>NC_139009.1:61569571-61972902 GCF_964374135.1 Grampus griseus
TTAGCATCGCTGGAGAGCGCGTCACAGCACCAGGTTGGCAGCAATAAAAAGAGTTTAGACAGCCCCCATCAGAAGAAAGGGACAGCCCTCAAGGTCGCTAGGATGGAGCTCTGCTGAGTTGCGCCTGTCCCTGGCTGCCTGCAGGGAGGGGAGAATGGGGCCAGATGCAGAGGGAAGGGGAAGCCGCTCAGTCTGACGGCAGAGTCACTCCCCACTCCCCAGACACTGCTGCTCAAGCAACCCCAGATAAAAACTGCCCCATAACTCAGGGAGATGCAGCCTCTGCCCTAACTGCTGCTTTTAAGTACAGCCACACCCTTCCTGCGGCCAAAGCAGACTTGCCCAGCAGCCAGGTCAGGGGTTGGAGCAGGAGCCAAAGCCAAGGATCCTCGCGGCCTCAGCTGCTTCCTGGGGAGCAGTCACAGCTGCAAACATGATAAGGCTGTGGGTCACGCACCATCTACCTACAACAGCAATACACAGGCCATCTGGAGGCTAAGGGACAGATGGAGGCCCTCAAAGACCATGCCCACCTTAGGTGTACCTTAGGCCAGCAGGCTGCATTTGCCTCAGCTGCCTCTCCCATTGCCCCCAAGCCCGCCCTCCTCGAAGAGGTCTCAGGCCACCACCATCAGCCAGGCAGAAAGCTCTGGTCTCCAACCTAAGTCATCCTCAGCCACAGGCCTCCCATAGGCCCTTATAAAATCAATGAGACAGGTCTGACCAGGGCTGACAGAGCCTCTTAGGGGGCCACATTTGCAGCCTGCCCATGGTCACGTTTTAACCCAAACCGAGCCCACAGACTTGGCCTTCCCAAGGGGCCAGACTCTAGCCATCCATCCAACAGGCCCAGGAAGGGGGCTACTTACAGAAGGGACCACTTCACTCCACACGAGCACGCACTGGGGAGTACTATGGATGGTGGTGAAGTAAAAATCAGAAAGGACGCATCTAAAGAAGCTAAAGAGGGAATTCCCAGGTGGTCCAGTGGTTAGGACTCGGCGCTTTCACTGCAGGGGCCCGGGTTTGATCCCTGGTTGGCGAACTAAGATCCTGCAAGCAGCACAGCATGGCCAAATCAATAAAGAAGCAGCTCTTGGGATTCTGAGACCCATGATGATCCACTAGGGCTTTACTGAGGGAGACGGTTATAACTAGTTTCCTTGTGTATTACATTACATGTTGTTTTGACAATTTTCTCTTCAATCAGTTGGAAGCCTCCAGTGAAATCCCTCACCTCAAAGAGCACCCCACTAACAAAGGAGCTTTGGGGGCTGTTGAGGCACCTAGAACCCCAGCCCCCATCATCACCACCCTCACATAACGAGGGCCCTGAGAGTAACCCAACACTAATATCTTGAAAGCCTGCTATGTGTCTAAAATGATACTAAAGTTTTTTAGAGATCCTGTCTTATTTAATTTGTACAACTCTATGATTGTTATCATGGGTTACCTTTTCAGAAACGAGGAAACGGGTTAAGTAACTTGCCTGCTAGTAAGTGATAGAACTGGGAGTGAAACCTCAGTCTCCACGTTCTTAAACACTATGCTGCCCTGCCATGGAGGACAGCTGCGGAGCTGGCAAGCTGATCTGAGTGTGGCTTCAGAACTGCAGAGGCCTCACAAGACTAGCCCCAGTTCTCAAGACTCTGGCAGCAAAGAGAGTAGTGGAGGGCTGTGAAGGGCCAGCTCATTTCATGAGGAGCTCTCATACTTCTGTGAGTACCCTGCCACCACAGTCCTGGGGCTTTCCAGGACTACGCTAAGTTCTGTATTACCTCCTCCTATCACATGAAAGGCTCCTCTGAGACAGGGGACATCTCCCAGATCACAGCTACCAGGCTACTAAAACCTCACTCCACCATCACTGCTGTTCACTGACCACCAGGCATATCCAGGAACTGCACTAGATGCTCTAATTACATACGCATTTCATCCATTACATCAATCCTGTCAAGGTATAAATTAGCCCCATTTTACAGATGAGAAAACTGAGGCACCAAGAGTTTACTTGACTGGCCACAAGGTGGCAGGTTTGGAAGGGAATCTGCAACTCCACAGGCCCCTCCTCTTAACCGTGAGACTGCCTTTCCCCAATGGAGTTCTGTCTGGGCAACACAGGGCTATGATGTGCTCTCCTGGAGTTCTCTGCCACCATTATCCAAAGCTGAGGAGGGCACACCCCAGTCCTCTCCCCAATGGAAAATGTGCAGACTCACTATCTTAGCAGCTCACGCCAAGATGCTCCAGGAAAGGCCACCAAGGGTGGCCATGAGAGCCAGAGGTGGAAGGTGCAAACCGGAGTGGCGTCAGCAGCCCTCACCCTCTGTCAGTGGGCACGCTGTTTGGTCCAGTAAACTAAAAGATCAGGCTGATTTCACAGACTTTCCTGCTGCCCACTACAAGTCCCCCTCCTCCTGCCCCCTCCAGGTTCTATAAATAACCCAGGTCAATGCATCAGAGGAAAGGCAGCCAGGTGGGTGTGGAAAGATCCTGGTGGAAAAGATGACTTCTATAAAGTAAATAAGGCTCCCATTCAGATCAAGGGGACTGTCCTTGGCTGCTAACAGGCGCACATGGGCCGACAGACATAGACAGCTCAGTTAAGGAAGAGCCAGAGGCCAAGAAGAAAGCAAGAGCAGGAACTGAAGAAAAAATCAAAGCCCCTCCCCCACCCCGTGCAAGTCACTGACCTCACAGAAGCCACTCCCCACAAGCTGAGACTTTTTCTGTCTGCCCCTTAGTCTCCCCTCTAGTGCCCCCCACCCCCAGCCCGAGATGTGTTATCTACCAGTCGGGTCAGATTAGCTGAGAGGTGGAGACTGAAGGACTGGGAAAGAAAGGGGTGGAATGAATTGGGGGACAGGAGCCTCTTCAGAAGAAGAAAGGGCTACGAGAGCCAGAGGAGAGCTTTCTGCCTCACCCCCACCCCCTTGGGCTCCCTGAGCCAGGCAAGAGGGAAAGGACAGAAAAGGGGAGGAAAAAAACAAAACAAGGGCCAAACTATACCACATGATCCACACCCAGCAACCAAACAGCAAGTCATGAGGGAAGGAGAGAAGGCCAGGGGAGGGGGAGATGGAGCTAAGTCACAGCCCTGCCCAAACCTGCCCTATGCTAACCCCTTTCCCACCCCAGGCTGCAAAGAGCCATGAAGGCCTTCTCTACCCACATTTTTGAAATGTTCAAGGTCAGATCCTTTTCTATCCAAATCCTGCTTTCATTTGGGTTTGTACCAGGCTCATCCTTCTCCAGCAAGCCTTCCTAGATTTACTCAGTTGGATGCCATTCCACTTGGGTAAACCTTTCCAGCAACTGTCACCAACCCCTTACCCTCCCCATCCAGGGCCCATGGGTCTAGGGGTGGCGTCACCCCAGTTAAACACTTGAGTGACCCAGGGCAGGTTGTCAGCCCTGCGGACAGGCTTCCGGATCCTGCCCAAGCCCAAAACAGGAAATGAGGCTCCAAGCCTGAAGCCTTGATCTTAACACAGGGAAAGTTAAACGCTGCCAAAATAAATGATTTTTTAAAACCCACTGGTAAACCCTCTGGCCCTTCTAGGTTTAACTGACTGGGAGATTGTCTCCTGCTGTCCATTAAGCACGTGCTGCCTCCACCTCAGTCAAGATGCTTGAAGCCTGATTAAAGCGTTTCCTTCCTTTACTGAAAGGGTCTCCTGTTCTCAGACCAGAGACACAGAAGGGAAGAATCGGGGGCGTCTCTAAGCAACAGAGGGCATCCCAGTACCAAGCAAGAAGCAGATGCCCTCTGCAGCCTCTAGATTTGGTGGGGCGTCTCCGTTCATCCTCTGCCCTCCTCGAGGACAACACTGCACCTTCTTTCCCCCACAGGGCGAGGCAGGGCCTTCCCATTCCCCTGCGGGCCTGGTGTGGAACAGGCGCCCGAAGGCAGTTCCCTCCCCTTCGAGGAAAGTGAAACACGCCCGGAGGCCCTGGGAATGGCCACAAGATTTTCCTTCTTGAGTTTCCCACAGTCCAAGAGCCTCTGGATCCCACTCCTAACTTTACTTGACAATCTACTCCTAACAATAGGCCACCATTCTCACCTCCCCCCGGCCTTCCAAGGACACACCAGCGGCCAAGCACAGCCCAGCGCACATCTGGGAATCGGAAGGAGATTCCGTTATGCGAAGAACCAACTTGTCGGTTTATGCCCTTGAGCGCTAGGCAAAAGGTCGCACCGCCCAGGCCGAGGTTCGGGGTCCTGCGTCTCCCCAGCCACGCCCCAAGAGGCCCTTAACCGTTTCCGCTCCCGCGCGCCCCTCACTCACTGTGTGTGCTGGGCGCGGCCTGCGCCGAAGACCTCGTCCAGCGCCACCACGGCCTGGCCCAGGAACTTGTCGACGCCGATGAGCGAGCGGTGCATGGTGGTAAGCACTAGCTGGCAGGCGGCGGCGGAGCCCGCGGCCCAGGGCGCCGGGCCCGCGTCGGTCTCCTGCGCCCGTAGCAGGCCGTCCAGGGCGCCGGGCGGCAGCTCGAAGGAGCACTCTTCGCGCCACTCGGGGCATCCCAGCGTCTTCTCTACCACCGACGTGCTGTACTTCTCACGGCCCACCTGGATCACCGTATACGCGTCGCTGGTGCTGCCCGCGCCCGAGCTCTTGCCCCGCAGCCCGCGGGCCCGCAGCACAGTCACCTGGACGTGCGTGGGTAGCCAGCGGGAGGGCCCAGCCGCCGTCTCGGCGCCCCGTACCAGGGCCATGGCGGGGGAAGCGGCGACGGGTGAGGGCTGGCCGAACCAGGCGTGGACACCCGGACCAAGTGAGAAACTGGGCAGCGGCGGAGGGCGGTCAGGATCCGGCTCGGAGCGCCGCCGCCGCCCACAGGCTCGGCCGCCGCAGCTGCGGGCTGGGCTGGGCCGAGCCGGCCGCTGCCTCCCCGCCTCCCGGCTGCCGGCCGCGCCGCGACGTCAGCGCCCCGCCTCCCGCCCCGCCTAGCGGCCGGCGTCCCGCGACTCGCGACCTAACCCGTACCCGCGCCGAGGTGCGGCAGAGCTTGGGGATGGTGGCCCGCACGCCCTCGCCCCGTCTGCTGCAGACCAGCCTGGAGCTGGAGGGTCGCTGAGCGCCGCGAGGACCGTGGGCGGGGCGCAAGGCCTCCGCGGGGGTGGGGGGGGGCTCCCGCGTTGGTCCCCAGGAAACCCCGCCTCGCCTGCAGGCAGCGCGGCACCCTCGGCCGGGTATGAAATGCCCGCTCCGCGTCTCCCGGCCAATCCCAAGTCGTCCTTCAAGACGTCCCTGCTCCGGAAAGCTGTCGCCGTAAAACTGCCCCGCCCCGTCCCTCCCGGCATGGCCATCCCCTTGGCGCTGGCCAGTGGGAGCGATGCGGACCAGGGCCGCTCCCCAGTCTCGAGCGGCACTCCCCCTCCTCCAGCCCGCCCCTGCCCGGGAAGATGCCTGCGTGAAACCAGAAGTGATTCACGCTGCGCCACGTGATGGCCCCGCATCAGCGACCTGAAAGCGGGTGAGCTGCCGCTGTCTCCCTCCTCCGCGCGCGGGAGGAATCACGTGTGCAGCCAGAACCTGGCGCGGGAGTCCAGGGAGCAGGGCTCGCCCTCTGCGGACACTGCGGCGGAGAACAGAGTGATGAACAAATGAGTAACCACATCAGTATTTAAGTGTTCCCTCGGACCGCTGGGGCTTATGCGTCACGAGTTGGGGGAAATTATAGGCTCTGGTGGAGGTTTTAAACAATTACTTACACCCATTAAGTGCCTACTATGTGCAAAGCCCTGGGTATTACTTGCACGCTTGGTTTATTATTAATAATGATAACAATGGTTAATAATTACAGATGCTGAATTTCGGTCAATGCTGGTCCGTGTGCTTTACATGCGTTACCTCATTTTATCCCCAAAACAACCCTGTGGGGTAAGTATGGTTTTTATCCTTATTTTCAGGAAGGTAAAGTTGCAGCTTAGGGAGGTTAACCTGCCCAAGATCCGTAACTGGCAGAGGTGGGATGTGAATCCACACAGATGACCCCAAAGTCTGTACTTTTCTTTTTAACTTTCAGAGCCTGTATTAAAAATAGTATTTTTAAAAAGACATGTAACACACAGCTAAAAACAAAATAAAGTAAAAAAATCAAATGGGACAGAAACGCTTATGATGAAAAGCAAAAAATTCCCTTTCCACCCCTCATTCCAGGGATAACCACTTAAAGCCATTTGTGTTTTCAGGCCTGGTAGTTACCTCCATATTTCTACATAAAATGCTTACATAACTATATCTAGAGTTTTCAGGACTGGCCATTATCTATTGTCTTCCTCCTATGATAGATAATGATGTAGCTCACACCCACTTCCCTCCCTCAATCCTATGTAGTTATGCTTTTTTTTTTTTTTTAGTTCCTCTATTGGATACCTTGACAGTGGAAACCTTTATTTCTTCTTGGGGAGACTCTCCACAGTACCTCTTGACTTTTTTATGCTGTGAAAGGAGGATGCCAAAATCCCACTTTCCGGGCCATGTCCCCTACCAGGAATATGGTTGTACACCGGGCACCCGAGACTCATGGGAGCATATGCACCAAGGCTCAATCCTAACAACCTTCCACCTTAACTGTGATCAAAATGGGGTGGAGGATTTCTCCACACTGAGCCCCATAGCCCAGCATCCCTGTGGACAGCACCTAGCTTTGGAGACAGCCAGATCTGCCTAAGGATCTTGGCTCTCTGCCACTTAGCAGCAATAAGACCTGAAGATTAAGTCAGCTCTCTAACCTCTCAGCCTTCTTTCCTGATCTAGAAAATGGGGATGATGATTCCTACTTGAAACAGTTGCTGAGAAGATGACATGAGAAAATATTGTCAAAGATTTTAACACAGTGGAAACCATCACAAATGATCTCAAAGCATCTGAAATTCATATATAGTTTTTTTTCTGATTATAAGTTATTTGGAAAATATAGAAAAATATAAAGAAGGAAATGAAAATAGATTCGAATATCACTGTTCAGAAATAAACACTGTTAACAATTTGTTGTATTGCTTTCCAGTCTTTACACTATATGTTGTTGTTTTATATGCATTATGGTTGTGAGGCAACTGTACTGTAATGATTAAACCTGTGGGCTGTGGAATCCTGGTCCTAGCATCTACTTTATGTGTACTATCTCATTTACCCCTGAAGACAACCATTTAAGGCAGGTGCTGTTGCTACTCTCAGCTTCACGGATGAGGAAGCTAAAGCAGCTAAAGTTTGGGTGATTTTCCCCAAGTTTCTAACTGGAAAATTGCAGATAGTGGACTTGAACTCAGGTCTGAGTGACTCTACTGCCTCTGGTACTCTGCCCTCACACTAGCTTGTTGGTCACCTAAGCACTACATCATCTGAAGTCAATAAAGCGGGAAATGTTGTCATACCCATTTTACAGATGAAGAAATTGAGGTACAAAAAAGGTTAACAGACTTACCCAAGATTATAGAGTCAGGATGAAGCCCCTGAGAATGGATTCCCCAGGGGCTTTGCAAATGAAGATATCTTTACCAAACCACAGCTAACATATTTGTCACTGTCCTTTAATGGTTCTGTTTCATCTGTTTCTTAGCTCTTCAACATGACCAGACTGCCTCTTCCCTCCCGCCTCCCTCTGCCTCCCCCATGGAGTAGCAAGGCTCCAGGAACGGGCAAAAGAGAACTCAGATGGGCTACTCCCGCTCTCCTTCCTCCTGCCCTGGCCCTCATAGTTTGGCAAGGTCAGGCTTCCTGCTGACCTGAGATTGCAGTTGCAAGAGGGCAGTGAGGCCAGGAAGGGCTCCCCTGCAGGTCACTTGGCCCTAGGAGAAAGGGCGGGCTCTGCTAGCTGTCTGCAGTTGAGAAAAGAGCAGAAACTCTGAAGACACTGAGGTCTTGGTTACCTAGAGGTGTTTTCTCCTCTGGAAGATGAGACCACCCATCCCCACCCACTGCAGTTTGATGTGAGGGTTACAGAGAGGACCCTCCTACTTCCTCTTCCTCCCCAGGGCTGGATGTGTTCACCGCCTCCCTGGGCCTCTCTAGTCCGTTAGGGACAGTTCTTGCTTTGAAAGAGTGGTCCTTTGTGTAATTTCCACTCATTGCTTCCCTCTGCAATATCATAACCCTTCCAGACAGGCACTTCAAATATATTTGCCTGACTCTTCAAGCTACGTTTCCTCCTGTCCTTCGCCCTCCCTCCCACATCTGTTTTCTAGGCCCTTCACTGTAATAGAGTCACACAGCCCGGGTTCAAATCCTCGTGCCACGACTTACTAGCAGTATGAGATTGGGCAAATTACTGAACCCCAGAGTCTCAGTTTCCACGTTATAAAATGGGCCTAATAATGGGAAATCACTTCATAATGTTAGCATGAGAGCTATCTCAACATACTGTAAGCAGTGATGAGTAATATCATCTTAGAAATCTTTGCTCAAAGCAAAAGGTTGTACCTCCTTATTGTTTGATTTGCATTTCTTCGATTGCTAATGAGATTGAACATTTTTTCAGTTATTAGTCATTTATATTTCCTCTTTTAGTGAGTTGTCTATTTTCTGAATTGTCTATTTTCTATGCCCATTTTCTTTGAAACCTTAACTTATTCACTTATATTAACCCTTTCTATGTTAATAATAACACTTTGTCTTTTATATTTATTGCAAATATGTTTTGACATAAGTTAAGTAGTCAAGTCGTTGAATTTCTTCCATTGTTTCAAGCTTAGGTTCTTCCACACTCACAGGTCCAATAAATATCCATTCATAGTTTTTCTAGTTTTTAAATTGTTTGGCTTTTTCTTTGTTCTTTCATTCTCTTTAAATTCTTCTAGAAACTATTTTGGTGAATGATTTGAGGTGAAAATCTAACCTTCTCTCCCCAGCAGCTATCCAAGTTTCCCAATACTTATTGAAAAACCCTATCCCTTTGCCACTGATTTTCTCATGTAAGTTTTTATATACATACTATAGAGAGAGTCTGAACTTTGTACTCTAGTCCACTGAGATTTATATCTTTTTGTCAGTGCTATTCTGTTTTAATTATTGTTGCTTTTTAAATGCTTTATACAGCAGAAGAGAAAATCTTTACTTCTTTCTTTTTCTTCAGAGATTTTTATAGCTACTCTCACCTGTGTATTCATCCACATGAGCTCTAATGCTTTTTGCAATTGTGAGAGAAATTGTTTTGAGAAAAATTGACATCTTTACAAACAACAGCCATACTCTCGACTTCTATTTAACATTGTGCTGGAGGTTCTAGCTAGTGCACTTAGGCAAGAAAACAAAATAAAACTATCCAGATTGGAAAGGAAGAGTAAAACTATCTCTTTGCAGATTACATGACCTTGTAAATAGAAAATCCTAAGGAATCCACTAAGAAATTATTAGAACTAATAAATGGGTACAGGAAGGTTACAGGATACAAGATCAATGTATTAAAATCAACTGTATTTCTAAACACTAGCAATGAAAAATTAAAACAATTCCATTTATAAAAGTATAAAAAAGAATAAAGTACTTAGAAATAAATAGAATATAACAAAAGAAGTATAACAAAAGAAAACTACAAAACATCATTGAAAGAAATTAACAAAGACTTAATTAAATGGAAAGATATCTCACTTTCATGAATTGGAAGACTTAATACTGTTACGATGCCAATACACCCCAAACTGGCCTGCAGATTCAACACATTCCCCATCAATATCCCAGCTGCTGTTTTTGCAGAAATTGACAAGCTGATCCAGGAAATCATATGGAAATGCAAGGGACCCAGAATAGCCAAACAAGTCTTGGAAACGAAAAGCAAAGTTGGAGGATTCACACTTCCCGATTTCAAAACTTACTACAAATCAAGACAATGAGGTACTGGCATAAGGATAGACATAGATCAGTGGAATAGAATTGAGATTCCAGAAGTAAACCCTTGTATTTACGGCTGACTGATTTTTCAATAAAGGTGCCAAGACCATTCCATAGGGAAAGAATGGTCTTTTCAACAAATGGTGTTAGGACAGCTGGATATTTGCATGCAAAAGAATTAAGTTGAACCCCTTTGCTATACCATACACAAAAGTTAACTCAAAATAGATCATAGGCCTAAATATAAACACTAAAACTATAAAGCTTTTTGAAGAAAATGCAGAAGTAAATATTCATGACCTTGGGTTAGGCAAAGACTTCTTAGATACAACACCAGGAGCACAAACAACCAAAGAAAAAATAGATAAACTAGACTTCATGAAAATTAAAAACTCCTGTCCTTCAAAAGACACCATCAAGAAAGTAAAAAGACAACCTATGGGATGAGAGAAAAGATTTTTAAATCATATATGTGATAAGAGGCTAGTATCCAGAATATTTAAAGAACTCATAATTCAACAATAAAGACAACCCAATTAAAAAATGGGCAAATGATTTGAATAGATACTTCCCTAAAGAAGATATACAAATAGCCAATACATACATGAAAAGGTATCAAAAACATTATTCATTAAGGAGATACAAATCAAAACCACAATGAAGTACCACTTCACTCCCTCTAGACAGATAATAACAAGTGTCGTCAGGATGTGGAGACCCTGGAACCCTCATACATTGCTGGTGGGAATATAAAATGGTACAGCTGCTTTGGAAAACATTTAGGCAGTTACTCAAATCGTTAAACATAGGAGCTACCATATGACCCAGCAATTTCACTCCTAGAAATATGCCCAAGAGAAATGAAAAATGCGTCTTACATAAAAAGTGTGCAAAGGGCTTCCCTGGTGGCACAGTGGTTGAGAGTCCGACCGCCGATGCAGGGGACACGGGTTCGTGCCCCGGTCCGGGAAGATCCCACACGCCGCGGGGCGGCTGGGCCCGTGAGCCATGGACGCTGAGCCTGCGCGTCCGGAGCCTGTGCTCCGCAACGGGAGAGGCCACAACAGTGAGAGGCCCGCGTACGGAAAAAAAAAAAAAAGTGTGCATGAATATTCATTCCCAGATTCCTACCTCAAACCTACAAACCTATGAGCACCTGCATTTTTCCTATCTCAGAGAAAGAGGTTTTCCTGTGTGCTCCATTTTCCTCTCTGTGCCTTGGGGCAGCCTAAGCTTTCATCTCCTCCTTCATTTCTATGTTTCTTCTCCACTGGTTCCTTCATCTCATCATATAAATATGTTCGTCTCTCCCAATAAAAACAGAGAAAACAACAACTCTCCCTCTCTATCAGTCTGTACGATGTCCTTCTTTCCTTCAGGTTTCCTGAAGATGATTTACCCTCCTCGTCTTTATCCCCTTCTTCCTCATTCACACCCCAAACCACAGCAGCCAGGCTCTCCAAGCTCCTACCCCATCTGTGATTGCAAAATTCTAGGCCCCTCCTTCAGGCTTTATCTTACTTGACCTCTCTTTGGCATTAATCACTCCCTTCTCCAAACTCCCTCAACCCCACTCTCTGCCTCTGGGCCTGCTCTTTTTTTTTTTTTTTTTTTTAATTTATTTTTATTTATTTGGCTGTGCCGGGTCTTAGTTGCAGCATGCGGGATCTTTAGTTGCAGCATGCGGGATCTTTTAGTTGTGGCATGCGGGCTCTTAGTTGCAGCATGTGGGATCTAGTTCCCTGACCAGGGATCGAACGCAGGCCCCCTGCATTGGGAGCACGGAGGGAGTCTTAACCGCTGGACCACCAGGGAAGTCCCTGGGCTCTTCTACGCGTTTACTCCTGCCTCTTCCTCCACTCACTACTTCTAGGTCTCCTTCAGGGGCTTCTCTTCCTCCCCCATTTCTTAACATTGGTTTATTTCTCAGCCCTCTTCTCTTTTCAATCCTCAGACTTTCCCTGGAGATTTCTTTGGAGAAATGGCTGATTCTAGGACTAGGGCAGGGAAAATACAAGATGAGCTTGTATGATTTTGTAAAGCCAGAAAACAAGGAACTCCTCAGGAAGAAAAGCAGGGGAAGTAGAAGGGTAGTGTCAAAAGAGCACAGACGCCAACATGAAAGAACTCCCAGTGGCCAGAGCTGGAACAATTTGAGTAATACAATATATCACAATAGTATTGGATTATAACCCATAAAATAAAATAAATATCCATGAGTCTAAAGTTATATCAATAAATGATTGAATGAATAAATAAGTAAATGAGGAGAAGAGAAAATTCTTCCTTACAGAAGAATTCTAATAGATACTGCCCCCTCCAAGAAGTGGAACTTAATTCCCCTCTCCTTGTGTGTGACTGGACTCAGAGACTCACCTTCAAAGAATAGAGTATGAAAAATGGAAATTTTACAGTGACAAAACCTGGCAAACATCACCTTAATCAAGTGATCTAGATCAACATCCCTGGTGATAAATCATATTGATTAGCATGTTCCCAACGCTATAAGGGCATTTCACCTCTGTGCCTTTCTAAAAACTCATAGCTGCTTTCTAAACAAGAGAAAGACAACAGACAAATCCAAGTTGAGGGGCATCCTTCAGAATACCTGAGTAGGACCCTTCAAAAGTGTCGAGGTCATGATAACCATCAGAGGTGGGAGGAAATTTATGAGACATGTCCTTCCTTGAGGGGACCTGAGCCGTGTACATCCCTAACACATCCCCCAAGTGCGATCCTTAAACACTAGGTTTTAGTTTTACCTGTTATTTTGAAGAAAAGACCTTTTAAAAATTAATTCGTTTATTTATTTTTATTGAGATATAGTTGATTTATAAGATTATATAAGTTTCAGGTGTACAACATAGTGATTCACAATTTTTAAAGTTTATACTCCTTTTATAGTTATTATAAAATATTGGCTATATTCCTTATGCTGTACAATCTATCCTCTTAGCTTATTTATTTTATACATAGTAGTTTGTACCTCTTAATCCCCGACTCCTATCTTGCACCTACCCCTTCCCTCTCCTCTTATAACCACTAGTTTGATCTCTATATCTGTGAGTCTGTTTCTTTTTTGTTACATTCACTCGTTTGCTGTATGTTTTAGATTCCACATATAAGTGATAACATACAGTATTTGTCTCTCTCTGTCTGACTTATTTCACTAAGCATAAGATCCTCCAAGTCTATCCATGTTGTTGCAAATGGCAAAATTTCATTCTTTTTTAGAACTGAGTAGTATTCCATTGTGTATATATATATATTTAACATCTTTATTAGAGTATAATTGCTTTACAATGGTGTGTCAGTTTCTGCTTTATAACAAAGTGAATCAGTTATACATATACATATGTCCCCATATCTCTTCCCTTTTGCATCTCCCTCCCTCCCACCCTCCCTATCCCACCTCTCTAGGTGGTCACAAAGCACCGAGCTGATCTCCCCGTGCTATGCGGCTGCTTCCCACTAGCTATCTATTTTACGTTTGGTAGTGTATATATGTCCATGTCACTCTCTCACTTTGTCCCAGCTTACCCTTTCCCTTCCCTGTATCCTCAAGTCCATTCTCTAGTAGGTCTGCATCATTATTCCCGTCTTGCTCCTATGTTCTTCTGACCATTTTTTTTTTTTTAGATTCCATATATATGTATTAGCATACGGTATTTGTTTTTCTCTTTCTGACTTACTTCACTCTGTATGACGGTCTCTAGGTCCACCCACCTCACTACAAATAACTCAGTTTCGTTCCTTTTTATGGCTGAGTAATATTCCATTGTATATATGTGCCACATCTTCTTTATCCATTCATCTGTCGATGGACACTTAGGTTGCTTCCATGTCCTGGCTATTGAAAGTAGAGCTACAATGAGCATTGTGGTACATGACTCTTTTTTAATTATGGTTTTCTCAGGGCATATGCCCAGTAGTGGGATTGCTGGGTCGTATGGTAGTTCTATTTTTAGTTTTTTAAGGAACCTCCATACTGTTCTCCATAGTGGCTGTATCAGTTTACATTCCCACCAACAGTGCAAGAGGGTTCCCTTTTCTCCACACCCTCTCCAGCATTTATTGTTTGTAGATTTTTTGATGATGGCCATTCTGACTGGTGTGAGATGATATCTCGTTGTAGTTTTGATTTGCATTTCTCTAATGATTAATGATGTTGAGCATTCTTTCATGTGTTTGTTGGCAATCTGTATATCTTCTCTGGAGAAATGTCTAAAAAATATGAAACGCTTCACGAATTTGCGTGTCATCCTTGTGCAGGGGCCATGCTAATCTCTGTATCGTTCCAATTTTAGTATATGTGCTGCCGAAGCAAGCACCCACTGTATGTATATTGTTGGACACTTAGGTTGCTTCCATACCTTGGCCATTGTAAACATGCTGTATGAACACTGGGAGTTCATATGTCTTTTCAAATTAATGTTTTCATTTTCTTCACATATATACCAAAGAGTGGAATTGCTGAATCATATGGTAGTTCTGTTTTTAGTTTTTTGAGGAACTTCCGTACCATTTTCCACAGTGGCTGCACCAACTTACCTTTTCACTTGTACATTTAGTGCACGAGGGTTCTCTTTGCTCCACATCCTTACCAACATTTGTTACTTGTGGTCTTTTTGATGATAGCCGTTCTGAGAGGTGTGAGGTGATATCTCATTGTGGTTTTGATTTGCAGTTCCCTGATGATTAACAATGTTGTGCATTTTTTCATGTGGCTGTTGGCCATCTGTATTTCTTCGCTGGAAAAATGTCTGTTCAGGTCTTCTGCTTATTTTTTAATTGGGTTGTTTGTTTGTTTGTTTTTGATGTTGAGTTGTATGATCTGCCTATGTATTTTGGATATTAACCCCTTATCAGTCATATCATTTGTAAATATTTTCTCCCATTCAGTAAGTTGTCTTTTTGTTTTGTGGATGGTTTCCTTTGCTGTGCAAACGATTTTAAGCTTAATTAGGTCCCATTTATTTTTTGCTTTTATTTCTTTTATCCTAGGAGACAGAGCCAAAAAGAAAATATTGCTACAATTTATGTCAAATAGTGTTCTGTCCATGTTTTCTTCTAGGAGTTTTATGGTTTCTGACCTTACATTTAGATCTTCAATCCCTTTTGAGTTTATTTTTATATGTGGTGTGAGAAAATGTTCTAATTTCATTCTTTTACATGTAGCTGTCCCGTTTTCCCAGCACAATTTATTGAAGAGACTCTCTTTTCTCCATTGTATATTCTTGCCTCCTTTGTTGTAGATTAACTGACCGTAAGTGCATGAATTTATTTCTGGGCTCTCTATTTTGTTCCATTGATCTACATCTCTGCTTTCGTGCCAGTACCATACTCTTTTGATTACTGTAGCTTTGTAGCACAGTCTGAAGGAGAAAAGACTTTTATTCTATCTTTAGAAAATATTACAAAATCATTGTTATGTGAAGACATGGTCAAATGAAACCAAAAAACAGCAGGAGAAAAGTATTACAGAAGTATGTGAGGTGGTTAGCTTTTTAAAATTACATTATTTTCTGGATTTGAGGTTTTTGGTATTTGTCAACTTAATTTTTTTTTTAACTTTGGGGATAATTTTAAGTTTACAGAAAAGCTCCAAAACTAGTACAGAGAGTTCCCATTTATCCTTAACCCAGCTTCCATTAATGTTAACATTTTACAGGTACATTCATCCAAACTAAGAAACCAACATTTGGTACAATATCATTAACTAGACTACAGACTTTATTCCGATTTCACCAGTTTTTCCATTAACATCATTTTTTCTTTTCCAAGATCCAATCCAGGATCCCACATTGCATTTGGTCATCATGTCGCCTTAGTTTCCTCCCACCTGTGATGTTTACTTGACAGTAATTAATTAAATGATACACTTGCTTTATATGATTTTCTGAATTTGTGTTATATTTAACAATAACAAATTAAAAACAAAAACAATCATAATGGTTTCTCATTGCTCTTAGAGTAAGGGCAGCCAGCCTCAGCCTGGCCAGTGAGGCCCAAATGACCTTGTGCCAACCTACCTGTACAGCCTCTCCCTGACTCATAGTAGCCTAGTCAAGCCGGCCTCCTTTCCATCTCTTGTATTTTACCTTGCTCCTTCCTGCCACAGGGGCTTTGCACCTGCTATTTCCTCTCCCTGGCACACTCTTTCCTCCTCTTTGCCAAGGTAACTCCTACTCCTCTGTTGATATCATTTCAGCATCTCTCATGCAGTCCAGCCTTGCCTGGCCTCCCTAGCTGTGCAGAATCTCCTTACCACAGGCTCTCATTGCTGTCCACAGGGGCAATGCTACATTGGTTTGAGTTTTCAAGGAGAGGCTAGAGAACCTGAATCGCTGTGTAGAGTGAGAAGAATTTCAAGTTTCCCACAGCCACCTAGCAATCCATGAGGGAGGGGCAGGCAGAAGAGATCAGAGGGGACAGCAGAACCAGCAAAATGCAAGAGGCATATGTTTTTAAGCACGACTTTTGTTATTCTAATTTTAGTGCATTAGGGGCAGATGACATGGTCTGTATGATATTGATTCTATGAAATTTATTACAGCTTCTTTCACGGCCAGTTTAAATGTTCTTCTGGCGCTCAAAAAGAGTGTGAGTTCTCTGTTGGGTGTAGGGTTCTATTATACCTAATAGATCAAATTTATTAATTGTATTGTTTAGATCATCAGTATCTCTAATTTTTGTCTTGTTCTGTTGGTATCTAGGTTTCTAAGGGGAGTGACTTTGGAGTTACACAGGCTTAAGGATATTTATTTGTAAGTAAAAAGATAAAGATTAATTTCTAAAAATTATACATTTTTCAAATTGTTGGGGTTGGGGAGAAACAACAAAGAAAACACAGACCAGAAAGCAAAATGAGGGAAAACGAAGGGGTATTAAAAAGCAATCTGAATCTATAAAAGATGACACAACTAAATCTATCTGCATAACAATAATTGAATGGGAGAGACTTGCCAGCTGAAAGAAAATACTTTCAGATACAGTTTTTAAAAACTTAATGAAAATATATGCTATCAATAAAAGATATGCCTAAAATAAAAATGCTCAAGGAGTTTGAAAGTAAAAGAATTGAAAGTCAGTGGGTTTTAAAATAACTTGACGGCTTTCTGCCCATGGATGCCGCCAAGTGAGCATCGTTGATGTCTCCCCCCTCCACTGCCGTCATGTCTAAGTCAGGGTCTCCCAAAGAGCCCGAACAGCTGCGGAAGCTCTTCATCGGAGGTTTGAGCTTTGAAACAACCGATGACATTCTGAGGAGCCATTCTGAGCGATGGGAAGCGCTCACAGTTTGTGTGGTAATGAGGGATCCAAGCACCAAGCGCTCCAGAGGCTTCGGGTTTGTCACATATGCCCTTGCAGAGGAGGTGGATATGGCCATGAATGCAAGGCCACACAAGGAACAGAATAGAAAGTCCGGAAATAGCCTTACATGTGCATAGGATTTAATCTATGATAAAGATGATATCTCAAATATGTAAGAAAAGGACAACTTTACTTCCCACTTGTAAAAAAAAGTCATAAATATTAAATACAAAGGTAGAATTCCAGCTCATAAAAAAAATGTCAGATAAAGATCTACACATTAAAAACCCCACTCAAGTAATAGAATAAAATATAGGAGTTTACTTTTATATTTGGGGTTGCATCTCAACTGCTCAGAGAATTTGAATAAACAGTTCACAAGGGAAATACAAAGGGCAGTTTAACATATGCAAAAAAGTTTAACCTCACTGGTAGCTTAAAATTGTAAATGAATACAAAGTGATACCCAGTGTGGGGGGCAAAAGGATACCCTTGGGGTGAGTATAAACTGGCAAAGCCTTTTTAGAGACCAATTCAGCAATATCGATCAATAATTTAAAACAAGTTATCCCTATAATCTGGCAAGTCCATTTCAAGGAATTTACACTGTGGAAATCCTCACATAAATGTACAGAGAACATTGTAAAAGGATGTTCATTTCTGCTTTAAAACAGCAAACCACTTGGGATGGAGCCTAAATATCCATTAATAGAGATGAAGTCACAGCATATCAGAGAAAAGGCCATGAGTGCTGCAGGCTGCTGAGGAAAGGGGAGCCGTAGTCTCACTGGCCCTGTGCTGAGAGTCTGAGGGTCACTCAGACCTTCAGTCCCATCCAGGATGAGTTGTGGTCTCCAAGTGCCAGAGTTTCTTTATACTGCTAGACTTCAGCTTTGGTGACTAACTTCTCATTTATTTTTAGAAAAACACTTAAGCCCTAGGCCTTTTAGTTAGGCAAATTATAAAGATATATCCAACATCCTATTTTAAAATAAAAAAGGTTTAAAACAGTAAGACTCTCTGCATATTTTATATTGCCGAGGATGGAGGGGAAAAGTGTCTTTGTAAATGGTTCCGTTTCATTCATGTATTGATTCAACAAATGAGGGACAGACACAGCCTCTCAAGAAGCTGTCTTCACGGAGGGAGAAACTCTCGCGAGGGAACAGTTATTAAATGCTTAACCACAAAAATACAAAACTGAAAACTTCAGTAAGCACTGGGAAGGGATGGCATAGGATATGGGAGGCTGTATTATGGGGGCTTATATGTAGGAGTCTATAGTATAGGGAATATAGCTAGACTTCATTTTGGTTGGTCAGGGAAGGTTTCCCTGAGGAAATTGCCTTAGGTGAGACCCAAGAAAGGTGAGAAGCAGAAAGGAATCCCAGAAGAGTTTGCATAAAAAGGAAAGGGCTTGTGCAAAGGCCCAAGGTAGGGAATTGCTGGGAACTTTTATGACATTAAGAAAAGGCTGGTGTGGCCTGAGTATGGAGTGGGATGGCAGGAGGGAAAGGCAGGAGCCTGTGGGCCACTTTAAGGATTTGGGATTTTCTACTAAGGGCAATGCAAAACTATTTGTGGATTAGGAAAACGTTTATTTTCAACAAATATGATTCAGACCAGGCAGTCTCCAGAGTTTTGGGCAAGGGTGTGGGTATGTACTAGTCAAAACAGTTACCCACAGGAAATTGGGAGGAGAGCCAGGAAGGCAGCCAGAAGTACTCCAGGGCGAATCTCCTCTTCAATATGGAGACGCTGAGGAGCCCCCACTGGCAGTGCCAAAGCACATTTGTGGGGCTGTTTTGTGAGGCTGTGCACAAGCTATAATTCAGACAGATGAATCCAGACATTGGGAGGTACACTGATGGTGTTCTTGGGTGGGGATGGGATGCAGGAAACGGGTAAGTTTTGAGTAAGTTCTGCCATATTGATGGGGAATTGTGCTGCCTAATTTTCCAATTAAAAAAAAATTCAGATTATAATATGAAATTTTAAAGTTTTTAGTGTTTGCAGCAATTTCAAAGTTTATAAAATATAAATCAAATACATTTGAGATTGGATATTTTATTAGTTGCCTGTAGCCATTACAATAAATTACCACAAACTTTGTGACTTAAAACAGCACAAATGTATTCCCTTGCTGTTCTAGGGTCCAGATATCTGCAATCAGTTTTACTGGTCTAAAATCAAGGCATCAGCAGGACTGTGCTCCTTCTGGAGGCTCTAGGGGAGAATCTACTTCCTTGCATTTCAGAGCTTTTGGCAATGCCTGCATTCCTTAGCTCCTGACCCCTTCCTCCAGCCTCTTGTTTCCATCTTCACATCTCTTACTTCTGTAGTCAAATCAACCCCTGCTTCCTTCTTATAAGGGTACTTGTGATTACATGTAGGGCCCACATACGTGGATAATCCAGAATAATCTTCCCATTTCAAGATCCTTAACTTAGTCACATCTTCAGAGTCCCTTTTGCTATATGTATAAAATTATATTCACAAGTATCAGGGATTAGTATCTGAATATCTTTGGGGCCATTATTCAGCTTATCACAGGTATATAGTTGAATATAGCCCTCAGATTTGAACCTGTCTCAGATTTTCCCCCAGCTACAATAATGTCCCTAAATTATCCCAATACTCTGGGCCCTAAACCTATGATACTTTTTTTTAACAGCTTTACTGAGGTTCAATGTATATGCTCTAAAATTCACCCATTGTAATTATATAAGTACATACATAATTCAATTATGTTTAGTAGATTTACAGAGTTATGCAACTATGACAACAATCCAGATTTTTTGCAGTCAATCCCCACCCCTAAATCCGGCCCAGGCATCCACCAATCTACTTCTATCTGTATAGATTTACCTTTTCTGTATACTTCGTGTTAATGGGATCATATCATATACAGTCATTTGTGTCTAGCTTTCACTTAGTATAATGTTTTTGAGGTTCATCTCTGTCATAGTGTGTGTCAGTAATCAGTAGTTACTCCTTTTTATCACTGAGTAGTGTTCCATTGCGTGAATAAATCACATTATGTTTATCCATTGAGCTGTTAATGGACATTTGGATTATTTCCTAGTTTTGGCTATTGTGAGTATTGCTGCTACGAATATTCATGTACAACGCTTTGTGTGGACATATGTTTTCATTTGTAAGCTTATTTTTAATTTTTTAAGGAACTGCCAAACTGTTTTCCAAAGTGGCTGTACCACTTTACACTCCCGTCACGAATGTATGTGGAATCCAGTTTCTCCACGTCCTTGCCAACACTTGTATAGAATATCTTTTTCCCATTGAATTGCCTTGGAAACTTTGCCAAAACTAAATTGACCTTATGTGTGAGGGCTTATTTCTGGACTCTCAATTCTATTTCATTGGTCTATATGTCCATCTTAATGCCAGTACCATGTTGTGTTGATTACTGTAATTCTGTAGTAAGTTTTGAAATCAGAAATTGTGAGTCCTCCAAACTTTTTTCTTTCAAGATTGTTTTGGCTATTCTAGATCTTTTGCATTTCCATATTAATTTTAGAATTAGCTTGTCAATTTCTGCAAAAAACACAGCTGGGATTTTGATAGGGATTGCCTTGAATCTGTAGATGAATTGGGGCAGTATAATCATCTTAACAATAGTAGTTTTTTTGTGAATTTCTTAGCATTTTCTATAAGCAGGATCATGTCATTTTTGAATAAAGACAGTTTTACTTCTTTTCCAATGTGAATTGCTTCATTTTTATTTTTTACTTTTTGGCCTTATCACACTAACTAAAACCTCCAGCACAATGTTGATTAAAAGTGGCAACAGGGAATTCCCTAGAGGTCCAGTGGTTGGGACTCTGTGCTTCCACTGCAGGGGGCATGGGTTCAATCTCTGGTTGGGGAACTAAGATCCCACATGCCACCCGGTGCAGCCTCAAAAAAAAAAACAAAGAAAAAAAAATGGCAACAGCAGATATCCTTGCCTTGTTCCTGAATTTATAGGGAAACATTCAGTCTTTTACCACGACATTTAATATTGACTGTAGGGACTTCCTTGGTGGCTCAGTGGTTAAGAATCCGCCTGCCAATGCGGGGGACATGGGTTCCAGCCCTGTTCCGGGAAGATCCCACATGCTGTGGAGCAGCTAAGCCCATGCGCCACAACTACTGAGCCTGTGCTCTAGAGCGCACAAGCCACAACTACTGAGCCTGTGTACTACAAGTACTGAAGCCCACGCGCCTAGAGCCTGTGCTCCACAACGTGAGAAGCCACCACAATGAGAAGCCCGCGCACCATGATGAAGAGCAGCCCCCACTCGCCACAACTAGAGAAAGCCCGTGCGCAGCAGCGAAGACCCAGCACAGCCAAAAAATTAAAATAAATTAAGTATATATATATTGACTGTAGATTTTAGTTAGATACACTTTATCACATTGAGAAAGTCCCCTTTTATTCCTAGCTTAAGAGCTTTTATCATTAATGGATGGTGGATTTTGTCAAATGTTTTTTCCACATCTACTAAAATGACATTATGGTTTTTGTCATTTATTTTATTAATATGGTGATTTACCTTCATTGATTTTCAGATGTTAAACCAACCTTGCACTAACTATTTATATGTTACTGGATTTTACTTGATAATGTTGTGTTAAGGATTTTTGCAAGTATGTTCATAAGAGATATTTGTCTGTTTTCATAGAATGAGTTGGGGAGTGTTCCTTTCTCCTCGGCTTTATGAAAGAATTTGTGAAAGATAATATTATATCATCTTTAATTATCTAATAGAATTCACCAGTGAAATGTTCTGGAACTGAGCTTTTATTTTTTTGGCTGTGCTGAGTCTTTGTTGCTGTGTGCGGGCTTTTCTGTAGTTGTGGCTAGCAGGGGTTACTCTTCGCTGCAATGGGCAGGCTTCTCATTGCAGTGGCTTATCTTGTTGCGGAGCACAGGCTCTAGGTGTGCGGGCTTCAGTATTTGCAGCATGCGGGCTCAGTAGTTGCTGCACGAGGGCCCCAGAGCCCATGGGCTTCAGTAGTTGCGGCATGTGGGCTCAGTAGTTGTGACACACAGGCTTAGTTGCCCCATGCATGTGGGATCTTCCTGGCCCAGGGATCAAACCCATGTGCCCTGTACTGGCAGGCAGATGCTTATTTATTTATGTAGTTTTGGCTGCATTGGGTCTTCGTTGTTGTATGCGGGCTTTCTCTAGTTGTGGTGAGCGGGGGCTACTCTTTGTTGTGGCGCATGGGCTTATTGCAGTGGCTTCTCCTGTTGCGGAGCACGGGCTCCAGGCACACAGGCTTCAGTAGTTGTGGTTTGCAGGCTCCAGAGTGCAGGCTCAGCAGTTGTAGCACATGGGTCTTAGTTGCTCTGCAGCATGTGGGTCTTCCCAGACCAGGGATCGAACCCGTGTCTCCTGCATTGTCAGGTGGATTCTCAGCCACTGCGCCACCAGGGAAGTCCCCCCAGAGACATTTTTTAATGTGGCTCTTAGTACAGCAAGCCTTTTGAAGCCTTGTTGCCTGAGAATTTCTTTTTGAAGTATAGTTGATTTATAATATTGTGTTAGTTTCAGGCATACTGCATAGTGATTCAGGGGGTTTTTTCAGGTTATATTCCATTATAGGTTATTACAGGTTATTGAATATAATTCCCTGTGCTATACAGTAAATCCTTGTTGCTTACCTATTTTATGTATAGTAGTTTGTATCTGTTAATTCTGTACTCCTAATTTGTCCTATCCTCCTTCTCCCCTTTGGTAGCCATAAGTTTGTTTTCTATGTCTGTGAGTCTGTTTCTGTTTTATATATAGATTCATTTGTATTATTTTTTTAGATTCCACATATAAGTGGTATAATATATTTATCTTTCTCTGTCTGACTTACTTCACTAAGTATAATATTCTCTAGGTCCATCCATGTTGCTGCAAATGGCAATACTTCATTCTTTCTTATGGCTTAGTAATATGCCATTGTATGTTGTATACCACATCTTTTTAAGCCAATTGTCTGTTGATGGGTACTGGGTTTGTTTCCATGTCTTGGCTGTTGTAAACAGTGCTGCTATGAACATTAGGGAGCATGTGTCTTTTCAAATTAGAGTTTTCTTTTTTCCTAGATATATGCACAGGAGTGGGATTCCTGGATCGTATGGTAGCTTTATTTTTGGTTTTTTAAGTACCCTCCATACTGTTTTCCATAGTGGCTACACCAATTTACATTCCCACCAACAGTGCAGGAGGGTTCCCTTTCCTGAGACTTTTTTTTTAAGTCTTTTCACATTTGAAAGAAAAGCTGGCTGGATATGAAATTATAGGTTCAAAGTTATTTTCTTTTAGTACTTAACAAATATTACTCCATTGTCTTCTGTGCCCAATGCTGTGACTGAGAGGTCTAATATCAATTTAACACTGTTAGAATTTTCTCTTTGGCATTTTTAAATTTTGACATCCATTATCTCACGTGGGCTTTCCCTTCTCTCTTTTATTTTCCACTCTATGGCCCTTTCAATCTGAGGTCATTCATTCTTTTTAAATCTGAAGAATGTAGATCTATTGTTCTTCAAATATATTCTTCTTTTCAGTTTCATTTTCTCCTTCTGAATTCTTGTTATGTGGATGTGGGCGTTCTACTTCTTTCCTCCTTATTTCTTAACTTTTATTTTTTATCTCCTCATTCTTCAATGAGTCCTTCTTGGACTCACATCTCAATATGATATTCTGACTAATTGATCTATTTTTATCTGTTATATATCTCAATTATTGTTTTCTTTATTTCAATTATTATCTTTTTCCTTTGATTCTTCCAAATTTCTTCTTGTTTTTGTTTTACACTGCTAATATCTCTTCTGTGTATTTATAGAACTGATTTGAAATTCTTGGCCCATCTGTACTAATGAATATTTCTGCTTCTGTCCTGCTGTTTCTGACCTTACATGTTGTGATTTTATTTTTCTTTTGGTTTAATTTTACTCTTTGAGTATCTCAACATTTTGGCTTGTTAGCCCATATTCCCTGGGCGTATTGGCTGCTCTGTCCTACACTGACTTTGGGGGAAGGACAGAAGGCCACTCAGTGTCTGCTAGCCTGTTAAGTTCAAGGAGAGGACAGGGACTCAGATCTCGAGTGGAGTACCCCAGGCATCACGCAGTCACAGGTCATCACTCCTGCTTGTTGGCATTTGGCCCCAAAACTCCTTGGGTTCTTGCTTTCACTTTCCACCCTGTGTTGAAAGGAAGCTGCCTCTACTGATTGGAAAGGCCAGCCTGGGGGTTTGGAGGACAAAGGGTGGAGGAGTGAGGGATTACTCAAAAACAGTTGTTCCCCCAGTTTATCAACTCTTGACACTGGCAGGGCTTTATGCTGCCCTGAATTCATCCCCAGAGACACCCTGACCAGCGGTCTGAGCCACTGCATCTGCAGTTCTGCAGCGAAGGACAAGCAATGACCGTCCAATGCAAAGGTGTGGGAGAGGCAAGAGCAAAAAGTCAATCACTTTTCCACACCTATGGTCAATTAATCTTCGACAAAGGAGGCAAGAATATACAATGGAGAAAAGACAGTCTCTTCAGCAAGTGGTGTTGGAAAAGCTGGACAGCCACATGTAAATCAATGAAGTTAGGACACTCCCTCACACCATATACAAAAATAAACTCAGAATGGCTTAAAAACTTAAATATAAGACATGACACCATAAAACTCCTAGAAGAGAACATAGGCAAAACATTCTCTGACATAAATCATAGCAATGTTTTCTTAGGTCAGTCTCCCAGGGCAATAGAAATAAAGGCAAAAATAAACAAATGGGACCTAATCAAACTTATAAGCTTTTTCACAGCAAAGGAAACCATAAACAAAATGAAAAGACAACCTACGGACCAGGAGAAAATATTTGCAAATGATGTGACCAACAAGGGCTTTATTTCCAAAATATACAAATAGCTCATACAACTCAGTAACAAAAAACCAAATAACCCAATCAAAAAATGGGCAGAAGACCTAAACAGACATTTCTCCAAAGAAGACATACAGATGGCCAAAACTCATATGCTCAACATCACTAATTATTAGAGAAATGCACATAAAACTACAATGAGGTATTACCTCACACCAGTCAGAATGGCATCATCAAAAAGTCTACAAATAATAAATGCTGGAGGGGGTGTGGAGAAAAGGGAGCCCTCCTACACTGTTGGTGGAAATGTAAATTGGTGCAGCCACTGTGAAAAACAGTATGGAGGTTCCTTTAAAAACTAAGAATAGAGTTACCATATGATCCAGCAATCCCACTCCTAGGCATATATCCAGAAAAGACAAAAGCTCTAATTTGAAAAGATACATGCGCCCCAATGTTCATAACGGCACTATTTACAATGGCCGAGACATGGAAGCAAACTTAGTGTCCATCAACAGATGAATGGGTAAAGAAGATGTGATAGATAGATAGATAGATAGATAGATATAGATATACACACACACACAATGGAAAAGAGTGAAATAATGCCATTTGCAGCAACATGGATGGACCTAGAGATTATCATATTAAATGAAGTAAGTCAGACAAAGACAAATATCATATCACTTATATGTGGAATCTAAAAAATAGTACAAATGGACTTATTTACAAAACAGAAACAGACTCACAAACATAGAAAACGAACTTATGGGGGGTGGGATGAATTGGGAGATTGGGATTGACATAGATACAGCACTGTGTGTAAAATAGATAACTAATGAGATCCTACTGTGTAGCACAGGGAGCTCTACCCAGTGCTCTGTGGTGACCCAGATGGGAAGGAAATCCAAAAAAGAGGAGATATATGTATACGTATAGCTGATTCACTTTGCTGTACAGCAGAAACTAACACAACATTGTAAAGCAACTATACGCCGATAAAAATTAATAAAGAAAAGATTAAAAAGAAAGAAAACAAACTTATGGTGACCAAAGGGGAAGGGGGAGAGGGATAAATTGGGAGTATGGGATTAAACCGCACATTACCATAAATAAAATTAAAAACAAGGATTTACTGTATAGCACAGGGAACTAGATTCAATATCTTGTAATAAACTATAATGGAAAAAAAGCAAAAAATGAATTTTAAAAAGTCAATCACTTTTCTTTTATCCTTATGGTTACAGCTACCCTTGCCTTGGACTGTAACTACCCTCCACCCACACACACACACACAACCACAAACACACAGTCCAATTCTAAGTAGCTGTTTAGCTCCCCAGTGGTTTCTTCTTTGTTGCTATTTCCAGGATTTCATATTTCTCTCTATAATTCCTCCTGTGTTCAGCTCAGGGAGGGAGCCAGCTGCTCAAGTGAATTCCCATCTTGGCAGGAACTGGGGCAGCCATGAGATGTCTATTAGTCAATTCGAAGGAGAGGTAAACTAGACAGTTGGATAGACAAGTAAGGGGAGAGACTGGGGCTAGAGATACATATTTGAGTCATCAGGGCATAGGTGGTTTTTCAAGCCATGAGTCTGGATGCAATCCTCTGGGGAAGGAATATAAATAGAGGAGGCATTTTGTATAGATACAGGAGTATATTTTGAAAAATATACTCCTTACTGTAAGTAAAATTCTAAATCTGGTTTGTACATTAATCCCTTATCAATTTGGCCAGTGTGAATCAGTCCTGGTGAGAATGCTCACTTTGGGGACCTCACAAAATTCAAGTGTCTGGTTCAGCAAATCTAAGGCTCAGAACCTGGCCTGTTATGTCTCCATGGTCATGTGCCATGCCCTGTCCCCACCACCAGACTCCCTCTGCTCACATTTCCTATATTAGTTTAACTTCCTGGGATAATGTGAGGGGTAGAAAAAATGGTGCTTATAAAAAAGTTTTGGAAATCAATAGCGTCTGAACAATTGTAAAATACATAATCTTTCTAACTGTGATGTTCCTTTTCTCTCTGAGTGGGCAAATAGATGTGTTCACATCCTCACAGCATGCTCAGGACTTGAGGACAAGCTCCTGCACAGGCTGAAGATCCATGAGTCAGGTGACAGCAGATCCTGAGGCATATGGAAGAGCACAACTGGGCTGTTGTCATTGCTTGGGGTACCCAGGGGCTCAGGCAGGTTCCCACTCAGCCAGGAAGTTAACTGAAGAGGCTGAGTGAAGGCACAGGCAGAGAATGTACAATCAAAGACCAGTGAGTAGGGAGATCGGAGACCACAGCCTGGACATCTGAGACCCTGGTAGGCAAAGGAGGGCACTCCAAATTTTAAGATCTCCCAGCATTCAAAAACCCTCACTATCCTGTGATTTCTTCAAAAGACCTTATCTTCCACCCCATTCCATCAAGCCATAGCTAAAATATTGTCATGGCCAACACCAAACCACTGTTGAAACCCTAGCCTCTCAATATCCCACTTTCTGACACCAACCTGCTACCCCTCCAACTCTTGTACCCTTAGTCTCTCAATGCTTGCTCTTCAGTCTTATTGAGGCTTCTATCCCTTGACAACCAGTATTCACTGAGTATCTACTATGTGCCAGGTATAGTATTAGGTGCTTTCCTTCCTCATTCCCTCCTATTGGATGCTCCAAGGAGCATCACTCTCAACCTGACCCCTCAAACTTCCACTGCACCTGCCCCAAACAAGGTCTACCACCCAACTTCAACAATCCTGCTAGGAAGGAATTCCCTGGAAGTCCAATGGTTAGGACTCTGTGCTTCCACTGCAGGGGGCATGGGTTCCATCACTGGTCTGAGAACCAAGAGTCTGCATGCCACGCAGCACAGCCAAAAAAAAAAAAAAACCAAAAACCCAATCCTGCTCTGAAAGGGTCCTTTGATCAGGCACCAACACCATCAGTCCCCGACCATCACACATAAGCACATACACTCAGAGAAACGAGCCAGTAACACCCTTGAATAATATTCACAGCTTCCACAACAAATCATCCTGAGCCATCTACCCTTCCCAGCCTGTTTCTAATCCTTCAGACTTCCAGTTTCTGGTTCCTTGTTTGCCTGTTTAGGACCACACCTTGCCCCTCACTCCTGTTCGGCCTGCTGTCTTTCCTCTCAGGCTCCATCCTATTAGAACCTATTAGAACCTTTACTTACTCTGCTCCTATATGGTGGCTTCCTTGCCTGTCTCACTCTTTCACAGATGCGCTTCCTGCCTCCCCGCCCCACCCACCCGCCACCCCTGCCGTCTGGAGTCCACCTCACCCACAGCTCGTCCTGAAGTTACCAGTAGCCTCCAAGTTGCCAAATTCAGTAGATACTTTGCAGTCCTTCCTTGGCCTCTCTGAGGCAATTGACACAGCAGAAAACTTCCTTTTTAAAAGGGAATTTACACAAATACTATGTAAGTACATTCTATTATTCCAAAAGAAAAAAGAAATCAAAACCATACTGATATAAAGGGTAAAATTCAGCCTTAGCCTCCACCCCTGCCTCTTCTTGCCCCAGAGGTAATTTTTATTAACAGACTGCTGTGGCTTCTGCAAGGGCTTTTTTAAGTTATTTACCTCCATATAGATTGACTTGGACTTTTTCTAGTATATAAATTGGATAATGCCACATTGCTTTTTCATTAACAACATGCATAAGAGATTTTCCAGTCATTATGCATAAATCCATCTCTTTTTTTATTGAGGTATAGTTGATTTACAATATTATGTAAGTTTCAGGTGTACAACACAGTGACTCAAAATTTTTATAGATTATACTCCGTTTAAAGTTATTGTAAAATATTGGCTATATTCCCTGTGCTATATGACATATCTTTGTAGCTTATTTTGTACATAGTAATTTGTACCTCTTAATCCCATACCCCTATCTTGCCCCTCTCCCCTCCCCTCTCCCCACTGGTAACCACTAGTTTGTTCTCTATACCTGTGAGTCCGTTTCTGTTTTGTTATATTCACTCGTCTGTTTTATTTTTTAGATTCCATATATAAATGATAACATAAGAATATTTGTCTTTCTCTTTCTGACTTATGTCCATCCATTTTGTTGCAAATGGCAAAATTTAATTCTTTTTTTATGGCTGAGTAATATTCCATATATATATTATCTCACATCTCATTACCCATTCATCAGTTGATAGACACCTAGGTTGTTTCCATGTCTTGGCTATTGTAAATAATGCTGCTATGAACACTGGGGTGCATATATCTTTTCAAATTTTGTTTTCTTCAGACATATTCCCAGGAGTGGAATTGTTGGTAGATCCGTCTCTTCTATTTTTTTTAAGATTTTTTTTGATGTGGACCATTTTTAAAGTCTTTATTGAATTTGTTACAATATTGCTTCTGCTTTATGCTTTGGTGTTTTGGCCATGAGGCATGTGGGATCTTAGCTCCCCGACCAGGGATCGAATCCGTACCCCTTGCATTGGAAGCTGAAGTCTTAACCACTGGACTGCCAAGTCCCCATCTCTTCTTGATTTAAACTATTCCATAGTGTTCCATTGTAGCAATGTTCCATAATTCATTAAATTGTCACCCTACTGATGCAATTCAGGTTGTTTCCACATTTTAATTCTACAAACTGTGCTGTCAGCTCCCACTTCCTTGCAAGAGTGTGGCTTACTAGATACTTATGAAGGGCCCTCCCACTACAAAACAACTAGAGGTTACATAAAATGTGAAATTTTTCTGAGCTCACTAAAAACAAGAAAAATCTCAAAAAAGAAAAGAAAAACAAAACCAAACAAAATACAAAGAAACAAAAACCTTAAGCTGAAACCAGAAAGGTAAATGATAGGAATTCAAGTCAGGGCTGCCTGAGCCAAATGCCAACAGCAGCCCTCGATCAATCTGCAGGACTGAAGCAGGTGGGCACCTGAGCCTGGGGCTCAATATCAAGGCCAGGACTCTATAAGGGAACCAAGGTGTTTCCATGCCCTGGTGCCCACAGTTTCTCCTGGAAGCAAAACCAGCCCCTTTCTGGAGGAAAGCATCCCTAGTCACCTAAACAGTCAAAGAGTACCACGCAAACCACGAAGAGTGGCAGTCAGCAGAAACAACAAACAACAGATGTAGATTCTCAATTAGAGTGGAATTATCAGCTACATAATGGAAACTCCTATGTATGAAGTGTTTAAGGAAATAAGAGATGGAATCACAAATGAGCAAGAGAAAAGAGACTATTTAAAAGGACAAAATAGGACTTCCCTGGTGGTCCAGTGGTTAAAAATCCGCCTGCCAATGCAGGGGACACGGGTTTGATCCCTGGTCTGGGAAGATCCCACATGCCGAGGGGCAGCTAAGCCCGTGCAACACAACTACTGAGGCCAAGCTCTAGACCCCATGAGCTGCAGCTACTGAGCCCATGCGTCACAACTACTGGAGCCCACGAGCTCTGGGCCCCACGTGCCACAACTACCGAGCCCACAATGACTGAGCCCGCTCTGCCTAGAGCCCGTGCTCCGCAAAAAGAGAAGCCAACGCGATGAGAAGCCCGCGCACCGCGACGAAGAGTAGCCCCCGCTTGCTGCAACTAGAGAAAGTCTGCACGCAGCAACGAGGACCCAGTGCAGCCAAAAAAAATAAATACATAGATACAATTTTTTAAAAAGGACAAAATAGAATAGAAAAAATTAGTGCTTCTAGAAAAGAAAAATGGAATTGTTAACGTGAGAAAACAGTGAACATGGAACAAATGGACAATATGAGCATGTTGATGTGATGCAATATATAGTACACAGCCCACTGTACAAAGTGGTCTCAACAAAACAAGAACCCAAAGCTGATCAAGCCTTCAGAGCTGATTTCCAGTTTACAGCAACACAGGACAGAAAAAACAAAAAAATTAAACGATACCACACCACAAGGAAGGTCAGAGATAAAAACAAAAATTGGGACATTCCACAGGACAACTGATCCAATTTTTTCAACATGTCACTGTCACGAGAAAAACAAACAACAAAGAAAAAAAGGAGAGATGGCCCTAGACTAAGAAAAATTTATAAGACACAATTACTAAATGTAGTATGTGGATCCTAATGCAAACAGACCAACTATGAAAAGACATTTCTGAGAAAATTGGGGAAATTTGAATATGACCTGATATTAGAGAATACCAAGGAATTATTGTTAATTTTGTTAAATGTGATAATGGCATTATGTCTATGAAAGAAAAAGTTCACATATTTTAGAGATGCATTAAGTCTAAATTTTGTTTCCAAGTACTTCATCAACACACACACAAGGGGAAAAGATGAAGCAAGTCTGACAAAATTTTGATAATTGTTGAATCTGGGTAATAGATATATAGCAATTCATTAAACTGTTCTCCCCCATTTTTCAGGCATGTTTGAAATTGTCCATAATAAATTACTTTTAAATCTCTAGAGAAAGATATTATACTTATCTTGTTAACATTTGTAAAATCTCCCAAGTTTTACTGTTAGAGAATGCTTTATAAATTCTATATGAACAGGGCTTCCCTGGTGGTGCAGTGGTTGAGAATCTGCCTGCCGATGCAGGGTACATGGGTTCATGCCCCGGTCCGGGAAGATCCCACATGCCGCGGAGCAGCTGGGCCCGTGAGCCATGGCCACTGAGCCTGCGCGTCCGGAGCCTGCGCTCCGCAATGGGAGAGGCCACAGCAGTGAGAGGCCCGCGTACCGCAAAAAATAAATAAATAAATAAAAAATTCTATATGAACAATTTTATGCTTAGTCTTTCTAATTCATTTTTCACAGTAATTAATACTTGTAGAATACTGTGTAACATTCTCTAAGTGTCATCACTTTGAGAACATTGCAATAATCTTGTGAGGTACATATTATTGCCATCATGCAAAAAACAAAAATACATGTTGTTTTCTTCTTATGCATGAGGGACAGTAAAACATCGCACCTAAATTTTCGGGGTTTTTTTAACATTCCAATAGAAGACTCATTTCTTTTTTTTTTTTTTAAATTTTTATTTATTTATTTATTTTTGGTTGTGCCTCATGGCATGTGATATCTTAGTTCCCTGACCAAGGATTGAACCCCTGTCCCCTGCATTGGAAGCACGGAATCTTAACCACTGGACTGGCAGGGAAGTCCATGAGGCTCATTTCTAAAAACAGTCTTCTTTTTCCTGCCAACTTTCCAACTTAACTAGGAGATTTTTTTCTGACCATAAAAGTAATACATTCTTGCTGTATAAAATTTTAATGACATATAAAAATATAGAAGAGGGGAAAAAAATCACACGTAATCAAAATGCCCAGATGCAGTAATGAATATCACTGTGATATATTTCCTTTTATTCTTTTAAATATATGGTCTTATTAAATACTGAATAATTATAAAAGAATATTTATTACATATGTTTAAAATACAAGGAATAAAAACAAAGCAAACATCAGTGGATCCACCACCCAGTTAATAAACCAGAACTTTTGAAATCCCTGCTGCCCTTCCCAGATCCCAGACCTTTCATTCCCAACGACATTAAGGTGTTTTGAATTTTCACTTCACTTTTCCTTATAGTTTTACCACATATGTATTAAGCAATTCCACATGGTCCCAACTGGTACCCACTTCTAAGCAATATGTTGTTTCATTTAGTCTTGACTTTTCTATAAAATCATACTGCATGTATTTTTCTGTAGTTTGCTTTTTCATGGTCATGAGATTTGCTTTTTCATGGTCATGAGATTTGTTCGTGTTGATTTGTGTAGCTATATTGCATTTATTTTTCACTGCTCTATTGTGTTGCAAGGACCACAATCTTGTCTATTTTTCTTATCTTTCTTGTCTATCTTTCTTGTCTATTTTTCCAAAAGTGGATCACACTTTTATTTCTGTGCATAATTTATATATAATTGAGATAAGTGTGTATATAACTGATATATTGATTTTTTTGCTTAAAATTATTTAATATAGGGCTTCCCTGGTGGCGCAGTGGTTGAGAATCTGCCTGCTAATGCAGGGGACACGCGTTCGAGCCCTGGTCTGGGAAGATCCCACATGCCACAGAGCAACTGGGCCCATGAGCCACAATTACTGAGCCTGCGCATCTGGAGCCTGTGGTCCGCAACAAGAGAGGCTGCAATAGTGAGAGGTCCGCGCACCGCGATGAAGAGTGGCCCCCACTTGCCACAACTAGAGAAAGCCCTCGCACAGAAATGAAGACCCAACACAGCCAAAAATAAATAAATAAATAAGCCAAGCATTTGAAGCCCTTTTAAAAAAAATTATTTAAGATAATTTTGTACACTATTTTTAAAACTTTATCAATACCATGTAAATGACTTCATAATATTCATTTTATGTACATATAATAATTTAGTTAAACATTCCCCAGTGGTGGAATTTAATCTTCCTTCAGTTTTTCCATCAATAAATAATACCACACAGAGAACTATATTCAATATCCTGTGATAAACCATAATGGAAAAGAATATGAAAAAGAATATTATGTAAAAATAATATAGAGTATATATTCAGTTGTCTAACTGAAATCCCAGAAGGGCATTATAGAGAGACTATAGGAGAAGCAATATATGAAGAGATAGAGGAAGAGTATTCCAGAACTGATGAAGTATATGAATACACAGATACAGGATGGATGCACAGCATAATATCAAGCATGATAAATAAAAAGAAATCCACCCCTAGATGCTTGGAAGGAAAGTGGAGAATACTAAAGACAAAGAACGAGTTGTAAAAGCAGCCAGAGATTAAAATTTGTTTAAGTTTAGTTAAAAATCTTATAATCTTAAAATTGAATTGGAAATATCAATATGAACTCAGGGCTTACTTTTTAAAAAAAATAACATGTATTTTCCAGCTCTGTCTTCTGAAGAAATGAGAATTCAGTAGCAATAAGCACCTTTAGTGACCAAACTTTGCTCTATAAATACCATCTCTCACAAAAAGGAACCAGGGCTCCCTGGAGAAAAGAATGATTCCCGCTCTAGGGCAGGAAACGTTCAAGTTGAACCTAGGAGCTCTATTGAACCATAAAGTAAAGAAGTTGTCAACAACTACCTGAGGAATTTTTAAAAGATCATGGGAGGCAGTTTGAAGGGACATTGGCTAAAGATCGAATAATTTCAGCATCAAAAATAATAAATAATAATGACTGTATATTGAAGCACATGGAATACAGAAACTTCCATAATTTCATAATCCCACATATACACACCCCGCATCAGTCACCTTGAGGGTACATCAACTGCATTTCAATCAAGTAGTTAATGAAGAAAAGCTTCTGTTAGATTAATTCCAGCTAATAAATGGAGAAGCAATGACAGATTAAAGGAAATTGCCATTTTGCACTCCCTAATTCAGTAACGGATGAATTTAACATCAAAGTGAAACAATCAGGGACTTCGCTGGTGGCACAGTGGTTAAGAATCTGCCTGCTAATGCAGGGGACATGGGTTTGAGCCCTGGTTCGGGAAGATCCCACATGCCACGGAACAACGAAGCCCATGTGCCACAACTGCTGAGCGGGCACTCTAGAACCCATGAGCCACAACTACTGAACCCTCGTGCCACAACTACTGAAGCCCGCGCTCCTAGAGCCCGTGCTCAGCAACAAGAGAAGCCACCGTGGGCTTCCCTGGTGGCGCAGTGGTTGAGAGTCCGCCTGCCGATGCAGGGGACACGGGTTCGTGCCCCAGTCCAGGAAGATACCACATGCCGCGTAGCGGCTGGGCCCGTGAGCCATGGCCGCTGAGCCTGCGCGTCCGGAGCCTGTGCTCTGCAACGGGAGAGACCACAACAGTGAGAGGCCCACATACCACAAAAAAAAAAAAAAAAAGAAGCCACCTTAATGAGAAGCACACACACCGCAACGAAGAGTAGCCCCCACTCACCGCAACTAGAGCAAGCCCTCACGCAGCAGCAAAGACCCAACATAGCCAAAAATAAATAAGTGAAATAAAAAATAATAAAAAGCCAATTCTTAAAAAAAAGTGAAACAATCAAACACAGTGTGCCTCCTGTCATGATGCACCAGGAGCTACATAGTGCCACCTATGCAGGTTTTCCAAAATAATTTAACCTAAATCTAATTAAGGTTCTAGATATAACTACCAATTTATGGGAAATACAGGGCTAGAGGAACAAGTGAGATGACACCATGAAGAGGTAATCAGCAAATCCTGTTTGTGGGAAATTCTATAGGACAAATACCCTGTTTTTATCAACAAATAAATGACATAAAAAAGGAGGTGGAGTGGGACTATGATAGATGAAAACAGACTTGAAAGCCATATAAACCAAATGCACAGCGGACTTTGAATGCTGAGTCAAACAAACCAACTGTAAAAGACCTTTTTGGAACGGAGGAATTTGAACATGCATGAGGAATTAGATGACATTAAGAGATTAACATTAAAGTAAAGCAAAAAGTCCTTATCTATCAAAGACACAATCTGGGGGCTTCCCTGGTGGTCCAGTGGCTAAGACTCCATGCTCCCAATGCAGAGGGCCCAGGATTCGATCCCTGGTCAGGGAACTAGATCCCACATGCCACAACTAACAGTTGCATGCCTCAACTGAAGATCCTGCATGCTGCAACAAAGATCTCACATGCAGCAACTAAGACCTGACACAGCCAAATAAATAAATAAATAAATAATTTTTAAAAAGACACAATCTGACCCGTATATCCATATAAGATGTTTCCATAGCATCGTATGGAAAACCCCGAACGAATTTTTTGGCCAACCCATATATAATCTGGAATTTTCTTTAAGTGCTCCAGCAAAAACAAAACATGCTTCCGGAAGCCAGGTATTGGGAATGTGGAAGTTCATTAAATTCTTCTCTCTGCGTTGGGGTATATTTGAAATTTTCCATAATACAAAGTTTTTTTGGGAATTCCCTACTCGTCCAGTGGTTAGGACTTGGCGCTTTCACTGCTGGGGCCTGGGTTCAATCCCTGGTCAGGGAATTAAGATTCCACAAACTGCGTGGTACGGACAAAAAAAAAAAAAAAATGTTTTCTTAAGGCAATCAGGAATAAAAGTCTTATCACCTACAAAGAAACAACAATTAAGCTGACAAAGATTGCTCAACAACGAGTGGGAAACAGAAGATACCAGAATAATATATACAAAGGACTAAGAGAAAATAGCTGTCATGCTAGAATTATATATTCAGCAAAACTATCTTTGAAGAATGAGAGGAATTAGGGACATATACAGATAAACAAAAACTGAGCTTTGCACGAATAAACCTGTACTAAAGAATGTTTTTTCAGGAAGAAGGAACATCAGAGATTTAAGAAGGAATGGTGAGCAAAGAAACTGGTAAACATGTAGCTAAACAAATGTTGCCTGTATAAAATAATTCTAATAATGTCTAATTTGTGTGGCTTAAAAACATAATTAAAATACTAAACAACAATAGTATCTAGGAATGTGGTGTATCTCTCCATTTGTTTAGCTTTTCTTCTTTTAAGTAATGCTTTAGAATTTTCTTCATATAGGTGTTGCTCTTTTTTTAATTAATTTAAATCCTAGGTATAGTGTTTTTTATTTTTTATTGTGTAAATATAAATAACATAACATTACCAATTTTAACCATTTCAAGGTGTATATGCACAGTGTTTTATAGTTTTGGGGGGATTTTTTTGGCCACACTGCACAGCATGAAGGATCTTAGTTCCCCGACCAGGGATCGAACCCTTGCCCCTTGCATCGGAAGCGTGGAGTCCACTGGACCACCAGGGAAGTCATGATACAGTGTTTCAGTTTTTAGTTCCTATTGGAAATGGTATCTGTTTTTTTTTTTTTTTTTTTTTTTTGCGGTACGTGGGCCTCTCACTGTTGTGGCCTCTCCCGTTGCGGAGCACGGACGCACAGGCTCAGCGGCCATGGCTCACGGGCCCAGCCGCTCTGCGGCATGTGGGATCTTCCTGAACCGGGGCACGAACCCGTGTCCCCTGCATCGGCAGGCGGACTCTCAACAACTGTTCCACCAGGGAAGCCAGAAATGGTATCTTTTAACTCATGTTTTTTAATCACTTATTGTTGGTCTGTAGGAGAACTGCTGATTTCTGTACGTTGATATTGTATTGGCCACTTAATTCTCTTGTTCATTATAATAGTCTTTCAGTTAACTCTCTTTTCTAGGTACATAATAGCAACATCTGCAAATAATAATATTTTGATTCTTCCTTTCCAAAAAGTAGACTTTCTTTGTATCTTCTTGTCAAAGTAGGACCTTCAGTACAATGTTGAGTAATAGCAATGATAATGGACATTTTTGTCTTGGTCTTATGTTTTATGGGAATGCTTTTAACAATTCACCATTAAGTATGCTATTGATTTCTGGTAGTTTCCCTTTGTTGTGTAAAGGAATATTTTTTTCTATTTCTAGCTTGCTAAAGTCTAATGAATTCTAATAAAGCTGAGATCCTATGTGATTCAAAGATGTGTTTCACTCAAAGATGTGTTATCTGGCCTCCAAATAGAAATCAAGAAGAAATTTCTATTTGTATTCTACTAGAAGAACATACTTTCCAAGAGCCCCTTTTTCTTTCCTTCCTCCAATTTTCTTTTACCCTGGAGCTACTCTGGAGACCTTAACATTCCCAAACCCAAAGCTTTTCTTAAGCACCAATGCAGTGACACCGCCCCGCCACCCTGCATGGATTTTCTTTCTCTAATTTTTTAAACGTACTCTTTTTATTAGGTACTTAGCCTCTCAAGCTAAGGGTCCCACCTTCCCTCCAGCCTCTTGGTTTTGTCTCTCTTTTCTCACTCTCTGGGCCATACATCATAAAAGATCCTGAGACCAGGCTGGCAGCTTCTTCTTTAGAGGACTAGCAGTTGGGACACTCATCTACTTTTAAAATGTCTCATCCTTTGCATCTACCACATTATCCCTTGGTTATTCTCCAACCTCTCTGATATATCCACTCCCTCTCTTCCCAGCCCCTTAAATACTGAGGCTCCCCAGGACTTTGCCTTTGGACTGTCTCTTTCTCATGCTCTCTGGGCAATCTCAGCCACTTCAGATCTTGCACCATTGCGTACACAATGATGACCCCAAATCTGCATGTTTACCCCAAATCTCTCCCCGCTCCAGAATTGTATATCAATTGCCTAGTACACATCTGCCACAGGGTGTCCCTCAGGACCTCATACTCCATAGGTATGAGAACCCCACTCACTTTCCCTGACTACCACCACACTGCTCCTCTCCTGTATTCCTGACTTTCGGATGTTATACATGCGAGAAACGTGGAAGTCAGCTCACCTCTCTCTCTCGCACTTGCTTCCCACATTCAATAGTTTATCAGAACCTTCCCATTACATCTTGCCTGGCACACTCCTCCCGCAAGGAGCAGAGGTGAACTGAGCGCGCCCTCTGCTGGTAGTTTGAAGAACTACAACTCCTTCGAGCCGCTGAGCTCCCTGAGTCCTCTGGACTTGGACTTGGATCTCTCCACTGAATTTGGTTGCTTTGCCCCAACCAGCAAGGCCGCCCCCAGGGAGGTCTGCGAGCAGGGAGGAAGTCGCTCATTCCCCCCTCTTCCAGCTGGAGGCCATCCTCACTGCACCCACTGCTCCACGAGGCACACCGCCCCTCTGCCCCTTCCCCTCCCCTCCTCCCACCTCTCCTGGCTACCCAAGAGTGGGACCTCCCCGAAGCAGGAGTCCCCTGCTTTCCTTGGGCTTAGTTGGATATGCAGCCTGCTGGACCAGACTCTGGGCGTGGATGGATCTCGCCTTTGAGTGTTGAGAAAGAGCTGCCCCTTTTGATGCAACTCTGAGGACATGCAGATTTAAAAGCTCCCCTTCCCCTTGGATGGAGGGTGGCGGCCAGGGAGGCATAAGGGGAAGCCCTGTGCCAGGTCCCACAGTTTGGTGCCCTGAGAGCAGGCTGGATTTCATTCTCCTGTAGCATCTTATTAAAGTGTCCTGGGTTCACAGCTCTGCCACCTCCGAGATGGGTCCCACAGTCTAATGGAGGAACAAACAAATAACAGGCAGTAGAAGATGGTGGAGGGAGGCCAACAGGTCTTAGTGTCATTCAGACAGTGGAATCATCTGGACTTGGTGGTTGATTAAAATCATTAAATGAGTATTAATTGAATGTTCCTGAGTGCTGGACACTGTGTGGAGTCTGAAGAAGGGGGGCAGGGGATGGGGGGAACTCCCAAGTACCTAGTGTGAGAATCTGGAACCGGGAAGTGGAAAGGACAGACTAGAAAGCTAGAGGAGGAAGATAATGGGACAAACTGAGTGCGTGGTGCATGTGAGACCTCCACGTCAGCTGCCCAGCAGACAGCTGACAGACAGGCTGGAGCTCAGGTATGACGTGACAGCAGGGAGCTCATAGGACCTGATGGGAGCCCTCAACATACAGGTGTAACTGCGGCCATGGTGAGTGGGCTCCCCGGAGAGGGGGGTGTAGAGTGAGGAGAGAAAAGGACCAAGGAGAGAGACGCCCCAAGATCATTTACTCTGAAGAGCCTGAGAAAGAGGAGTGGGCAGACAGGTAGGGAGAAGGTGTGTGGACATGGAAACCCAGGCAGAGTAGTTCAAGAAAGAGGAAGGGGGCAACAGTGGGAAGTCCTAGGGTAATAAAGGTACAGAGAAGTGGCTAGGACTTAGCCATAAGGAGACTATGGAGGAGGGAATGGTTTTGCTGAGTGGATACAGGCAGCAGGTGCACTGCAGTGGACGGAGAATTTGGTAGTGAGGAAGGGGAAGCAGCGAATGTAGGAATTCTTGGGGAAAGAAGAGTGCTGTTTGTCTTAGTGAGAGAAACCTGAGTGGGGTCTGGGAAATCAGGGAGAGAAAGTTGAAGATAAAGGACAAGAATTGGTGATAGAATAGGTAACATAACATATGGCCCCAAACAATCTGGCCAAAAGTAATCTGGTTTGAGATGGGATGGGATCATTTAAATATCCAAAAAGGGATTGTTTAGGTCAGATAAATGTCTAATAATATGGGATTTATAGCAAAATATTCGTCTAAAACTTGGTAACTAATTGGAACAAACACAACATCTAACAATATAATTTTAAATGTTTTCTTTTCTTATGTTTTCTTTTTTTTTAATATTTATTTATTTATTTGGCTGTGCCGGGTCTTAGTTGCAGCACGTGGGATCTTCACTGCGGCATGTGGGATCTTTAGTTGTGGCATGCAGGATCTAGTTCCCTGACCAGGGATCGAACCTGGGCCCCCTCCATGGGGAGCGCAGAGTCTTAACCACTGGACCACCAGGAAAGTCTCTGTTATGTGTTCTTATAACTAAGAAATACATACTTATTTCAGGAAAAATCAGAAAATGCCATGAAACGAAGGCACTTAAAGAACACCCATAATCACTCACCCAAAGTGAGTGATACTTATACTGGCATTTTTAATTCCAGATCCTCTTCTACGCGTTTATCATTATTCGGCAAAAACTGGGATCATAGTGCACATATTAGGGTATGCATATTATTGATCTCCTGCTGCAGAGTATGTTATCCCAATTCTTAGTGGACTAAAACAAAAGATGTTTATAGTTAGTCCTCCTTATTTGTGTATTCTGTATTTGTGAACTCACCTACTCATGAAAATTAATTTATAATCCCCAAATCAATACTCAAAGTGCTTTCATGGTCATGTGTGTGTGTGTGTGTGTGTATACAGAGCAGCAAAAATTTGAGTTGCCCTGTGGGCATATTCCCAGGTGAGGTTGAATAAGGTGCTCTGATTCAGCTTTCATACTGTAAACAAGTGTCCTTTTCTTGGTCTATTTAGTGCCATGTTTTTTGTATTTTTTTTGGTGATTTCACTGTTTGAAATGGCCCCCTTAGGCATAAGAAGACTGTGATGTGCTTTACAGAGAAAGCACATGTGTGAGAGAAGCTTTGTTCAGACATGAGTTGCAGTGCTGTTGGCCATAAATTCAGTGATAATGAATCAACAATATATGTTAAATTAAGGTATCCTTAAACAGAAACACAAATAAAACAGGTTATGTATTGATCAGTTGATGAAAATGTGACCAGAAGTTTGCAGGAACCTAACTATATTTGCCCTAGGAGCAATGGTTTAGTATATGACAATTCAGTGTTCTTGGTGACTTTATAGAACATAACTGCCATGAATAATAACAATCAACTGTATTATCTCATAATCTCTGTAGGCCAGAAATTTGGGTACTTAACTGGGTTGTTTTGGCTCAGGGTATCTCATGAGTCAAGTTGCAGTCAAGTCATGGGCCAGGGCTGCAGTCATCTGAAGGCTTGTCTGAGTGGAAGTTCTGCTTCCAACACACCTCCCTCACATGGCTGTTGGCAGGAGGCCTCAGTTCCTTGTCATGCAGGCCACTCCAGAGGGCTTGCTTGAATGTCCTTATGACATGGCAGCTAGATCCACTAGAGCAAAACAAGGAGAAGGCCACAATGCCTTTTACACCCTAGTCTTGGAAGTCTACCCACTACCACAAGTGAGTCAATTAGTCCATCCCACACTCAAAGGAGGAGTATCAAAGAATTTTTAGACATTTTTAAACTACCACAACCAACTATCTCTGAAAAAAAATGCACAAGATACTAATAATATTTGTTTCCTGTGAGCGTAAGAACTGGGTGGCAGGGAGATGAGAGGGAGAATTTTACTTCGTACCCTTTCTATCTGCAGAATTTTTAACAATATAAATCTATTTGTTATCCAAAAATAAACAAATGAATTTTAAATGACTCTGGAATATCCTTTTTAATTTTTTCCATCAAACTGGTTTCAGTCCAGCATAGTCGTTAAAAGAGACCTCTGAGCAGGTAGCACTGGTTAGAGTGGGAGTACAGAGGCTGGTAAGGAGGAGAGAAGTCTGAGTTGAAGGTATTCTCTTTTTATGGCCACTATTTACTTTGTGAAGTGGGAGCCTTTGTGGAGGAGGTAACATTTAGCTGAGCCATAAAGGATGGCATGGATTTGACCTGGCTGAAATGGGGGACAATGGCACTCCCAGCAAAGGAACGCGTGAGCCGAGATGGAAACGTGGGACTGAGGAGGACACACCCAGACAACTGGAGGTTCAGGCGCATGTGGGAGGCTGGATGGGCAGGCTGCGCCCAGGGCATGGAGGACCTTGTATGGCAAGCCTGGCATCAAGGTTTTATTTGGAGGCAGTGAAGGGTTTTGATCCAAGTTATGGCCTAGTTAGAGCAAGGCTTTAGGGATATCAATCTGTGAGCCGACTATCAGTTGGATATGGTGAGGTCTGGAGGCCAGACAATCTGTTATAAAACAATCTCAATGAGTAAGGTGGTGTGATGATGTCGTCGCATGCACAGGCTCTGGACTGCTCGGGACCAAATCCTGGGTTCACCATTTCCTAGATGTGCTACTGGATCTGAGCTTTAAAAGCTAATAGAATCTTTCTTGAAGGCTGTGTGAGGTTTACAGTCACTTGGTAATTCTTTTTTTTGTGTGTGTGGTACGCGGGCCTCTCACTGTTGTGGCCTCTCCCGTTGCCGAGCACAGGCTCCGGACGCGCAGGCTCAGTGGCCATGGCTCACGGGCCCCTCCACGGCATGTGGGATCTTCCCGGACCGGGGCACGAACCCGTGTCCCCTGCATCGGCAGGCGGACTCTCAACCACTGCGCCACCGGGGAAGCCCCACTTGGTAATTCTTGCACCATGTCTGGGACACAGCAAATGCTCAGCAAGAGTCAGCCCTTACTGTGAAGGGAAGCCCAGCCTCAGAGTGATTGGTCGTGGAATTAGAAGGGGAAGAATCATGCGAGGGGCAACTTTGGGTGACTAATTAGTAGGAGGAGAGAGTGAGGGGACACAAAGCCCTCCAGTTTCCTAGAAGCATGGCAGCTGCATAAATAAAGCCAGGGCTGGCAAGTGAGGAACAGCTGTGGGGGGCAGCAAGATGCTGAGTCAGGTTTGGGATGTTGGGCTCACAATGTGGGCAGGAAGTTGACTAGAGCTGGGAACAGAGCTCAGAACTGTGGACTTTAAAGCAGGAGCTGCCTGATAGCAAGTGCAGCTGAAGATGGGGGTGGGATGCAAGGGGCGCAGGAGAGAGCCGAGTGTATCATGCTGAATGTCTGCAAGGGCTGTGGGGAGGAAGTGGAAATGTGGAAGAGATCATCAGACAAGTAAGGAACCTAAGAGAGACCAGAAACCCCGAAAGGAATGTTTCAAACAGAAGGGTGGTGTCAGCAACACTGACGGCCTCTGAGAAATCGAGGAGGATGAGTGTGAAGGGCCAGTGCTAGCCTTGGTGACAGCCATTTCACTGGTGTGCTGGGGGCACTGGCCAAACTGCTATGGGCCAGGCAGGAGTGGAGGCAGGCGGCAACTGGCAGTTGGGATGTACACTATTCTTTTAAGAACTCCACCTTTGGGCTTCCCTGGTGGTGCAGTGGTTGAGAGTCCGCCTGCCGATGCAGGGGACAAGGGTTCGTGTCCTGGTCCAGGAGAATCCCACATACCGTGGAGCGGCTGAGCCTGCGCGTCCGGAGCCTGTGCTCCTCAACGAGAGAAGCCACAACAGTAAGAGGCCCGCGTACCGCAAAAAAAAAAAGAACTCCACCTTTGAGTTACCCTGTAGTCGTGCTCAAACCACAGCTCAAGAAGCATATACGGGTGTCCCCCACTTTTCAAAAGCTCACCCCATGCCGCTTCGATCTTACGATTTTAAAAAAGACGGGCATTGGCAACTGTTTTTGCTAACCAAAAGAAATTTGAAGAGGAGTTTCCCTTTTACGGTGAAAAGCGAAAATAGCCTTCCGCGTTTGTTTTGCAGTGAGCTGTCCTGGAGGCAGCTCGCACCCTCAGCAGCAAGAGGGGCACCACCAAACTCCTCCCCTGGGAACTACTCTCAGCATCTCAGCATCAGCTGCCATCGCTCTGAACTGTGTCCGTGAGCATCTTGCTTTATCTCCATTTATTTTGTGCATCTGTTAGCAAGATGTGTCCTAAGGTATACGCTTCTTCACTTTACACCATTTCAGCTTATAAAAGGTTTCATAAGAACACTTTACTTTCAGACAGCAAGGAAAACCTGTACAGGATGTTTGTTACAACATTGTAATTAAAAAAAAAAATCAGAAATCATCAATACGGAGTTGTTAAGTCAAGTATGGTACATCCAGTACTCATAGAAAAGAATAAGACAGAGTTATATGAATTAAGAGGGTATAATCTTCAAGATCCACTAGGTGAAAAAGGCAACAAAAGCAAAATATGTGTATTATCTGATCACTTCTATTCTTTAAAAAAGATTATATGTTTTCTCTGTGTGTGTGTGTCTCTCTCTCACACACACGCACACACATCTTTGGCCAAATACAAAGAAAAATGTAATGGAGGCTTCCTGGGGAGCTAGAGGACTGGGAAGGAGATTTGTTCTCTTTACTTTGAAATAACTTGCCTGTGACTTAGCAACCCTACTCCTAGGTATTTACTCAAGAGAAATGAAAACTTAAGTTCTTACAAAAACCCGTACACCAACGTACATATAGCAGCTTTATTTATTATGGCCCCAAACTAGAAACTACTCACATGTCTGTCACCTGTAATGGGTAAGCAAACTGTGACATACTTATAGAATGGACTACTACTCAGCAATAAAAAGGCACAAACTATTCATACATGCAATAACATGACTGAATCTCAAATGGGCTATGCTGAGTGAAGAAGTCAGGCTTAAAAGGCTACATACTCTAGCATTCCATTTATATGACATTTTTGGAAAAGTTAAACTATGGGGAAGGAGAACAAATGAGTTGCTGCAAGCGGGTGGGTGGAGGAGAAGCTGAGTAAAGTAAGAGGGAGGACGAAATTTGGGGAGGTGATAGACTGTTCCATATCTTGATTTTGGTGGCGGTCACAGGACTCTCTGCGTTTGTCAAAACCCATAAAACTATATGCCAGAAAGAGAAAAATTTCAATTTATTCAAATTTAAATGCTGGGGCTAGTTCTCTGGTGCTTCTTTGTTCCACCCTTGTGTTGTTTGTCTCCATTAAGACAGCTAAAACAAACAAACACAGCCCTTTTGAATGCTTTTTTCAGGTTTCTAAAGATGAAGAAATTGAAGGTGCTGGCCTCGTGGCCAGTGATGGCTGAGATGGGCCTGGCTTAACCCAGGTCAGGGAAAGGGCTTTGGGGAGCCAGGTGCATTAAGCATGCTTTTTAGCAGGATCAGAGAAGAGAGGAAGGAGGCTGACCTGAGGACGAAAGCCCTGGGGAGAGGTGAGCTTGGTGGTAGAGAGAAGGAGCAGAGTCCGCAGGAGGGAAGTGGCGGGCTGCTCCCACCTTCCCAAACGACCTTAGGTTGGCACACTCGTTCCAGGTCTGCAGGGCGTGTCTGTCTCCCACCCCACTGGCTAGGGGAGGGGGGTGGGCAGTGCTGGCCAAGATAGGCCTGCCTGGGGCGGGGGGGGGGGGGGGAGGAGTCAGGGGTCGGCGGCCAGGCCCCCCAGGCTGGGTCACAAGGGAGCGGGACTCGTGGCTTATCAACCTCATCGGTGCCTGCCACGCTCCGCCACCCCTCACCCCGACCAACTGCTCCAGCCCATTGCCCAGCCGGAGGGAAAGGCTGGAAATAGACTCTCCTGGATTTCATTCATGTCTGCAGTTATTTGACCACTAAAGGGCTGCCCGCCCGCCAGTCACATCTCCAGAGTGGGAGCAATCGGAGGGAAAGAAGTGTGATAATAGCTTACAGTTACTGACTGCAGGCACTGTTCTTAGGGCTCTATATGTATTAACTCATTTGATCTTTGAAACTCTTTGAGGGAAGGAGGTATTATTACCTATGCCCATTTTACAGATGAAGAAACTGAGACACAGAGAGGTTAGGGAACTTGCCCAAGGCCACTTTTGAACTTGGGTGGGATTTGGTTCCATTCTTAAGACTTCGCTACACCAACGGGGAGAGGGGGAGTCTGGGCTGCTCACCGTGGAGTGTTTTGAGTTTTTGCTTTGCTTTCTATATGGGGGCCTGCCTGTAATGCCTTTCGATTCAGGGGCCCCTTGGGAGGTAGGGGTGAGCATAGGCGATGGTTCAATTCTGTTTTAAAGATAAACCTCTGGGCTGACGCTTGAGTTGGTAGTGAATGCAGCCAGCGCTGCCACCCTGTGGTCACTCCAGCAGAGAACATCTCTCCCAGTTCCCTCAGGGACTTGAAACAGAAAAATCTCCTCGCTTCCTCTCCAGACCTGGCGGGACTCTTGAGAGCCAAGACTCTCTTAAGAGGGCCCAGGAGCCCCATCAGTTTAGACAGTGTTTTCCAAACTGCAGTTTGGAACCCATTAATGCTTGAAATCTATTTAGAGGATCACAACCAATAGTTTTTTTTTTTCTTTCTTTTTTTTTTTTTTTGCGGTACGCGGGCCTCTCACTGTTGTGGCCTCTCCCATTGCGGAGCACAAGCTCCGGTCGCGCAGGCTCAGCGGCCATGGCTCACGGGCCCAGCCGCTCCACAGCATGTGGGATCTTCCCGGACGGGGGCACGAACCCGCGTCCCCTGCATCGGCAGGCGGACTCCCAACCACTGCGCCACCAGGGAAGCCCACACAACCAATAGTTTTAAAGGGAAATTTTTAAAAGAATAGAAAATACTATGGTGTATGACATGTACTAAATGCAAATATCATTTTGTGGAATTTCAGATATATATACATGTGTGTACTGGGATCTGCTAAAAACCTATTTCTCACTATGACATGAGGCCAAAATGATTTTTTTCAATCTCAAATCTACTGATTCGAGAGTCTAGACTTCCTGGGATTAAGTATCTATTTTCTTCAATTTATCTAACACCTACATCCTCCTCTGTGCCATTTTTTTTTAAATATAGCTACTTAGTTTCTTTCCTAACAGTATTCTTCACTATATTCTTTTCGTTTTAATTACAGAAGTTATATAAGAATACATTCTGGTTGTAAGAGTCAAGCATTTCAGGAGTGCCGAGGAAAACAAGAAGCTTGCCTTCTTCTCACTCCACTCCCAGGCACAGAGGTCACCCCAGAACAGTGTGCTGCACCTCACTGCCCCTCTTTCATAGACGGGCAGGTATATATGTGCACATGGCACATTGTTTTACTTAAATTAAACTGTGTGTACTTAAACTCTGCATTTTTTTCACTTATGATATCATAGAGATCTTTTGCTGTCTGTACCTATAAATTTATCTCATGTCTTTTAAGGGTTGAGTGATATTCCATGGTATGAATGAACCACAGCAAACTTAGCCTCTTGCCTGTAGGTTCCTTACCCTATTGTCGGCTGTCCCCTCCTATGAGCCTTGGCCTCCCTCTTCTAGACACTCCTCTTCCCTTCTCTCTCCAGTGCACTCCTCTCCCTTACCCTGGCCCTGAAACATCTGGGGCTCCCTCCCCTCTCCAACCTCTGGCTCCACCCACCAGCCTCCCTAGTCTCTGCTATGGCCAGACGCTGGCTGGCAGCAGCCACGGCCTGACATGGGGGAGCCTCCAGGACTGGAAGATGCTTTGCTGAGGGTGCCCAGCAACACTCTGAGTTAATTATTTAATTGGGGGAAACATCCATTAGAGAGGATTCTCACTTTCCAGACAGCCTGTGAGTAAACATGTCAAGAAGAGAAGAGTGAGGTGTTGGCGAAAGCTGCCATTCACCCTGGCTCCTCCTCCAGCCCCCACTCCAGCTAGGGAAGGGGAGCCTGCAGGACCCTGCCCAGAAGCATCTGCAGCCTGGACCGGGACAAGCTGGCCAAGCAGGCCCCAGAGACAGGCTGTGTCCCTGAGGAGGGAAGATGTGGCTCGGGGCCCTCAGCCCCACTACTGGCATGTATGGGGAATGATGTTACAGTCAGGAAAAGCCACTCACACCAGATTGCTCACTCCAGAGGGGATTTAATTCAAGAACCCAGTTACAGGAGTGTTGGAAGTGATGAAAACTGGGGAAGGCGAGGCAACTGAAAGATTAACTGTTGCAGGAACCTACTAGGACCCCGGAGCTGGACCATCAGGGGAGGAGGTGGTATTGACCAGAGCCAGAGGCTGGGGCTTGCAGGTGAGAGCTACAACTCCGAGGGGCCAACAGCTGGGAGCTGGAGCCATTTGGGGGAGGGTGGTGCCTGGCAGAAGCTGGCTACACAGAATAGATGCCACTGGAAGCAGAGAGAGGATGAGAAATACTCTGGGCTTTTCCCTCCTCCCACCCTCCAGTCTCCCACCAGTGCCTCACGTTGGTTGAACCCAGCATGAAACCAATGGACAGAGCAGCTTGGGAAACATAATTTGCAGGGTCAGCTCCCTGCACATGGGGCAGAGCAGAGGAAGGGCAGGAGGTGAATGGAAGTACAAACGAGCAATGACCAGCACGTGAAGCCCATGTGGTGCTGGCTCTGCAGGTGTGAAGGGTGAGACTTTCTCTGAGAGGCAGAGACCTTGTAGCTCCTGCGCTGTGAGTATGCAGGATAAAGAGAAGTCCTGGTTTGCACCTGTGCCTGTCAAGGTTCTGTGTAGAAAAACCCTTTGGACATTTTAACCAAGGAGAGATTTAGTATGGAGAATTAGGTGTTTTCCAAATTGTTGGAAGGGCCAGAATAGTAAATTTGAGACTGAACACCCAGGCATGATTTCCAGAAGAATTCTAAACTGACCCCAGTGGCACTACAAACTCTATTGGTCTCATCTTTTGAATGGGCTCAAACCCACTGTAGCTAAAATACAGAGATCAAGAAACCAGAATCAAGTCACTACTGACGTTGTCACCACTGTCTTTGCCTCCTGACATCCAGAAGCTAGAGAAGGGACCATGTGAAGCTGCTGTAGAAAACAAACAAATACCCAGAAACAACCAGAGACAGAAAACAGCCTCGGCCTCACATCCACCTTCCAGATGTCACAAATGTAATTGATTGGTGGAATCCTATTCATCTCTAGAGCCCTAGCTGCAAAGGAGACTGGGAAATGCAGATTTTAGTTTTCCAGCCTCTCCAGCCAAAAGGAGGGAGGAGACATGGGAGGTTGGGGGAGCCCATTCTCAGTGTCCACCACCCCACTTGTAGGAAACTCAGATGGAGGAAACAGTACAAGACTGCAAGCCACATAGTGTGATGGGGACTCCAAGTGGTACAGATGTTCTGAGAGGGCAGCTCACCTTATGGCCTCCCAGAGTGGTAAGCTAACATATTCACACATTCACAAGGCCCAGCCCCCTGCACAGCTCATTCCATCCTCCCACCTACCTCATAAGACAGGGCTTAGTACATCCCCATTTACTCACAGGGAAACGGAGGCTCAGAGAGGTTAAACAGCCTGCCCAAGAGGGGCAGGTACACACAGGTAAAGGGCAAAATAGGGCATAGAACCAGGGCTGGTTGACACCAAAGCTCTTTGGCTGGGTATGAAGAAGGGGATGAAGATAGAGTAGATGGGAGGTGGGAGGGGGCTGAAGGAAGACCCTCCGGGTGAGGAAGCCAGATGAACAGAGGCGCTGAGGTGTCCGAGCGTGCTGGACACGGGCATCAGTGAGCAGGAGGTCTGGCAGGGAGTGGGCATGCTTAGGGGAAGGGTGGAGAAGGGGCGGACCATGGGCTCCTCGGGAGGAGACTGCCTGCTGCACACACCATGAGGGACACTCGCTGAGCACAGAGGGAAGGGGAGCTGCAGGGCCTGGCACTGCGTGGCAGGAGCCCATGGGGAAAGGGGCAGGAACTGGAGGAAGGCACTGGTGAGGGAAAGAGCGGGCTCAAGGTCGAAGGAGGAAGCCGAGGCTCAGGTGAGCAACAGAGCATGGGGGCAGCCTTGCCCAGGTGGGAGCTGTTAGTTCCACCACCAAGTAAGCATCATTTCTGGGCTGGATAACAGGCACTGCCAAGGGGAAATACAGCCGTGCTGACAGCTGTTCAGAAGCTGGGGGTTCCTGCCTTGTCCCCTCCACCCACCCAGGGCTAGCCCTGGTCAGCTGGGACCCTCCCCAGGGTCTCAGGAACAGCACTCCTTGCTTAAGAATGGCCTTATTCCTCCCCCAGAAAGCCTTCTTGGATTACCTCCACCAGGAGCTCCTGGAGCCAGGGCCAGCTACATGTATGACCTGTGCAGTTGCCCAGGCCCCGTGCTCAGAAGAAGGTCCCCGTGCTTGGTTTAGCGAGTGCTCAGCCATCACCACCTTGAATTTCTCAATAATTTTTTAACAAGGGTCTCTGCATTTTTGCTTTGCACTGGGCCCACAGATTATGAAGTTAGTCCTGCCTGGCATGAAGAATAATCTAAGAAAGGTTTCCATGATTCCTTGGGATTGGGGTGGGGGCTCCCCACGGACCTTTCAGGGAGGGTGACTGAAGGCCTTAAAAGGAATTCCTCCTGTTGTTTTGGGTTCCTGCACCTCACAAGCCCCCAGTATATTCCTCTATAAGTGCGTGTGACTCTCCCATATCCTGTACCCAGCCTTGCTCTAAGCTCTGAGAAGCAGCGGCTGTATCAACTGTTTAGTGCACACTGGTCCCCCGCACCCTGCCAACTCCACAAAGAGCCATGCACGTGGTGGGTGCTCCATGGGGCTTGCTGAGCCAACGTGAAGGCCAGGTGGACTGGAGGGACAGACTGACCATCTCCGATGGTCCTCTCCTGCAGCCTGGGCAGGAGTGGGGTGGGGAGAGACGGGAGGGACACTGAGTGTGTGTGTGTGTGTGTGTGTGTGTGTGTGTGTGTGTGTGTGTGAGAGAGAGAGAGAGAGAGAGAGAAAGAGAGACAGAGACAGAGACAGAGACAGAGACAGAGGGAGGGAGGGGGCACATAAAAGAGAAACAAATAAAGAGTTCCAATGTGAAACGATTAAAAAGTAAATCGAAGAGAGTGAGATAAGGCGGAGGAGCCTCTGCTCCCTAGTTAACATTCATTGGATTGAATAATCAGGCTTCATTATCTCAAATTGTCTGCATATTTGCCCTCAAAATGCTAATTTACAGTTGGCTGGGAGCAGTCTCGGCCTATTTTGACTAAAATATTATTTCACTTTATTGAGCATTGTTCTTAGCTGTCGGGCATCTTGGTTCACAGGGAAAGGAGGGGAAGAAATAGAGGGACAGAGGAAAACATTTTCTATCAAAGCTCTGCCCCGCTCAAGTCTGATTATGGGCTCCCTGTTTTGCGTAGAAATGGCATTTCTGAGCCTCCAAGTAAAATTAGAGTCTTTATCATTTTCTTTTAGGGGATAGACAGTTTATCATTAATCTCAGCCAAGGAAATAGGAGAAATGATTTTTTTTGTTTCACTGAAGGGATGGAAAGTCTCACTCACCACTCCCCCCTCCCTCTTCAGCGCTGAGGCAGCCGGCTCCCTCCTCCACCACGTTCTCCCACCAAGTTCTCCCGACCTCCAAAGGTCTGGTGTTCTCTGCCTCTTGCCCTTCTCTGTCCTAAAGGCCTCAGTGACCAAAGACATGGTCGCAGGTTACTCACATTAGCTCTGGAGTTTGGCTGGACTTTCCCAGAATCTCAGCCCTGGAAGTCTTAAAGATGTGAGCTCCAAATTTAATTCTAGAATTGAGTTAGAAAGACACAGCCCTCCTTGGAGCTAAAAGTTTGTAACTGTCCTTTCAAGTCTTTGTTCACTTGTGAGCACGGTGTTCCAGACAGCGAGATCTGGGCCCTGGGCTGGGTTTCCACTCCACTGAGCGGCACACACTCTCCCAGCTTCCCCGTGACTGAGGGCAGGAGCTAGTGTGAGCCGTCACTGGGTCAGGCCGAGGCCAGGCCAGTTCTCTGTGGTTAGAGTCACAGGGAAATGAACCTTAAAATTGTTTTAGTTCAACCCCCAAAACCAGATGACAAAACTGAGGACAAAAGTTAGCAGTTGGGGGTTGCAAATCCAGTGAGTGGGTCATCTTGGTGACTCTTATTACTGTTTGGGAGGCTTCTCTCCTCTCCTTTATCAAACTCCTTTCTGAATGCCCTTTTTGGTCAGCCCTCCTTCTACTTTTTTGTCATCCATTCCCTGTCTTAGCTCTTCCGTGGGCAATGAGTGGCCATTCTGGCCCTCTGTGGAGCAGAGAGGTTCTGGATTGCTGGTGCCTTCTGCCTTGCCTTCCCTGTGAAGGTCAGCCCAGGACCCAGGAGTCAGTGTGCCCAGCCAAGAGGCCTCCAGCTATCCTGCCCCAAAGCCATCCCCTCCTCAGCCAGCCAGGCCTTCCACCACCTTCAAAGCCTAAGAAAGCCGTCCTCTTCTTCTCTACCCCAGAGTAAGCAAAAGTTGCAGGTTCCCAGGCCAAGGTCCAGGGTCACTGTGTGCACTTGGGCAGACTGTACATTGTACAAGGGCACTGGTCAGGTCAGCAGTGGGGCTGAGATCCAGCCCCTGCTTCCTTAGCGCTCAGAGCTGACTCACTTCTCTGTCCCACCTTCCCTAACCATCTGAGCTCAGCCTTCTCCCCGGGCTCTTCTGAATTGTCCTAAGCCTGAATGTGTTGACTGGATCGAGACCCAGATTGATGTGTTCGCTCCCCTCCCCCATCCTGGATCTGTGTGGTGTGTGGGGCCTTGCCATCTATACTCAACGGGATTCGAGACTGGCCTCTGTCCACTTATTGCAGCCAGCTCCTGTCCCTGCCTGGGTCTCCATGCCCCTGCTCACAGTAGTTACTGCTGTCTCTCAGCTTCCTGACCTCCTGAGACACTGGACTCCCCAGACACTCCGTGCATGGCTCCTTAGCCAGCCTAGGCCTAGAGGCAGCAGCCTCTGGCCAGGCACAGGGTCATTGGTCAGGGGATATCATCAGGCATTTTGCACAGAGGCTTCTGGAAGGCAGCATCATGTAACAGCCTATAGGCACTCTAGCCATCGTGCACACAGAGCAGATATCACATACATACATCCCAGCCAGCACAGCACACACTCCGCAGACACACCCCACAGACACCACTTACCCTCATCCTTCGCAAACACTACAAACACATAGACACAACCCAAGAGATACTACACACACACCCACACTCAACAGACACACACACCCAGCCAACACCCTCCCCACCAACCTATGCTCATATCCAACAGAAGCTGTATACACCCTCTGCTGACGGAATCTATATACACCCTCACACTTTCCCAGGCACACACACATTCATACGCAGCAGACATCACACACACACACACCCCCAACAGATACTATATACAAGCCCACCTGCTCACACGTGCTCTGTCACATTTATTACAGTTGGTGGCCATGCACCTGGTATGATATGAGAAAGCTGAGAAGCCCCCACCAGGCCGCACCTAAATACATGAGGCGGAGAGCATTGTACCTTCATAATTTGCCTGATGAAATTACGAAACAGGAGGAGGAAATTCCACTGCTTCTGGGATGCAGGACTCTGGCTTTAGCTCAGTTCTGTCACTGCAGAAACATGTGACCTGGATCACCCTCTCCACAACAAGAAATAAGGCGTTAGGAGGACTTGTACAAAGTCTTCAGATGGGTGTTAGGGCCCTGGGTGTTCATCATACAGCATATATTGAGGGCCACCCCGGCCTGGGTGCTGCAGGGCAGATAAGGAATTCCAGGCCAGGCTTGGTCCCTGTCCTCAGAGAGTCAGCGTCAGGCTGGAGAGAGAAGCAGGGCTTAGTATCAGAGGATGGAAGAACAAACACACACCAATTGTGCAAATTCACTCTCAGGCAGAGGGCCTGAGGATTAAACGGGGCTCGAGGTAAAACAAGAAACCCCGGGGTGGCCACTGCAGCCGGCCATGTCCAGAGGGAAGAATTCAGACTTGGGGGCAAGGAGGGTAGGAGATACAGTCATTTATTCATCCATCAACTATTTATTTATTCAGCACCTACTGCCTACCTAGTGCTTTGAGGAATGAGGTCCCTGCCTCATGCTGCTTCTGTTCCAGCTGAGAGACTGTCAGTATGAACCAAGTGAATAGTAAGGATGATATCAAGGTGGTGTCAGGCTATGAGGCAAATCAGCAGGTAATGGGCAATGACTGTACAGGGGAGCGCTCACTTAGGGCAATGAGGGCAGGTCTGGGACTAGGGTGAAGCAAGGAGACACTCCCTCTCAGGAGTGTATGACCTTGAAAGGGAGTGCCTCCTTAAATTTGTGCCCTCAGTGGTGCCTCACTTGCCTCACCCTCATCCCAGCCCCATTCAAGGGCATTAAGGGGAGGCATCTAGGCATGAGCCTCTAGCTATCAAGTCCTCGCAGCCTGATTTCTCTCTTATATCTGTTTTTGTGCTCCATTTCCATAGACCTCCACTTACCCTGGCCCAGCCTCTGGCCCCAGCCCTAGCTTTCCTTCCCTAAGCCTCAGGGTGTCAGAGAAGGCCCCTGCTCCCTGCCCACCAAACCCCCCCACTACCACCACCACAGCACCGAGGCTTGCCGCCGACCGCACAGAGAAGCCAAGCTTTGAACTGTGGGCCTAGGCCCAGGGAGGTCGCTCAGAAGGCCAAGGTTCAATTTCCCGGGCCTGCGGTGGCTGTGCTGGGAGGGGAAGGGGTGCACTGTGGGGCCTGGATGGGAGGCTGGGAAGAAAGAAAACTCACCCCAGCGAGGAACAGAGTCTTTTCCCTGTAACGCCATCACTTGGCCTCAGTGGGTTTGCCCCCAAAGGCTCCCATATCACGCTATTTCTCTCTTCCCCTGGCACTGACGTCTCTCATTAAGAACTTGTAGAAGAGACCATGTCTATTTCCCAGCTTGGAGCACTTGGCACTCTGCACCCCATATTCAGTGAAGAATGACTGAATGCGGTTGCAGTGAGATTCAGGCCACTCTGGCAGACCCCAGGAAGTGGGTCCCCGCCACTGCAGAAGCACTGGGGTCTACGGGGTGGTTTGGGGGCACACAGGGACCTCTCAACCCCCAGCTCCATAGTGGGCTCTCAGGGGGTCAAGCCCAGCGAGGGCCCTGTGGGTCCTCTGCACCCCCTGCCTCACCTAACAAACGCCGGCGCGATCTAGGATCTCACCTCCCTCAGCCTGGCAGGCCGGGTCAAGTTTGCGGGTATTCCCCTCTTCGCCCCACCCCCATTTACCCCTGGCAACCTCGATGTCCTTTCCAAGGACATTCTCCGTCTCCAAGTCCGGACTGACCTCGGCTAGAGAGAGGCGCCAGGGATAGGACATGGGGGACGGGTAGGTGGGTCCGGACTGCCTCCTAGGCCCCGGGTAGGGGGTGGGGCGCCCCTCCCGGAGCTGGGCCGAGACCCCGGCTCCTGCGCTAACAATCAATGGGCCGCAGCCGGCGGGCGGGGCCGGGCCGGAGGATTAGGGCGGGGAAGGGCAATTACAGCCGAGCGGCCGCGCTCCGGATTTCGTCCGCTGCGCTGCTCAAATGCCACATTTCGGATGCAGCGCCGCGCCCGCCCTGTTTGCTCGGGGAGTGGGGGCCCCGGGGCAGCAAGCCAACTCGCAAGTGTATCGGAGATTAGGGCCGGCGGCGGCGGGGGCGGGCACTGGACAAACACGCGGCGGCCGCCTCAATCCTCCGTCCTCTATTCCGCCCGCGGCGACGCTGGCCGGGCCGTGACTCGGCGACGCACGGACGCGGGTTGGGAAGGCCGCGGCCCCTACCCCGCCCAGGGCCTCCGCGCCCGCCTCAGGGGACTCTCCGCCTGGGCTTGCGAGCGGGCGGGGGCGGGGCGCTGAGCTAGCAGGGCCGACTGGCACCTGGCGGGGGAAGCAATGGATTTTTTTTTCTTCCTTCAAATATTTATGAATTTTGCATCTTTTCCTTAATGAGCTTACACGTGGAGGACCAACTCCCGTAAAAATTGGCTTGGTACCAAAGATCATGGTGGGAGAATGAGGAAAAGAAGGAGGGCACGGGAGAGAGAGCAGGACTTGGGTGGAGTCGGGAGGACGAGGAAAGGGCGGGGGAAGGGAAAGAGGGAGGGCGAATGGAGGAAACCCAGGCGCGGTCTCCTTCAGTCCCTTCGACCCTCCATGACTCGCCCCCCAGGCCTGGCTCAAACCCTCGTCCTCAAACCCCTACTTCCCCTTCTGCCTGGTGAGGCGAGGGGAAAGAGCCCCCGGTTGGGGATGGGGAAGGAAAAGGAGGCAAAGGTGAAGGTGTGGGAGTGGTGGGCCCCTCGCCCGAGTGAACACCAGGGAGCTTAGCAGCACTGCGGAAAATCCAGCGGTCCCTGGGCGGAGCAGCCCCGGACCCGCGCGGCAGTGGATGGCGCCTCCTGGTGTTCAGGAGACCGCGCTGCCCGGCGCTAACCGCCGCCCTAGGTCTGAGTTCTCTGCCCTGGGAAGTGAGCCTTTGATAGGCCTCCAGGAGCCCTGGAGGACATGTTCAGACTCTTAAGCCAGAGTTTCCAGGGACTCAGAGGTCAGAAGGACCCCAGAACAAATTCCTCTCCTGGGAGCTGTAGGGTTCACCCCTACACTGGCTTCTGCCACATCCCCAGCTAGAGCTCCTCCTGCCCTTCCACAACTCACCCTCAGTCCGTGCTGCTTCTTGTTCCCTGAGCAGACTGACTATTCCTACAAACATGGCTTTGCTCAGGTTTCTGGGAGGGTCCAAATCCTCACCACCTACCAAGGCACATCTAGTGTCCAACCTCTTCCTCCAGGAAGCCCTCCAGGGCTGCTCCAGCTCAGAGGCTCTTTCAACCAATTTAGCATCTGATTCCATCTCAAGATCCCTCTGTTGGGCTTCCCTGGTGGCGCAGTGGTTGAGAGTCTGCCTACCGATGCAGGGGATACGGGTTCGTGCCCCGGTCCGAGAAGATCCCACACGCCGCGGAGCGGCTGGGCCCGTGAGCCATGGCCGCTGAGCCTGCGCGTCCGGAGCCTGTGCTCCGCAACGGGAGAGGCCACAACAGTGAGAGGCCCACGTACCGCAAAAAAAAAAAAAAAAAAGATCCCTCTGTGGTGGGTCTTGGCCTTCTCTCTTCTTCAAAGTCAGGCTATATGTTCTCTTGGAACTGAGTGGTTTTGGCCAGGGACAGGATCTGCCCACACACACCCCCTCCCCCCCGCCTCCAGACAGCTGGAGCTTAAAAGGTTAGTGGGCTGGTCCCTGAGGCACTTGTGCCCAGGAGGGCCCTTGTCCCTTAGGAGTGACAGAGTTTCTCTTCCAGGGAACCCCACCCAGTTCCTCACTCCTCTGACTGGCTCCTCTGCTCCATCCTGCACCCCACCATGATCCCTTGGGAGGTAAGGCCACTTTGTAATCACCCCTGTTCTCAGAAAGGTTATGAAGTCCTTTCTCTTGCTATTGACACCCCTGAACTGAACAAACAAGCTTCCTTTTCACCCTCTCATGAGGTCCTTAGTGAGCTGCTGAAACCTCCAGAAATGACCAGTTCAGGCAAGCTCCAAGATTTGGGAGGTTAAGCCCTCACCTCAAGAGAGGTTGTGGCTAAACCCACAAGGAACCTGCCCTCACCATGGGTGGATATACTGACCAGATAGACAGTACAGCCTGTGGAGGGCAATGCAGCAACATCAGCCATTTCAAATGAGCCTCTCTCTCATCCCGGGAATTGCACATTTAAGAATCTCTCCTAGGGACTTCCCTGGTGGCGCAGTGGTTAAGAATCCGCCTGCCAATGCAGGGGACACGGGTTTAATCCCTGGTCCAGGAAGATCCCACATGCCGCGGGGCAACTAAGCCCATGTGCCACAACTACTGAGCCCGCATGCCGCAACTACTGAAGGCCACACGCCTAGAACCCGTGCTCCGCAGCAAAAGAAGCCACCGCAATGAAAAGCCTGAGCAAAGAAGAGCAGCCTCCGCCCACTGCAACTAGAGAAAGCCGTCACGCAGCAACGAAGACCCAACGCAGTCAAAAAAAAAAAAGAATCGCTCCTAAAAAGTACTTGCAGGGAGCACAGCGCCTATAAGGATGCTTGTCATGAGGGGAAAGGGAAAACCATCTTAAAGCCCATCAGTGGTGGGCTGGCTTAACTATTTGCATGCTGTGCAACCATTTGTTAAAAATTTGGTGGAGGTATATACACTGACACAGTGACGTGTCCAATATATATTAAGTGAGAAATAAAGCAAGATTAAAAACAGTTTAAAATACTTTGATTCAATGATTTTTGTAAAAATCATTATAATAAATGTTAGTATATGTATGGAATAGAAGTAAACCTGAAAAAAGGTGGTAATTTTGTTAGGGGATTACGGAGGGGCTTTCATTTTCTTAATGGTAATTTTGGTATTGTTTAATTTTTATGCAAAATGTATATATTATGTTTGGAATCAGAAAAGAAAAATAAGTCTATGGACCCATCTTGTCAGGACAGAAGGGTCTTGGCTGGAAGCACATTTGAGGCTGGCAAGGGTTGTGGTCTAGGAGCAGGAAGATGGGTCCCACCGACACACAGCCACCTCCTAGGTGTGACTGCGTAGGAGGAGGGTGGATTTCCTAGTAACCCCCCCTCTGTCCCCCACCCCACCCCCCACCTCCCCGCCCCAGGGTCTGGAAGGGAACCAGACGAAAATTGTAGCCTTTTTCGTTTTAACATTTGGGAATCTCCTGCAATTGACTATCCTCTTCCCACTGGGAGGAGGGGGGCATGCTTGTTTCTACCCCGAAGTTAGGAAGCGTTGACTCCACCAGCCAGAGAGCAATGATCTTAGGCACCCGACCTAACTAACGTCCTTCCTTCCCCCTCTACTGCCCTCTGAGCACAGCGCCGCGCGCCACCTCCCGAATCGGGCTTCATTTCCCGGAGCTTCTGAGAGGTGTGTACAACAAGCTGGCCCTAACTCCTAGCCTCGCGGGTGAGGGGCCTCTCCCTCCTCGCACAGCCTCCTCGCGCGCCCTTGCCGGGGCTGCTGAGACCCCGCAGGTGCGGTTGCAGGGGACGGCCAGCGGAGGCGGTGCCCCCATCACACGGTCTGCGCGCGCTCCCTGCTGCCCGCCGCGAGAAATGACACTCCCCATCGGCCCGGCCATTTGGCCCTTCAGTCCCTGAGTGCCGAGTACACCCCGCCCCCGACCCCGAACCTCTCCTATTACGTGCGTTCCCCAGGCCTTGCTAGGCCAGAGCCCAGGAGGGACAGGCACTTAAAAAGCAAAATGGTGTCCCCGAGGCTATCATCCCACTTCAGAGGAGGCCTAAGTGCCTGCTGCATCACATCACGCAAGTTAGATACAGGGGCAGGGCAGAGCAGAGCCTACATTTCCTGACCGTATGTCCAGACCTCTACAAAGCACTGAGGGAACAGAGGGCTTAAATTCTCCAGGGCACTGTATGAGGAGCTCTGAGGAGGCTGAGAAAACGGGGTCCTGCCTTCCAAAAACCTAGAGCCCCAGAGCAGGAGCAGGACTGATTCTGTGTCCTGTCAGCTGCCCACACAGGCCAGGGGCCAGCATTGTGAGTGTACCTGTTCTGTCACTGGGCTGGGCCTACCCAGGTGATGAGCACTGACAAGGGCCTCCCCAGTACCAAGTCCAGGTGTGCTTCCAGTCAACAGAAAAGCACCAGCTCAGGAAAGCTCCAGAAGCACCTCCTCCCCCAGGGCTGAGGCTATGAGTTCCCTGGGGAAGAAGAGACAATGCAAGATCAGGGCCAGAGGATCCTGGAGGGAGGAGAGGGTGCCCTTCTACTATGTACTAGCTGTGTCACCTGGATAAGTAGCTTACCCGCTCTGAGCCTTATATTCCTTATCTGTAAAGTAGCATACGTGATTTTTCACAGGTTGAGATGCGGATTCACTGCTACAATTTTGCTATATCCAGCACATAGCACATGATCCATAAATGTCCATTAACAGTATAATGGAAAAACAAATTGTAGTCTATTCATTTTTGGAATACTCTATAGCAATGAAAATTAATAAACTGGCTACGTATATAAAACTCACAAACATAGTGCTGAGTGAAAGAGACAAGCTGAAGAATGACAAGTACAGTATGATGCCACATATATAAAGTTTAGAAGCATGCAAAACATTTCATGCTGTATGCTGCTTATGGGTAAGTAACTGTGGAGCAATTGTATGAGACCATGAATGGAAATGATAACACCAGGTTAGAATAGTAATTAACTCCAGTGAATGGAACTGCTGAGAGGTGCAAAGGGGCTACATATGTGTCCGTAATGTACTTTTACTTAAAAAAACAAAAACTGAAGTAAACGTAGCAAAAGCTGCAGTCTATAAAGTTGGATGTTGAGTTCTTGGGTATTTATCATATTTTTATCTATAACTTTCTTAGTGTTTGAAATATTTTATTGTAATAAAAAAGGAGAAGAAAACAATTGCTTACCTAATAATAGACCCTATGATAACCCCCTGCTTTCAGCAGCCCCACCCACTCACCTCCCCACTTGACCTATTCTCCTCCATCTTTGATCTCATCCATCCATATTTTTCTTTTAAAACTAGAACCCAAATGCAGATGACTCCCAAATCCAGCCCAGACACCTTCTCTTACCTAACTTCTTGTCAGATGTCCCCACTGGAATACTTCTCAGAAAACTCACCCTCAATACAGCCAAAAGTACCCCCCTCCAAATGCCTGCAGCCCACAGCTGGAAGGACATGCAAGTTGAGAGAAGATAGATACCTAAACATCTTGTTGAAATCTTTGAATGCTGATGATAAATAAAAAGATCTTCCAAGCTTTTTAACATTAGAAAAGGTTTTCTACAAATAAAAATCAACCTGACAGCAGACTTTTCATCTGCAATGTGAAATACTAGAAAACAGCTGTTAGAAGCAATGAAACTTCTATCCATAGAGCACCAAAGAGAGAACTTTAAAATGGTTTTGAGTAAAGAGGAAAAGAAAAAGAAAGGTTTACCATTTATGTAAATTTAAAACATATATACAAAACAGCCCTACATATTTTACATGTGTCCATAGATAGTCAATAACAAATGGTTTATTAGGGTAGCAGGGGAATTGGCAAGGGGATGAGGATAAAGAGGAAAAGACAGACAAAAAGAAGAGTGGGATCTGGTATGGACCTCAGATAGTAATGGCCATGAACAGGTAGGAAAGATTACCTCAACCTTCTGCTCCTGAGGTCCAAAAGGGGAAAAAAATCATTAAAAAAGAAAAGTGTTCCCAAATTCAGAAAAAAGGTTGACAGGCAATGGATTAAATGATGAGTTAGTTATAAGATGATTTGGAGAGATGGCAAGAAGAGCTTGCAGGAACTTGAGATCAGGTATTTATTTTTGCTTAGAAAAGGGACATTTGAAGAAATATGGCAATGTATTTGCCTAAATCAATCCCTATCCCAAATTCCTTAAGTAAAAGCTGAAGCCCTGGTAATCCTGGGCCAGAAACTCAGGCTGGTGGCAGCTCACCTGGCTCCTTTAGAGCCCTTGAGAGGGACACCTGGCCATAGGGGCAGACATTGATTGGGCTGATGATCTATCTGTTCCTGCCCTGCTCACATCCCACGAGCCTCTGTTCCGTGCCAGGAACTGTATCTTTAGTACGTGTTTTAGATTTCAGTAAACCCAACAAAGTGGGCTGTATTAGGTGAAGTTAATACCATCAGTAACATTCACTCACTCATTGGTTTATTCATGTAACAAATATTTGTGGGCTGACCATTCTGTGCCAAGCTCAGTTCTAGGCTCCAAGAGAAAAATCAGTAAGCAAAGCAGATAAAAAACCTCTGCTCTTTAGGGAGCTTACATTATTGTTGAAAGAGCTAATAAAAATAAATAAATAAGGAAAATATATGTTTGTTGGATAGTAATAAGTACTATGGAGAGAAATTAAGCTGTATAGGGAAATAAGGAGCGTAGGACAAGGCAGGGAAGGCCTCATTAAGAAGGTGATATTGGGACTTCCCTGGTGGTGCAGTAGTTAAGAATCTGCCTGCCAATGCAGGGGACATGGGTTCGATCCCTGGTCCGGGAAGATCCCATATGCCGCAGAACAACTAAGCCTGCGTGCTGCAACTACTGAGCCCACACGTTACAACTACTGAAGCCCGTACACCTACAGCCCGGGCTCCACACCAAGAGAAGCCACCGCAATGAAAAGCTCACTCACCACAATGAACAGTAGCCCCCACTCACCGCAACTAGAGAAAGCCCGTGCGCAGCAACGAAAACCCAACGCAGCTCCCCCCACAAAAAAAATTTTTTTTAAAAGGTGACATTGTAGCAAGGACTGCAAGAAGGTGAGGGAATGAACCATGCATATAGCTGAAGGACAAGCAGGAGGAGGGAATAGCAAGTGCAAAGGCCCTGAGGCAGGAGTGTGTTTAGTCAAGGGAAAACCAGAAGGCCAGTGTGTCTAGAGCAGAGTGAGACTCGGGAACAGTCGTGGATGAGGTTAGAGAAATAAGGGGAGTGGAGGGCCTTGTCAGCCCCCACCTGGGGTGACTTGGGGAGTCAGGGGAGTTGAGAAAAGGGGTGACATGATCTTACCCTGTTTACCAGAACCATTGAGTTGAAGTCTGTAGAAGAACAAGGGTGGAAGCAGGGGAGCAGATAGGTCATTATTGCAGTCATCCTAGCAAGAGACAGGAGGCTTGGTCCACAGTGATATCAGGGGAGGTGACTGGGCGAGGTCAGATTCTGGATGTATTTTGAAGGTAGAGCCTTATGAGAAGTATGCTGATGGACTGGATGTGAGGATGAGAGAAAGAGTGGATCCAAAGATGATTCCAAGTTTTCTGGCCTGAGCAGCTAGAAGGATGATGTTGCCATTTTCTGGGGTGGGAAAGGCTGTAGTGGGAGCAGGATGGGGACAGATGGGGAGGTGGGAGGCTCCTCAAACTCTCACAGCTTGAATGTGCACAAGCCTGATGTGAGCCTACGTCTGTCTGACTCCAAAGACCCTTCTTCTTTAGCTCCTCCACACTGCCTGCCCCAGAGAAAAGGCAAAGCAAGAGGGGTCCTACCCCTGCCCTCCTCTGCCCTCGTCAGGTCAGCATATTGTGGGGAAATGACACCTTCAAACACTGGATTGTAGTTAGTTTTTGACTCTGTTGCATTCTGTAAGCGGTCTTCATCTTCAAAGATCTGTGCGTTTAGTGAACAAGCATTATCATTTTTCATTGGTCTTAACCCATGAGATTCCCAAATCATTGACCTTCCCCATCCTCCTCTCATGAGTCTCCCATTCTGCCAGAGTAAACCATTCAATGTGTTTTGGTTATCTGCTGTTGCATAGCAAACCACCTCAAAACGTTGTGGTTTAAAACAACTATTTTACCTGCTCACAACTCTGGGGGTCAGGAATCTGGCAGGGCTCGGTTGGGATGTGCTTCTTCCTCACAGGGTGTCAACTAGGACCTCTTATGAGGTTGCAATCAGGCCTGGCTTCATAGGCGTGGTACCTGTGCAATTGCACAGGGCCTCACGCTGAGAGAGACTCTGCAACTGGCTTAATGCTCTACTCTTGCTGTCTTGAAATTCTTAACTATTTTTGAACAATAGACCCTATGTTTTTATTTTACACTGGACTCCACAAATTATGTAGCTGGTCTGGCTTGCAGTCAGATGGTGGCTGGGACTGGAACATTCAGGATAGCTTTATTCACAAATCTAGTGTCTTGGCAGGGTTGGCTGGGAGGCTGGGACTCTCTCATTCTCTCAACACGACTAGCTTAGTCTTCCTCACATAGAAGCTGGATCCCAAGGGCGAGCACCCCAAATAGCAAAGGGAAAACTTCAGATCATAGGGTCCTGCCTCAGAAGTTACACAGTGTCACTTTCTTCATGTTCTACTGACCAGAACAAGTCATAGGGCTAGCCCGGATCCAACAAGAGGGGATAGGGAAATGGCAAGGCCTCTCTGCAAACAGAGCATACGGGAAGGAAGCCATCTTTGGACACATACCCTACCACTCAATGTTTGTGTCCTATCTGCCCATAGGGCCTGAGTTCCCAAGAGGACAAGAGAAGGATGCGCCTGCTGCTTTTGCTGCTGCCCTCTCCATGCCTCTGCCACACTCCCCAGCTGGAGCCAGTTGAATTGGTTGGTCTCAGGTAGGGTAAGGGATCTGTTTTGTCCACTTAGACTCTGAAAATGACTAGAGGACTGGCCTTGGCCAGAGAGGCTGTGAAGTGTGCTGATCACTTTACCAAGCAAGGTGGTGGGGAAAGGGTGGGCCGAGTAAACAGGTGCAGAAAGCTTGGGGACACGGCCCCACCCCCTTCCCCCTGATAATTGGAAGGAGAAGTTGAAAGCAGGTATAGGGGCTTGCCATTCAAGGAATGGTCCCCAGACTAACAGCACCAGCATCACACGGGAATGTGTTAGAAATGCAGAATGTAAGGACCCAACTCCGACCCACTGAGTTGGATCTACAGTTTAACTAGATTCCTGGGTGATGTGTATGCACATTAAAGTTTGAGAAGCTAGTAGACTCTAGAACAGAGGTTCTCACCTTGGCCACACAGTGGAATCACTTGGGAAAGTTGTACAAGTCCCGGTGCCCCAGGCACACCACAGACCAACTAAATCAGCATTTCAAGGTGGGAGCCTGGCATTAGGATACTTTGTTCCTCACTAGGCACTTCCCCCGGTGAGTGAGGAAGCCAAACTCCGAGGCTTCCTGCCTTAGGACTCCTCACTGGGTGAGCCCCATGTGGTTCTCCTCTGGAAAGCAGGGAGCCAGGGCTGAGCTTCCAGTGGGGTCCAACCCACCTTCTCATCAGGAGCTTGTAGACATTGATTTTCCCAGAGTACTCTCTGGACCCTGCAGGCTCTGAGTCTGGCCATCATTCCCACTTCCCATGCCTACCCCTACGTTTGAAGCCAGGACTCCAAGGGGCAGCTCACCATGTGAGTGTGAACAGCAAACAAATCAGTCTGAACACAAATAAGGTAACTTCCTAACAGGAACCTCAGTTCAGGGCTGAACAAACAGGCAGCCAGAGCCCCCACCCGACTCCTAGACCCCCAGCTGGTGGCAAGGACCAGCCTCTGCACCTGGCCTGGAAAGTGAGGTTTCCCAGGACTTCCAGTGCCCCCTTCCACCCAGTTCTCTCCCCATCCCCAGACTTGACCTCCTCAGCCTTAGTAGGGGATGGCAGAGGCTTGGTGACAACCCCAGAAGCCCACTTGTGGAAGAGCCTTAAAAAGGTTACAAGGGCATGAGGGAAGGTCTGGGCTGGTGTGAGGGCCCGTGACAAGTCTGTCCTCTTCTCCCCGCCCAACACCCCTGACACCTGCCTGCAATCCACACACACCATCACCACCACCGTCATCTCTATTTTCCTTTCTTCTGAACACAGAAACCGCTTTCTAGGTGGTTCTTTCATCCTCTCCCCCTCGAACACCATCTGCTTACAAGACACTTGGAGAGATGACACACATGATAACCCAACTCTTTCTGTGTTTTTCCATTTCAACAACACCCCTGAGTTTCTGGACCCTCAGACCAGGTTTGAATGTGATGATGCAGAGACGGGCTGAACCTGTCAGTGACTTTTTAAAAAGAACCAATACCTTTGTTCACTTCTTCTACTGGTATTGGAAGTTCAGTCAGTTATGAGTAGTTGAAACAAGTTGGTCTTTAAAAGGATTTATTCTCTCTCTCACACACATACACCCTTCTACTACAGCTCTATCCCCCATGCACCCCCAAAGGGAAAAAATAATCCTTCCCCCTTGAAGGGCTGTGGGGCACAGAGGAGAAATTAACTCAATTAAATTCAATTTCAGCCATTTAAGTTGATACTCTTAGTGTGGAATTTACCGTCAGATGGACCTGGGTTTGAATTCTTACAGTTCACTAGCTGCAAAACAAATCTTAGCTCTTCAAGATCCAGTTTCCCCATCTATAAAATGGGAATAACAGCAGAATCATGGGGATCAACAAGATACACCCCTTACCCAGAGCCTGTGGTATAAATAGTGGTTTGGTAGAGGACCATCCCTCTTTCTTTCTTTTTTTAAAAAATTTTTTTAAATTAATTAATTAATTTATTTATTTTTGGCTGTGTTGGGTCTTCGTTTCTGTGCGAGGGCTTTCTCCAGTTGCGGCGAGCGGGGGCCACTCTTCATCACGGTGCGTGGGCCTCTCACTGTCGCGGCCTCTCCCGTTGCGGAGCACAGGCTCCAGACGCGCAAGCTCAGTAGTTGTGGCTCAAGGGCTTAGTTGTTCCGCGGCATGTGGGATCTTCCCAGACCATGGCTCGAACACATGTACCCTGCATTGGCAGGCAGACTCCCAACAACTGCGCCACCAGGGAAGCCCCCCATCCCTCTTTCTTGTTCCTTTCTTTAGAAACTGGAGGAATAAAGGAGAAATAGAATTCAATTCAGCAAATATGTGTGTACCTACTGTGTGCTGGGTACTGTGGTAGGCGTGGCTGGTGGGTAACATGACAAAGAAGCTGCTGACCTGGGTCTGGGGTTGTCACAGGGGTATGGTGTACAGTGAGCTGGAAGCTGAGTCCTGGACCAAGTTTTGCCTTTTGTGCAAATCTCTCCCCACTTAGTTCAGTCTCAATGTCCTTCCTTTCAGTACAACAAATGGCTTTGACTAGTTGGCTGCGAAGGCCCCAACCAGCTCTAAAGTACTCTAAGTGGGTAGAAAACATACTAGTCGCACTGAATGAGGGTTGTTTGCCCCGGTCCTTACACTTCCTCTCTGATCACTGTTTCTTCCCCCTGCCTTTGGCCCTCCTTAAAGCTGGGAGTCCACACGGGTCCATACTAGTTAGCCCTTCTCTCTTCTCTCACAGCACATTCTTTTTGCATAATCTCCCCCACTCCTTGCCTTTGTAGGCTATCCTCTCTTTGGAAGTATCTGCAGAGGAAAGCCTCCCCCAAGAAGCCTTCCTGGATCTCTGAAGCTATAGCTAATCTCTGTCCTTCATACTCACATAGAATCTGCCCTTTTAGTTTGACAGTCGCATTACTTAGTTGTGAATCTCCCCCAATGAGATTGTGAGTTCCCAGTGGGAAGAAACGGTAGTCTTCATTCCTTTGCACCCCTCATAAACCCAGGACATAAAATAGGTCTCAAACAAATAGATGTTTGTTGACTTCAGTCTAATTAAAGAGCACAGGATTTCAGAGAAAGTCTTAAAAGCAGCATACATAAGAAAAAGCTAGGAAACAGTAGGTAACTGCAAAGTGCAATGTGTGTTAGCAATGTGTGCCTCTTCTGTGTCACTGTGCATTCCTGGGAGAGAGGAACAAACAACAACTTGTTTGCTCTTGGCCTGTCAGGTGCAAGGGGGTGCAGGAGGGGCAGATGAGGGGAGAAGCAGGTGTGGGGGGAGCTGAGACAGCTGGGCAGGGGGAGGAGGTGTAGGGCTTCCCCCGAGGTGGCCCTCAGGCCTTCTCTTCCTGTAGGCTGGACTTGAAGACTGATGTGTGTGGGCCCTGCATCTCAGCTGCAATGACCACCATATTCCCTAGTTAGCACCTTTCTTCTGGGTGAAAAAGTCTCCCTTTGGCAAGATGAAAGAGAAAGAGGGATGAGGAGAGACTCTGCAAAAGAGAAGGTGGAAAAGGAGAAAAGGGACAAGGATTCTCGAGGGTGTTGGAGGAAAGGGGAGCCAAGGGGTCTCCCAACATGCCTTCTCCAACTTCCTCGGTCCCCGGTGGCCCTGGGGTCCTGACTAGGGTTCAGAATATTGGTGTCTACAGCTATGTTTCTTCCCTCAGTCCAGAGAAAGAAACTAGTTCTCTACTTAAGTGAGATAATCCAAGTGCAAAGCTTAAGCGACCAGTAAGTATTAGCAATCATTATGATTACCATTTTCCCCCTCTTCCTGCTCTCTACATGTCAAACCTATAGACAAGTATAGAGAATTAATACAAAGCATATCCATATGCCCACCACGACCCACTTTTATCAAACATTTTTACTCTAGTTGTTTTAAGAAATATTACAGAAAATTAACAGTATATGTACCCCTCCCTAGTCCCATTCCCTTCTTCTTCCCCGGAGCTCATCCCTATTTTAATTGTCATATTTACCATGCTCAAGAATGTCTTTATACTTGTACCACTTATTTATGTTTTACCTTATACATGTTTTAAACCTTTTTATATAAATAGGCTCGTGGCTCTGTACTGGGTCAACTTAGCTAAGCTAGAACTACATTTCCCAGAATTCCCTTCCTTACATGGTTCTGGGCTAGGTTCAGCCACAGGAGAAATCTGCATGATACTCATGTGGCAGAAGTGACGCTGCAGGCAGCACGTTCACACTGTGTGAGGTAGGCCCTGGGGTGGCTCACGCATCGCGGCTGAGCTGCTGGCTCCCCTTGCTGGTGGGGGCAGCAGCTGGACACAAAGCTCCTTTATCTGTCCCCAGACCCTCTTCACTTTCCCCAACTCCTGGGCTAGGTATGTATTTAGCTCTAGAACAAAGGACACCAGAGTCTTTTGCAGGTCACCTACATCAGTGACGTTAGAGGCTTGGAGGGGGTGTGAGATGGAGGCCGTTTCCAGCTCATTCTCGCTCTTCCTCCTGGATCCTGGTTCGTCCTTGCTTCCCCACTTCATATCCATCTTTCCTTCTCGACTGCCTTTCCAGGGGATTTCAGTCCCTAGACCCAGAAAAAGAAGTAACAGCCTCACATAGAGTCTATAACCAGCTCCCATGATTGCATAAAGTCAAATTCCCATAATAAATCCCTTATCCTATGTCACTCCTCGTGGCTCTGCTTCACAGATTGGATCCTGACTGGAATAGAATTTGCTAGCAGACATAGTTCCAAGAAGAACAGAACCTTAGTGAGTGATGGGTTCTCTAAATTTGGTCTAAATTGTCTAGAATTGATTCTGTGATCTAATTAGATCTAAAGGCATAAATGACACTTACCAAGGGTCACCAAGGGTTACCAGGGGTAAAGGGATCACTGTTACTCCATGGCATATAACAGGAGAAAACGTTTTAAAATAGTAACCTGTAGGGACTTCCTTGGCAGTCCAGTGATTAAGACTCCGTGCTTCTACTGCAGGGGGAGTGGGTTCAATCCCTGGTTGGGGAGATAAGATCCTGCATGCCCTGTGGCATGGCCAAAAAGTTTTTTAAAAAAAGAAAGAAGGAAAGAAAAAAAATCACCTGTAGACAATCGTAATCAAGTGCCTATAGAAGTCAATACTTTGACCAAGTATTTGCTTGAGCATAACAATTAGAATGAGATTGGTATGTTGCTAAAGTGCCCTGAAGAACTTGGGGAAAGAATATGATGAGTCAGGGCTTTACATTCCCATCTCAAGGTCCATGTAGGGACTACAGCTTGTGTCCTCAGAATTCTCTTCTGTTAAAATTAGGTAGTTGATGGGGAAGGAGTGGGACCATGAAAGTTAGGATGGAGACATGTATTGACAGATTCCTGTGAACCTGGGGACCTTGAGTCCCTAAGTTCTGCTGAACCACTTTTTTCAGTAGAAATGGCCCTTCCACCCCTACGTGAGGAAGTCTCCCTTGCCTGTGGGGCCTGTAGTGGCCTTCCCTGAAGTAGAAGTGTTGATTTTTCTCAGGAGCTACCTCCATTGCTTATAGGCTCAAGTCCAAACAGACTCCAAAGGGTGAAGTACAAAGCATGACCCAAGAGAAGGTGTGATACACACCAAAATAATTTCATGACTTTGCCAATTTATATCAACGGAAACCTGGGGAAATGTATAGATATGGATCCCTAACGTGCAGACTCGGGGTGGAAGGAATATAAAGTCAGATTAGGCTACATTTATTTATTAGTGTAGAAATTTCTGATTCAGTGTGTTAGCTTGAGTGGTTCCAACCATTTGCTCAGTTGGCTGCTTGAAATCTGGAAGCTAGAATGCCAAAGCTTCTTTGGTATACAGTAGAGGAAAGTGTTCAAAGGCTAAGGAAGATTGGAATGCTACAGTAGGTTTATCATATAAGACCTATTTACCTACCTCCTAAAAATGTGCTCAGGGAAGTCCAGAGGACACTCCTTTCCCCAAGGCTGTGAGAAGCACATTCACAAGGAGAGCCCTGATATCCTTGAAGAGCTCTGTGGTGGCTATTCTCTGTAGGCCAAAAATAATGGTAGGAATTTACACTATTGAATCTGGCTCCCCACATTCAATGGGGATGATGAAATCCCAGGTTAGCAGGGACCAAGTAATGGTACTTAATCACCAAAGACAAAGTAGGTATTGTTATTATAATGGACTCATGGAAAATGTGGCCATGGTGGGAGGGATAGAGGTCATGTGTGGGCTTAGTAACATGGATTCTCACTCACCAAGGCCAGTCTGGCTACAGCCACTGCTGAGTGCCCAACCTGCCAACAGTAGAAGCCAACACTGAGTTCCCAATTTGGAAGTCAATCAGCCACATGGTGGCAGGTTGTTTACAAAGGAAGGAGCAGGGCTTTGTTCTCAATGGAATATCCAGTAACTGTGACATGGATTTGTTTTTCCTGCCCACAATGCTTCTGTCAAAATCACCATCTGTGAACATACAGGATGCCTTATCTGTATGTCATGGCATTCCACATAGCATTGCTTTTGACCAAAGAATTTCTTTTACAGCAAATGAAGAGAAACAATGGGCTCAGGCTTACGGTCTTCACTGGTCTTACCATGTTCCCCATTACTCTAAAGTAGCTGGCCTGAGAGAACAGTAGAATGGTCTATTGAAGACTCAGTTATGGTTCCAGCTGGGTGGCAACACCTTGAGGGCTTGGGTAATGCCCTTCAGGATGAAGGATATGCTCTAAATGAGCAACTGACATAGGGTGCTGTTTCTCCCAAAGCAAGGATTCGTGAGTCAGGAAACAGAGTATAAATGAGATAACACACAGTACTTCTCTAGCAGAATTATTGCTTTCTGTCTCTGAAACTTTGGGCTATGCTAATCTAGAGTATTAGTTCCCCAAAGAGAAATATTTCCACAGGAAACACAGCAGTGGTCCCACTGAGCTGTAAAGTGAGACTGGCCCTGGCTACTTTGGGCTTCTCTTGCCAGTGAATCAACAGGCAAAGAAGGTTATTGTACTGCCTGGGGTAGTTGGTCCTGACAATCAAGGGGGGAATGGGGAGTCTCTTTACCAAGTATTCTCACCTCCTGTGATTAAAATCGACAGCAAAACTACTACAAACTAATGCAGGAAGGAGTGCTATTGGCAGAAACAAGGGTCACCCCATCAGGCAGGGAATATGAAATGGGGAGTGGAAGCGTATTTTTAAATATCAGCTAACACAACACAACCAGTTGCAGGAATGAGGACGAAAATGTCTTCTTATTTCAATGTAAATATTTTTGTGTTTTAACCAAAATTTCCCTTCGGCTTCCCATCCCTCTACTGTCTAAATAAGTTTTTAACATTATTCATCAGTAATTGTTACAGGATATCACAGGGGCAGTGTGACATAGCTAGAAGAGAAGTGAACATCACCAAACTATGAAAACTATGAACTTACAGACTTTGTATCTTCTTTTGGCAGGGGAGGGTTAGAAATGAACTTTTTCTTTTTCCACATGGATAACCACTTGATCCGACATATTTTCATTGTACAGGGATAGGTATATCATGTTAAGCAGAAACAGAATTTCGCTGTAGTTTGCTTTCAAACTTTATTTGAAAGTTACGTCTGGTGAAAACAGGTATTTATGGATGCCAAGTTGACAAAGGGTGGGCAGTGATGGCTTTGGACTGTATCACCTTAACTAAGCTGGAATCATACTTCCTAGAATTCCCTTTCCTCTATGGTTCTAGGTTAGGGTTGGCCACAGGAGAAATTTCCATGATATTTGCAAGGTAGAAGTGAAGCAGCTATGTTTATACTTGGAAGGTCGCTGTAGGGTCAGGTGTTATTGCAGTTCAAGCACAGTGTTGTGGACCTGTTGGTTCACTTTATTGGTGTGAGGCGAGAGCCAAGTCTGCAGCTCTTTCAGCTCTCATTGGATCTCCTCCTTCAGCTTCTTCAACTCCTGGGCTAGGTGCATTTTTAGCTCTGGGATGAAAGACACCAGATTCTTCTACTGATCTCCTGCATCATGGAAGTTGGAGGCTTGGAGGTAGTGAAAGAAAGAAGTGAGTTCCAGTTTCTTCTTGAGAGCTTCAGCTCTTCCTCGAAGGTTCCAGCGATCCCTATCCTCCCCACTTCATGTTCACTTTTCATTCCTCACTGCCTACCCTGCCTACTTGAGGCTTCAGTACTAGATGCAGAAGCAATAGCTGTACGTGAACTGTTTAAATAGTACCCATAATTACATAAGATCAAATTTCCATAATAAATGCCTTATGGCATGCCACCCCTAGTGGTTTGGATTCTCTGATTGAACCCTGTCAGCTCTGGGGGTTGTACATATATTATCTCAGTTTGTGACTTGGCTTTTATCTTTGTTTATGGTGTCTTTTACTGTACAGAAGTTTTAAGTTTGAATGTATCAAAGTTTATTGTGTTTCTTGTATTTAAGCAAGTCTTCCTTATCCTGAGGTCATAAAACTATGCCTTTTGAAAAATGAAATCTCCTTTTTTCTTTTTCCATATTCATAACCAAATAATATGTCCACATTTTTACTATAGCTTTATAAGAAGTGTTGATATTGGGTAAGGTAAGTTCCTTTACCTTATTCACTTTTTTCAAATTGTCTTAGATACTCTTGGTGTTTTGTTCTACAGTTTTTGAATCAGTATGTCAAGCTCTATAATTGGGATTTTTTAAAATTCTAATTGCATTTAATTTTTGGATAATTTTGGGAATAGTTGTCATCTTTTGACCTTGAGTTTTCCCATTCATTTATTAAGGTCTTATTTTATGTCCTTCAATACTGTTTTCTACTTTTCTCTTTAAATATTTCACATATCTCCTAAGTTCATTCCTATGTACCTTATAGTTTATGTTGCAGTTATGAATGAGATATATTTTTCTATTACATTTGCTAATAATATTTACATTTACCAATTTTTATATATTGATCAGATACCCAGCAACTTTACTAAATTTTCTGATTGGTTTTAATAGTTTCATTGTGAATTTGCTTGAATTTTCTCTGTAGTCATATTGTCTACAAATAGGAGTAATTTTATCTATTCCTTTCCAATTCTTACATCTTTCTTTTTGTGTCTTATGGCATTGTATCACCAGTACAATGATAAATAGACACTACAATACTGGGTATACATCTTATTCCTGACTTTAATTAGGGCTACTTCTGAAGTGTCATTTTGAAATATAATTCTTCCTGTAGGTTTTTTTTTTTGATTTTTTTTTTGTTGTTTTTTTGGCTGTGTTGGGTCTTCATTGCTGTGTGGGATTTCTCTAGTTGCGGTGAGTGGGGGCTACTCTTTGTCGCGGTGCGCAGGCTTATCGCGGTGGCTTCTCTTGCTGCAGAGCACAGGCTATAGGCCCGCAGGCTTCAGTAGTTGTGGCTCGCGGGCTCTATAGCGCAGGCTCAGTAGTTGTGGTGCACGGGCTTAGTTGCTCTGCGGCATGTGGGATCTTCCCGGACCAGGGCTTGAACCCATGTCCCCTGCATTGGCAGGTGGATTCTTAATGACTGCACCACCAGGGAAGTGCCTAATGAGGATAGTTTAAAAGACTTCTGGGACAATATCAAACATGGTAATATTCACAATCCAAGGGCCCAGAAGGAGAATAGAGAGAAAAGGGGGCAAAGAACTTATTTGAAGAAATAATAAGTGAAAACTTCCCTAACCTGGGAAGAGAAACAGATATTCAGATCCAAAAAGCATAGAGTCCCAAACAAGATGAACCCAAAGAGGTCCACACCAAGACATGCTGTAACTAAAATGGCAATAATTAAAGATAATTATATTTAGATATAAAATAATTGGCATAAATATAAAGATATTTAAAAGCAGCAAGAAAAAAGCACTAGTTATATACAAGGGAACTCCCATAAGACACTCACAACAAAGGAAAGGAATCCAAACATAATACTAAAGATAGTCATCAGATCAAAAGGGAAGAGAGCAAAAGGAGAAAGGAACAAAAAAGAACTACAAAACAACCATAAAACAATTAAAAAGGCAATAAGTGCATACCTATCAATAATTACTTTAGGGAATTCCCTGGTGGTCCAGTGGTTAGGACTCCATGCTTCCACTACAGGGGGCATGGGTTCAATCTCTGTTTCGGGAGCTAAGATCCTGCAAGTCACACGGCATGACCAAAAAAAATTACTTTAAATATAAATGGATTAAATGCTCTAATCAAAAGACATAGAGTGGCTGATTGGATACAAAAACAAGACCTATATATGTGCTGCCTATAAGAGACTCACTTCAGATCTAAAGACAACACACAGACTGAAAGTGAGGAAATGGAAAAAGTATTCCATCCAAATGGAAATGAAAAGAAAGCTAGGTTAGCAATACTTATATCAGACAAAATAGACTTTAAAACAAAGACTGTAACAAGAGACAAAGAAGGACATTACATAATGATCAAGGGAACAATCCAACAAGAAGATATAACAGTTGTAAGTTATATGCACCGAACATAGGAGTACCTAAATATATAAAGCAAATATTAACAAAACATAAAGGGAGAAATTAACAAAAATATAATACTAGTATGGGACTTTTACACCCCACTTACCCCAATGGACAGATGATCTAGACAGAAAATCAATAAGGAAACAATGGCCTTAAATGACACGTTAGACCACATCGACTTAATAAATATATATAGAACATTCCATCCAAAAGCAGTAGAATATACATTCTTTTCAAGCACACATGGAACATTCTCCAGTATATATCAAATTCTAGGCCACAGAACAAGTCTCAATAAATTTAAGAAGCTTGAAATCATATCAAGCATCTTTTCTGACTACAACAGTATGAGACTGGAAATCAACCACAATTTTTAAAACTGCAAAAAATGCAAACACATGGATGCTAAACAAAGTACTACTAAACAACCAATGGGTCACTGAAGAGATCAAAGAGGAAATTTTTAAAATACCTGAAGACAAATGAAAATGGAAACACAATGATCCAAAATCTATGGTATACTAAAAAAGCTGTTCTAAGAGAGAAGTTTATAGTGATACAAGCCTACCTCAGAAAACAAGAATAATCTCAAATAAACAATTTAACGTTACACCTAAAGGAACTAGAAAAAGAAAGACAAAAAATAAAACATGTTAATAAAAGGAAAGAAATAGTAAAGGTCAGAGTAGAAATAAATAAAAAGAGACTAAAAGAACAATGGAAAAGATCACTGAAACTAAGAGCTGATTCTTTGAAAAGCTAAATAAATAGATAAACCTTTAGCCAGATTCATCAAGAAAGAAAGAGAACAGTCCCAATAAATAAAATCAGAAATAAAAGTTACAACCGACACTACAGATATACAAAGGATCATAAGAGATTACGATGAACAATTATATGCCAATAAAATGGACAACCTAGGGGCTTCCCTGGTGGCACAGTGGTTAAGAGTCCGCCTGCCGATGCAGGGGACACAGGTTCTTGCCCCGGTCCGGGAAGATCCCACATGCTGCGGAGCGGCTAGGTCCGTGAGCCATGGCCACTGAGCCTGTGCGTCCGGAGCCTGTGCTCTGCAACGGGAGAGGCCACAACAGTGAGAGGCCCACGTACCGCAAAAAAAAAAAAAAAAGAAAAGAAAAAGGACAACCTAGAAGAAATGGATAATTTCCTAGAAATGTACAACCTCACAAGACTGAATCAGGAATAAATAGAAAATATGAACAAATCAATTACCAGTAATGAAATTGAATCATCAATCAAGAAACTCCCAATGAACAAAAGTCCAGGACCAGATGGTTTCTCAGGTGAATTCTACCAAACACTTAAAGAAGAATTAACACATATTCTTCTCAAACTACTCCAAAAAATTCAAAAGGGAGGAATGTTTCCGAACTCATTCTACAAGGCCAGCATCACCCTGATACCAAAACCAGGCAAAGACACCACGAAAAGATAAAATTACAGTCCAATATCTCTGATGAACATAGATGCAAAAATCCTCAATGAAATACTAGCAAATCAAATTCAATAATACATTAAAAGAATCATACACCATGATAAAGTAAAATTTATTCCACAATGCAAGGATGGTTCAATATCTGCAAATCAATCAATGTGATACACCATATTAACAATTTGAAAATAAAAATCATATGATTACCTGATGCAGAAAAACTCTTGACGAAATTCAACATCCATTTATAATAAAAATTCTCAACAAAGTGGGTATAGAGGGAGCATACCCCAACATAATAAAGGCCATATATGATGAACCTATAGCCAATATCATATTCAATGGTCAAAAGCTGAAAGCATTTCCCCTAAGATCAGAGGCAAGACAAGGATGCCCACTCTTGCCACTTTTATTCAACACAGTATTGGAAGTCCTAGCCACAGGAATCAAACAATAGAAAGAAATAAAAGGAATCAAAATTGGAAAGGAAAAAGAAAACCTGTCACTGTTTGCTGATGACATGATACCACATATAGAAAATCCTAAAGATGCCACCAGAAAACTACTAGAGCTCATCAATGCATTTGGCAAAGTTTCAGGATACAAAATTAATATACAGAAATCTGTTGCATTTCTGTACACTAAAAAAGAAGTATCCAAAAGACAAATACAGAAAACAATCCCTTTTACAATTGCATGAAAAAGAATAAAATACCTAGGAATAAATCTAAATAAGGAGGTTAAAGACCTGTACTCAGAAAACTGAGACATCAATGAAAGAAACTGAAAATAACACAAACGAATGGAAAGATATACCACGTTTATGGATTGGAGGAATTAGTATTGTTAAAATGACATACTACCCAAGGCAATCTACAGATTCAGTGCAATTCCTATCAAAATGCCAACGACATTTTTCACAGACCAGAACAAATAATTCTAAAGTTTTTGTAGTAACACAAAAGACCCTGAATGGCCAAAACAATCTGAGAATGAAGAATAAAGCTAGAAGTATTATACTCCCTGATTTCAAGTTATACTACAAAACTACAGTAATCAAAACAGTATAGTACTGGCACAAAAAGAGACACATAGATCAGTGGAACAGGATAGAGAGCCTAGAAATAAGCCGATACACTTACAGTCAATTAATCTATGACAAAGGCAGCAAAAATACACAATGGAGAAAAGACAGCCTCTTCAATAAATGGTGCTGGGAAAACTGGACAGCTAGATGCAAAAGAATCAAACTGGATTACTTGCTCACACCATATACAAATATAAACTCAAAATGGATTAAAGACTTAAAAGTAACACCTGCAACCATAAAACTCCTAGAAGAAAACATAGGCAGTATGCTCTTTGACATAGCAATATTTGGGGGGATATGTCTCCTCATGAAAGGGAAACAAAAGCAAAAATAAACAAATGGGACTACATAAGGCTAAAAAGTTTTTGAACAGTGAAGGAAACTATCAACAAAAGAAAATGTAACCTACTGAGTGGGAGAAGATATTTGCAAATGACATATGCAAGAAAGGGTTAATATCCAAAATATACAAAGAACTCATACAACTAAATAGCAATAAAACAAACAACCCAATTAAAAAATGATCAGAGGACCTGAATAGACATTTTCCCAAAAAGACATAACAGATGGCCAACGAACACATGGAAAGATGCTCAACATCACTAATCATCAGGAAAATTCAAATCAAAACCATAATGAAATATCACCTCACACTTAGCAGAACGTCTGTTATCAAAAAGACAACAAAAAAAAAATGTTGGTGAGGATGTGGAGAATAGGGAACCCTCATGTGCTTTGGTAGGAATGAAATTGGTACAGCTACTATGGAAAACAGTATGGTGATTCCTCACAAAATTTAAATAGAACTACCATACAATCCAGCAATTCCAGTTCTGGGTATTTTTCTGAAGTAAAAAAAACACTACTTTGAAAGCATATATGCACATCTATGTTCATTGCATCATTATTTACAATAGCAAGATATGGAAGCAACCTAAGTGTCTATCCATAGGTGAATGGATAAAGAAGATGTGGTATATATACATATACAATGGAATATTACTCAGCCATAAAAAAGGATGAAGTCTTGCCATTTGCAACAACATGGATGGATTTAGAGGGTATTACGCTATGTGAAGTAAGTCAGTCAGATAAAGACAAGTACCATGTGATTTCACTTATATATAAAATCTAAAAAACAAAACAAATGAATAAACTTAAAACAGGAACAGACTCAGAGATACAGAGAATTAACTGGTGGCTTCCAGAGTGGAGGGAGGGAGACGAGTGAAATGGGAGGAAGAGATTAAGAAGTACAAACTTCCAGGGACTTCCCTGGTGGTCCAGTGGTATAGAATCCGCCTTCCAATGCAGGGGACATGGGTTCGATCCCTGGTTGGAGAACTAAGATCTCACATACCGTGGGGCAACTAAGACCACGCGCCACAGCTACTGAGCTCCCACACCTCAACTAGAGAGGCTGCGTGCAGCAAACTACAGAGCCCACATGCCCTGGAGCCCGCACGCCACAACTAGAGGGAGAAAACCCACAGCCACAACTAGAGAGAAGCCCACATGCTGCAACGAAGAGCCCACACACCACAACAAAAAGATCCCGCATGCCACAACAAAGACCTAATGCAGCCAAAAATAAAAATAAATAAATAAATAAATAGAAGTACAAACTTCCAGTTATAAAATAGATAAGTCATGGGGGTATAATGTACAGCATAAGGAATATAGTCAATAATATTGTAATTACTCTGTATGGTGACAGATGGTAACTAGATTTATTGTGGTGATCATTTTCAATTATACTTCAGTAAAAAAAAGAAAAAAAGAAAAAAGATTCCATTGTATGTATAAACCACGGTTTGCTTACCCATTCTTCCATCAATGCACACTTGGGTTTCTTCTATGTTTTAGCTATTGTGAATAATGCTGCTATGAACATGGGTGTGTAAATATTTCTTCGAGACCCTGCTTCCAATCCTTTTGGGTATAGACTCAGAAGTGGAATGCCTGGATCATACGGTAATTCTATTTTTAATTTTTTTTTTTTGCAGTACGCAGGCCTCTCACTGTTGTGGCCTCTCCCGTTGCGGAGCACAGGCTCTGGACGCGCAGGCTCAGCGGCCATGGCTCACGGGCCCCACCGCTCCGCGGCATGTGGGATCTTCCTGGACCGGGGCACGAACCCGTGTCCCCTGCATCGGCAGGTGGACTCTCAACCACTGCGCCACCAGGGAAGCCCTTCACTGTAGTTTTGATTTGCATTTCCCTAATGATTAGTGATTTGAGCATTTTTTCATGTGCTTATTGTTCTTTCATATATATTCTTTGGAGAAATGTCTATTCAAGTCTTTTGCCCATTTTTGAATCAGGTTGTTTGCTATTTTGTTGTTGAGTTTAGGAATTCTCTATATATTCTGGATATTAATCCCTTATCAGATATAAAATTGCAAATATTTTCTCCCATCCTGTGTGGCCTTTCTACTCTGTTTATAGCATATTTTGATGTACAAAATTTTTACATTTTTTGTTGTTGTTGGGTAGAGTGTTCTGTATTTGTCTGTTACATCTAGTTGGTTAATTGTGTTGTTTAAGTCTTCTATTTCCTTACTTATCTTCTCTCCATTTGTTCTATCCATTATTGTAAGTAGGATATAAAAGTTTCCAACTATTATTGTTGAACTATTTCTCCCTTCAGTTCTGTCAATTTTTGCTTTGTATATTTTGATGGTCTGTCATTAGGTACATAAATGTTTATTATACTTCTTCCTGTATTGAATATTTTATTAATATATAATGTCCTTCTTTGTCTCTTGTAACCCTTTTTTTTTTTTTTTTTGGTTTAAAGTCTATTTTGTCCAATATTAGTATAGCTACTCCTATTCTCTTTTGGTTACTATTTTCATGGAATATCTTTTTCCATCCTTTCACTTTCAACCAGTTTATGTCTTTGCTTGTCAAGTGAGTCTCTTGTATAGAGCATATAGTTGGTTCATGTATTTTTATCCATTTTGCCAATCTGTCTTTTGACTGGAGAGTTCAATCTATTTAAAGTAATTTAAAGTAATTGATTATTACTTTATTGATAAGGAGTGGCTTACTTCTGTCATCGTGCTGTTTTCTGTATGCCTCATAGCTTTTGTCCCTCATTTCTTACAGTATTGTCTTCTTTTGTGTTTACTCAATTTTTTGTAGTGAAATGTTTAAATTTCTTTCTCATCTTCTTTTATGTATATTCTATAGCTATCTTCTTTGTGGTTACCATGGGCATTACATTTAACTTACATCCTAAGTTATAACACTCTAATCTGAATTTATACCAGCTTAATTTTGATAACATACAAAAACTCTGCTTCTTCACAGCTCCATCCCTACTCTCTTTCAGTTGTTGATGTAACAAAATTACATTTTTATATGGTGTGTGCCCCAAAACATAAGCTAATACTTATTTTAAATGCATTAATCTCAAATTATGTAGAAAACAAGATTTGGAATTACAAATAAAAATTACAGTAATACTAGCTTTCACACTAATAATATTTTCTTCAAATGTGTTAGTCTCAAATCATTTAGAAAACAAAGTACAGTTACAAACCATTATTATAATTAATTTTTAAATTTTTGTGTATTTAAATCAATCAATATTTTCCTTTATTGATTCAGATTTTGACTCATCCTTGAAGTCTTTTTTCTAACACCTCCACAAAAATCAATTCCAGACCTAAATATAAAAGGTAAAATAACAAAGAATTTTAAAAATAACAGAAGAATATCTTCATGACTTTGGATAGGCAAAGGTTTCTTTTAAAGGACACAAAAGCAGATGATTAAGCTTGATTAAAATTAGTAATTTTGTTCACCAAAAGAAAACTTTAAAAGAATGAAAAGGCAGGCCGCAGAGTGGAAGAAGATATTTGCTTATATATATATATTTAACAAAAGACTTGATTCCAAAATATCTATCTCTATCTATACATAAATATTCTTACAAATTAATAAGAAAAAGATAGTAACCCAATGGAAAAATAAGGAAACCACTGGAACAGGCGCTTCACACAAAAGGGGATATCCAAATCGCTGATAAGCTTAAGAAGAGATGCTCAACTTGAACAGTCTTCAGGGAAATAAATGTAAATTAAAACAAATTTTGCTAAGGGTGAAATAGCTAGGGGATTTGAACCTAGGCAGTCTGTTAACCTCTCTTGCTCTATTTACTTACATGTAAATTGAGGATATTAATGTCTATACCCTCAGGAGCTTACAGTTTGAGGAGAAATAAGTGAAACAACAGAATATAGATAACTATGTACTGAAATACAGTGAATTATGTATGGAAAATCCAGACCTAGAGACAGTGACCATATTTTTTACCTAAAACTCAGCACAAACATACTTAACAAAATGGTCATACACCTTCCATCTTACAAGCTTTTTCTTGTTCTTTGTCAACTTCCCCTGATTCCAGGGTGCATGCTGTTATTGTAAATAGCCTCTCTCCTCCCCATAATAGCTAGCATGTAGCTAAAAACTCAATCTCATTCAACTCTTGTAAGAATCCCATTAGGTATGATTTTCTCACTTAAGAGACCATTCCCATTTTATAAGAAACTGAGGCTTAGAGTGAATAGGCCACTTATCTGAAGTCACAGAAAAGTTCAGTGACAAAGTTGGGATTTGAAGCCAGGTTTGTCCAACTCCAAAATCCACATTTTCCATCATCTTGCTCCACTGTTCCCTGACTGCATAAGCTGCTGTCTTTGTGGGCCCAAAAAAGTGGGTGTGTGTATCCAGGCTCACAAGGCCTGCTTCTGGTGCCTTGGCACTGCAGTCTGGGTGGGTCCTGGGTGGGGTGGGGGGGGTAACACAGCCCCTCCTTCTTGGAGAAAAAGCTCCTCCAAAAGAAACACGTTGAGAAATGGAATGGTGTGTGTAAGATTTGGGAGTTATGGGAGGGGGGAGCATCTAGAACTTTCCAAATCCCAGTGGGTCTGACCTCACGTAAGACAGAGTCCTTCCCATCCATGCCCCATCCCTAGGGCTCTCATTCCTGTATCCTCATCTCTGACCCTGCGTACTCTGGTCAGAACACAGTAAGCCTAGACCTGGGATCAGATCGGACGCTTGCACATCATTTTGCCCACAATCTCACGTTCCAGGCTGCCTGGGGGGTTGCTCAGAAGGCAGGGCCGGTAGTTGCTGAATTAGGAAGTGGGGGAGGGCAGGAACCCAGCAAGGTTCCTCCAGTCCTTACTTTGCAGAACAGACAGGGCATGTTGGTGTTCCAAACAGCTGACACCTATGGACAATGCCACTGAACTGCACCTCGACCTGGTAGAGTGGTTTCAATGTTAGGCATTGATTTGGGGAGGCAGAATGCTATGGGAGCCTGGAAGGCAGGGATCCCTCAGAACTCTGCAATCACAGCATAGTGCTCACCGGCCAATTCTAAATGATTTACATGCATTAACTCATGTAATCACACAGCAACTCCATGAGGTACCTACCATCGTTATCCATTTTACAGGTGAAGAAATTCAAACAGCAACTTGTAACTTGCCCAAGGACATGGGTAAATACTGATTATCCAACTGTAAAACTGGATACAAATGCCTGCCTTACACCTACATAATTCAGGTTTTGTAGGACATCAACTCTCATGCATTTGCAATAAATTAGTATTTCTTAATCTGGAACCATTAATGTTTTTACCCTTCTACTTTTTTGAATACAGGAAAGATTTTTCCGGTGGGCCCTAAGTAATGTGGGTGCAGAAAGTTCCTGGAAAGACTCAAAAGAAATTGGTAACTACAGCAGTGTCTCCAGTCAGGGAAAGGTGGGAAATTTACATTTAACAGTGGTTAAACAAGATATTTAAATTAATTTTTTTTTTTAATTTAAGGGCTTGCGCAGTCACAGGTGAGTGTGGCCAGGGGCTTCTGCTTCACAGACAGTGAGAGGATGAGCTAAAGCTTGAAGGCAAAGCTTAACATCCATCTACACTGGCAGGGTGGCTCGCCCAGGATCACCAGCAAGTCACAGCGAGCTCAGGGTCCTTTACCCGACAGCACGGGCTGGGGTTGGGGGTGGGATTTTTTTAATGCGTAAGGAGGGAGGGCGCTGGGGCACACGGAGCTTTGGGACTTTGCGGGGTTGGCTGCGCCCGGGAGGCGGTGCCTGGGCTGCGGGAAGAAAAGGCCCGGCCAGTCCGGCCCCGCCCTGTCCAATTTAAGAGACCTCGCCGGCAGTGGCGGTTGTTCCTGGACAGCAAGGCTCGCTCCCTTATTTAAAGCAGGTGTCCTCACTCTCTTTTCGCGCTGCCCACACAGCCCAGAGGCCCCCGGCTCCCCTCCCTGCGCCCGTCCGGGCAAGGGCCGCGCCATGCCCAGCCCCGGGCAGCGAGGCTGCCGGCCGCCCGCTACCTCGGGCGCCCGTGTCCAGCGCCCGCGCTCCAGCTGCTCTCCCGCGCCCGCGTCTCCCGCGCCCGCGTCCCCCGCGCTGCCGCGCCGCTCGGCAGGCCCAGGCCCACCCCGTGCAACCGGACGCCTCGAGTCCTCCTTCTCTGTCGAGGCCATCCTGGCCAGACCCGACCGCCGTGCGCCCGCCATCTCCTCTCTGTCTGTCTCCGCCGGCGCTGCCGGGGGCCTCTGGACCGCGCCCGCCCGGCCTCCCGCTCCGGCTCTGCCCAGCGCGTACCCGGCTACGTGGCTGCCCGCCTACCTGAACGCGGGGCTCGACCAGCGGTGCCCCCAGCTACCGGTGCTGCGGCTGCGCACCGCCCACTTTTGCGGCCTCCAGGGCCTCGGCGTCACAGGTACGAGGTGGCGGACGGCCGCGACGGTGGGCACAGGGTAGAGGAGAAGTCCCCGAGTTTGAGAGCCACACACTGTTAGAGTGGGTGGAAACGCTATGACCCTTGAGCCTGCCGTTGATACCGGGCGCAGAGAGGGACCCAGACCGGGTGGGAGGCTGCCCGGCCCGCCGCTGAGGTGGGAGAATGTGTGTGTGGTGAGGCGGGTGCGGAGCGGGAGGTGAGGGCGGGCCAGAGGGGGCTCGGAAGACAGCTAGGACCAGCGCAGGGCTGCAGGGGGCCCAGCCCCGCGTCGCTGGACGAGGGATTGGTAGAGGCCCTTGCTCCCTCCCACACCCGCTTCGGATAATGCTTGGTGGCGCAGGCTCTTTCCCAAAGCGGCTCTCGTCGCGAACCCAGGGCCCGGTCTTAGACGGGAGAAGCGGATGCTGCCGCTGGTACCCTCCAGCGAGGAGCTGTTGGGAGTTAGCCGACGCGGTTACGGCTCTGCGCCTGCTTGCTTATAGCTCTTAGAGTGGTACCTTGGGGCTCTGGGTCCTTGGAGCGCAGTCACTTAAATCCCAGCGAGACTTTAACCATTGAGGTAACTTTCTCCTCTAGCATTAACATCCATCTACACGAGTTTCTGCCATCTTTGGCTCTCTGGTTTATGCATCTGCGTGGTTCCCATGAAGGAAAACAGAAGCAAAGTTAGTGCAAGCATTATTGACCCATACCAAGATCCTTGTAAGACAGTCTTTACCTGGTTCCTACTTCCTGGGTTCCCCCCATCCTGCATCTCCTCAACTCCCTTCAGCTGGCATTTCTCCTAACCATGTGGGAGAGAAACACTGGTCTCCCAACCCCATCCAAATTCGTGCCATGAATAAGAGCCACAGCCCTCACTCCAAGCCACCTTTTTCTAACATCCCCACACACCTGAGGCTTGAATTGCAGTTTACGACTTTGTATATGGTTGTCTCATTTTCAAGTTAGTTTTTGCGTGGGTATTACATCCATACAGTTCAAACTTCAAAATGTTAACTGAGATATAGTATGGAAAAGAGTTTCCTTTACCACTCCTGTCCCCCAGCCACCTGGTTCTCCCCACCCCGCAGGCAGCCAGACACCAGTTTCTTTATTCTTCCAGTGGTATTTTATACCTGCACACACGTATATATGTGTGAGAATAAATATATATATACATACATAAACACACACACATTCTTCTAACCCCCATACTAGACACACTGCTCTGCACCTTACTGTTTTCACCTGACCGTGAATCAGAGATTTTTCCTTGTAAGTCCATGCAGAGCTTCTTTGCCACAGAATGGTCCATTGTTAGGATGTACCATATTTTAAATCTGGCCCCATTGATTGTTCTTCATAGTTTTCTATTAATGCTTATGTTTATGGTAAGCCAGGTGAGCCCAGTGGTTTGGGTCTTGGGCAGCCAGGCCTCACTCCCTTCACTGGGGCAGTTTCGTTTGCCAGCCCTGGAGCCTCCCCAAGGCTAGTGGGAGCTGAGCAGTCTTAGCACTGCACTTGCCAGGCCTCTGTCTGGAACACTTCCCTCCAAGCTAGCCCAAGGGCTTACTTCCTCACTCCTTTGGAGTTATGACTCAGGTACTGCCCTCTGGCAGACCAATCTCCATCTCTGCTGGCCCACAGCTCTATGAGCTGAAAAGCACCCTTGTGTGCATTAGAAAAGGTTACCCCCTAACTTCAAGCTGGCACAACACCTTGTCAGGCAGGAAGAATTGGCCTGTGGAGAGTGGTCAGAATTTCAGACTCCACTTACCCTCTCAGCTGGGTACCTGTGTGCAGGGCACAAGCTATACATAGTGGCCCTGTTCAAGTGTCAACTTAGTGAGGTGCCTACCTTTCTAAAGATACAAACTATCCCCCTCCCCCTCCCACACACTTAACCCTGTCCTTCCCTGCTTTATTCTTCTCACTAGTGCTAATCCTTTTCTGACATACTCAATATTTTACTTATTTGCCTTTTTTTTACTATTAGGGATTTTCTGTTTTGTCCTGGAACCATGCCTGAAACATAGTAGACATTCAAAAAGTTGAATGAACAAAAAGGATGAACCCTCACTCTTTGTTCAGAAGCAGGTCTCTTCTCTGCTCATCCCATAGGGTTTTCCTGAAGTAGCCAAGGAAAGGAAAGGAGAGATGGAGGTTTGGCAGCTCCTCTTAGGGCCAAAGATTATGCCACTCACTTGAAGAATAATGGAGCCCGAAGCGGTCTCACAACACTGTCCCTTCTTTCTCATTTGTTTTACTTCTGCGCAGTCTCTTCCCACCCTGCCTTCTTGCTGTGTTACCTGGCCAAGGGTAAGACAGGGCAGTGGAGCTGTGAGCTTGTTCTCTCTCCTCTAAGATGAGAAGCTAGGGGGTTACTGGCTAACCTCTCCTCCTGCTAATTGCTCTTCAGGCTTGGAGCTGGCTCACTGCCTAGGCCTCTGGGGTCCCCGCAACTGGGCCCAAGCTCAGGACCTTCAGGACACTGAGAGATCCCAAAAGAGGGTCCGAACCATGTTTAACTTGGAGCAGTTGGAAGAGTTGGAGAAAGTGTTTGCAAAACAGCACAATCTAGTGGGGAAGAAGAGAGCCCAGCTGGCAGCCCAGCTCAACCTTACAGAGAACCAGGTGAGAGCAGGGACTCCTGTGGGGCCCGGGCTGTACCTAGGGACAGATACTACTCTCTCAAAGACCCTGAGTTGGGGCTGGGAGGAATTTATAGGCCTTCATCCTCTGTGCCATGCCGATGGGGGAGACAGGCCCTAACCACTGGCACACTCCCTTCCCTATATGTTGAGAAAAATAGTCCTATTTGAAATCACATTATGGAAACAACACATGGTGTTAATCTAGAACTTTATAATGTAATGTCTCCATGCTAAATAAGGAGCTGACAGTGAAATTAAGTAGGTATTCAAGGGACTAAATATTAAAAATAATAAACATTCCCTTGACCTCATATTCCCCTCTGGCTACTGCATCATCTCTCTGCTCTTTTCAGAGGCAAACCTATCAAGAACTGGCTATGTTCTCTGTATGTCCTCATCTCCCATCTACTCCTTAACTCATTGCATTGTGAATTCTTTACATACCATTTCATTGAACCTTCTCATCAAGGTCTCTAATGTCCTCCATGTTGCCAAAGTCAGCAGATGCTTTCCTTTCCTCATCTTACCCCACCACTCAGTACAGGCAACCACTCCTTCTCTTAGGAAATACACTCTTCTCTTGGCTTCCAGACACCACACTCTCTTGGTTTTTCTCCTGGCTTTTTGGTCCTTTCTTCTTGGTTGCCTTTGTAGGCAACTCTTCTCTTTGTGACCTCGAATTTTCCTCCCTAGCTGATTTAATCTATCCCCATGGGTTTTAAATACTATCTGTAAGCCAATGACTCCCTAATTTTTATCTTCAGCCCACCTCTCTTTCCTGACTTGTACATCTAACTACCTTCTTGCGGCCTCCACTTGGATGTCTTGTGGGTAGCCATTTTAAACTTAAGTCAGAACCTCAATTCTTGATTTTTTTTTCTCCCCATATCTCTTCCTTTTCCCACACATGGCACCACCGTCCACCCAGTTGCTCAAAACACTTAGTCATCCTAGATTCCTCTTTCTCTCCCACTTCCAATCCATCAGCTAGCCTTTTCACTTCTACCTCCAAAATACAACTGGAATCATTTCATTTCTCTCCATTGCCCCCAGTTCCAAATGGGACTGTTTTTCTCATCACACAGGGAAGGGAGTGTGCAGCCCCAGCTCTCACTAGATCCCTGCAATAGTCTCCCCAGCTATCTCCCCAAATCTGTTTATATCCATTCTTCACACAACTGCCAGATGTGCACTTTACTTGACATGTAAATAGGACTGTGTTTCATCCCACTTAAAAGCTCAAAGTTGACACTTCTAACCCATGGCCTTCACAGTTTCCCTTCCTTTGCTTTCCTCTCTCAGATGTGCCTGCCATGCTGTCCTCCTTTTTGGTCCTCAGACGCTCCAAGCTTGGTTCCCCTGCCCTGGCTTGCTTTTTTCTCTGTTCCCATCGGGCTGGCCTCTCATCCTCTGAGCCTCAGCTTAAGTGCTGGTTCTTCAGGGAGGCTCAAACCCCTGTTCATACCCCCTTTTGTGTTTATACATTTGTTTCCATGTTTGTTATTAGTCTCCCTCCACTGGACTATGAGCTCCATGAGGGCAGAGATCATGCCTCTACTGCTCACTATTATCACCGTCACCTAGGGTGATGCCTAGTTCATATCAGGAGCTCAATAAATATTTGCTGAGTGAATGAGTGGTGACTGGCATTAGAGGGAAGGGTGTGCTTCCCTTAGAATGAAGAGTAAATTTTGACCAGAGAGGAGTGGGGACTGTGGGAATGGGGGAAGCAGTGGGAACTGCTGGTCACATTCTGATCTCTTCTCACTGCCTCAATTACAGGTGAGGGTCTGGTTCCAAAACCGCAGGGTTAAGTATCAGAAGCAGCAAAGGCTGAGACTGCCAGCTGCATCTGCCATGGCTGCCTCCCCGGATGAGCCCTCCAGCAGCTCCAACACCACCATCCAGAGAGAAGATGCAGAGTCAGGAGTGGACAGCTGAGGACTGGGACAGAGGCTCAACCCAAGCTGTTTGGGCTAGTTCTTCCTGGGGGCACCAACTGGACCTCCCTGTTCCAATTTTTAATGAAGAGCTTATCAGGTCAAAGGGCATCAGGGGAATCTGAACTGTCAAGCAGGGGTCCCCCTTTCCTATATCTACCCCTGGGAGCTGTAATAATGCAAATGGTCATGGGTACAGACTTTGGCCTTCAGCTGTGTCCTTGGCTAAGTTACCGAACTTCTGAAGTTTTTTTCCCGACCTGTATAATGGGTATGTTGATAACGTAGACCTCCCAAGACTGAGATGATGTCTGTAAAACACTTATAGTGTGCCAGGCTCAGTACTAAGTGTGCAGTAACTATTAAGGCTTATAGGCCCCCTTCATCTGTGGGAGTAATACCTCACCCCTGGCTTCTCCAGGGATTAATCTTTGCCTGGCCTGGCTGTAGACGAGAGAGGGCCTCCTTGAATCAGTATATGGGCCTAGAAGACTTTGCCATTGGAGATGGTGGAGTTGAGAGCAAAGAAGGAAGGGCAGACCATTTAGCCCATTTCCTCTCCCAGAATTTACCAAAGTTTTCTTATTTTGTCTGAAATGTTAACACTCTCAGAAGGAGCTCAGGCCCAGCTGCCTCCTTGGAGCAGACATGCTACCCTGACCACCATCTTTTTCCGTCTACCTACTTGACTTGACCCCCTATCCATCTTCATACAGAGAAATTTAACTCTGCCTTTGCCAAAACTAGCATTTTGTCATAAACTCTGCTGTATTATTATTCCCCTGCTTCACAACCAGTTCTCATGGCTCCCGTTCCTTCCCAGGAATCTACTTAGTTTCTTTCCAAGAAGCGTAGCTGATAGCCTACTCTTGTGAAGCCTGCCACCAATATTTCCAGAGCTAATTTCTCTAGCACTCCACATTCCCTGGCGGGCTTCCGTTGAGGGTATTCATTTAGAATACAGAATGACTTCTGGGTGTTGAGATGAACTGGTGGAAGGAGGACTGCCCTGCCACCTGGTGGTGAGAGAGGGCATGGTCCACACTGCTCTCCAGAGTTTTCTGAGGGAGGGAGAAAAGGCAGGGAGCAGGGGTGGCCTTGGGAAACCACCTGCCGCCAAGTCAGTTGACCATCGCCTCCAGGACCAAGCTGCAGCTGGAGGGAGGCCAGGGTCCAGCTTCAAGAACCCTCCTGTTCCTGTCTTCCGGGAAATCCTTCCTAATGCTGGACCCAGTCAGCTCTATTAAAGGAACACAGCTACATTTGCCTCTTCCGGGAATCATGGGCTCACTTTTTTTTCTTTTTTTTTTTAAATCACCAGCAGTGACCTATTCAGCAGTTACTGTGCTCTATCAAATCCCTAAATGTCACCATGAGACCGCAGCAGATGCAGACACAGGTCCCTTTTCAAGTAGCACGGAATCAATTGGAGGACGAGAGAACAAACTGAGACATGGTGGTCAGGCCTGGCTGTGGGGACAAATGTTCAGGTCAGTCCTGAACAAGAGAATAGATCCCTCTCCTGTTGTCAGGACAATGAGAATCTGCAGACTCACTTCTGCATACAATTTCACGGGTCCTTAGACCTCCAGCACCCCCAGGCTACAAGGTCCCTACGCCCTGAAGAGTCTGAGGAAGACACATGTCCAGCTTGATCTTTCGTAGGACAGTTTGTCCCGCTGCCAGACTGCCTACGGAAATAGGAAATCTTGCGCCGGACTTTGTAGGATGGATAGGTGGGGGTAAGCTAGTTCTTCCCTTCAGGTTGAGGGCCAGAGAGGATAGCAGTAAGTCAGCCCGTTGCTGTCCCACCCCATGACTGGGTCCAGAGAGCGCTTTACTCAAGATGGACCACTGGGTGGCAGAAACAACAAACACAAACGTGAACTCGGATACAGGTACACAGATCAAAACTACACGCACACACAAGCTCTGGTACTGGCCACGAAGATAGAGACAGAGGCAAAACTGCGCAAAGGCAGGTCCAGCTACACCCAGTAAACGAACTACTTAACCTACAGATACATAAATCAAAAAGATCCAAATTAAGACCGGCTAGCGCGCAAAACCTCGCAGCCTCGGGGACGCTCACGCTGGGGTCGGGGCCAGTGAGGGGCGGGGCCTCCCGGGTCGAGGCGGGGTCAAGGGTCAGCAGGCGGAGGTACGCCCAAGATGGCGGCCTCCATGTGCGACGTGTTTTCCTTCTGCGTGGGCGTGGCGGGCCGAGCCCGGGTAGCCGTGGAAGTCCGCTTCGTGAGCAGCGCCAAGGTGAGGCCGCGGCGGACCGTGCCGGGGTGCCCCCACTCGGCCCGGCCTTGGAGACAGCCCCACCGGACCCCATGCCTGGAATCTAGAGGCTCCTCTGCCGCTCGGGCGCTGCGGCCCGTTCCCGGCTCGGGGCCCGGGGGCTACCTGTCCCCGCGCGCAGGGTTCCGGGGCGGTCATGCGGTGGGCCCGAGCCCGCTGAGTTTCCGTGCGCGTCACCTGCCCCCGTGGAATCGGGCCTTTCCGCCAGTGGGGCCGGGGAGCGCCAGGCCGGGGGACATTACTGCTGGGTCCTGGGAGCTTTGGGCGGGACGTGCTGGGCAGGGGGAGCTGCGGTACAAAAAGGCCTGGGTCCTCAGGGAACTTTATGAGTGAGATTTGGGTGGGGGTTGAGGGAAAAGGCCAGGACACTTCACGAAGGGGCTTGGAGTGTTAAGGAGTTTGGACCGAAGCCCGTAGTAGCATTGAAGGGTTTAAATCAAGAGGGTGACATTTTGTTGTTTTATTATCGTGTTTTAGAAGTTCGTTGTAGAAAAAAAAGCGCATGTAAGGAAAGAGAAGGTAAAACACTCAGAATCTATATTTGTGCAAATATATGCATATTAAAACTGTATTTTTAGAAACTGCTTTTTGATGCAGCAGTAAATATTTCAATATCAATAATGCTACATATTAATTTTTAAGAGTTGAGTAATAGTCTGTTTCATGGGAGGACCACTGTTCACTCAACAACTGCTCATTTATGGACCCTTATGTTGTATCTTGTTTTTTATCTCTGAGGTCAAAGATATTGGAGCTCAGTGTCTGTGCACACATCCTTTTGTTCTCACCAGCACTGAGTATTTTCTTTCTTGGATATCTTTGCTGGTTGATTTGTGCAAAATGATATCGCTTTGTTCTCATTTATATTTGTTTACTAATGAGGTTGAACAGTTTGTCATGTGTAGTGGCTGTGTGTATCCTTGGTCCTTGCCCTAGATGTCAGCCTTCTAGTCATCTGTCTCCTGCTCTCAACATCATCCTACTCATCCAGTTCCCGAACCCAACCTTCCATTGTCCTCTTTTCACTCCAGAGGCATCTGGAGTGTTCCTCTCTTCCCGTGGTAAATCAGCTCCCATATCCTTGGCCTCCTCAGCTGCCCACAACTCCATCTCTACCCCAAGGCCTCCAGTGCTCTTCATTGCTTCACAGTTTGATGGTGTCTCAGTTCCGTCGCTCCTAGCCTGCAGAGATACTCACCTTTACTTTCACTTCACCCCTATCTCTCAGGCCCCTCCTTGTTTTACTTCTTCCCTCTTACTTCATCACTTCAGCCACTCTCCTTGCCCAATTGTCCAGTCCTAGCCTTCTATCAAAACCCCAGCTCTGGAAGAATGAGTTGGCTTCCCTCTTCATGCCTACATCATCTGCTGCTGCAGAAGAATCACATACCCAGACCTGGTGACAAGATGGCTTATCCTGGGCTTTTTGCCTCTACATTCATAAAGTGAGATTAGTTTGTGATTTTTTTTTTCCTTTATGGTATCTTCCTTAGGTTACCACATCAAAATTATGCTTGTTTGTTTTTTAATAGAGAGGCTTTCCATTTTTTCTCTGTTATTGGATAGTTTAAATAGCACAAGAATTACTTATTTGGTTTGAGAGAGCTCGCTCATGAAACCATATAGACTAGGGGTCTCACATGGGGGTAGTTTTTGACCACTTTCTCTATTGCCTCTGTGGACATTGGCAGGAATGATTTCCAAAATTTTACCAATTGCTATGCCAGGGACATGACCAGTCAGAACAGAAACCTGACCAAATATGGTAGATGTCAACCAGGATGCTGTACTAATGCACATCAGGCAGGTACTGGCATTGCAAGTCTGTCTTGGCTTTCTTCCTTTTGAATTCACTTTTGGCACTTGATATTTTTCTAGAAAATAATTTAATAAAGAATTAATTTACTACATAGTCTTAGATATTTTGGTACAATCTTTTTTTTTTTTAAACTTGAACTTTTCAAATTGGAAATAAACTTTGCATAGTTTGTACCCTTTCCATTCAGGTTCCGTTCTCTCCAGTCTTCTTGGTAATATGAATTAGAGTTGTTTTTCTTGAAATACTTTATATGTTTGGGGGATAAGTGGTTTCACAGAGGAACAGCTCTGATTCTTCCCTTTGCTTTACTAAATATTTCCTACATTTGGTCCTCCAGAAGGAGGGAGAAAGAGATCAATATTTATTCAATATTGAGATTTGAGATTGTCAGAAGTAATGTGGATAGCTGTCCATATCTTGTTGTCCCACAGAGGAAGGCCAGGTTTTCATTTTGCTGGGTGGGTCCCAGGGGCTACTAGGCATGGAGGTGGGCTTCTAGAAAGACAACCAGGCTGCATCCACGGCTTTGCCAGTGGTTTTGTTCCAGCTGCCCCACTGTACCATATTAGAGCTCCCAGAGTTATTCACAGGATTGAGATGTGTGGCTCACGGGGTGCTCAGGGCCTGTCCAGGTCTTTACATCCTGCTGCTGATTTTGGGAGGTGCCCCTGTCTATCCAGAGTGCCAGTGCTAGAAGGAAACCGGGAGCTACCCAGGAGGCAACGTGACAGGACATTTCACTGCTGTGTCAATCATTTCCTTTCTATCTCTTTTCATGACAGTTCACTGTTGGCAGGGGCACCACTCCTCTGTAGAGTGGGAGAAAGTGCCCAGCTGGGCCAGTAACTGCCTAGGTTCTGAAGCTGTCTCCTGCGTCCCTTTGCACATTTGAGAGATGGCAATTCAACAGTTTTCTCATCCTTCATCCTGTACATATCCACAGTGCTTTAGACCAGTATTTCTCATTTAATGTGCATATGAATTGCCTGGGTATCTGCAGCTGATTTTAACAATGCAGATTCTGATTCAGCAGGTGTGGAGTGGGGCCTGAGATTCTGCATTTCTAACATCTCCCAGGCAATACCCATGCTGCCCAGTCCATCAATTCACTTTGAGTAGTAAGGAGCTAGAGTTCATGAAATTCCTTCACCTGTGTTATATCACTACATCCTGGAAACTACCTGGTAGGTATTATTATAATACCCACTTTTCACATGGTAAACAGATGCAAAAAAGTGAAGCAACTGGCTCAAATTTTCACAGCAAGTTAGCATTAGGACTGGTGCTAGGATTAGTCATTCCTTTCAGTGTAACACCTGAGAACTTGTTGGGTACCAGGTACTATGTATGCTAGGTGCTGTGAGTACCCAGCTGACCAGGGAAGAAGGGCATATACTCCTGCATAGGCCTCTCCCTCCCGTGGTGTAGGATTTCTATGCAACCCTGAGGAGCAGCATCACGACCAGGATCCTGGAGGGGCATGTGGGTGACTCAGAGAAGGCCGCCCTGTACCAGTTGCTGGTACTGGAGGCTCCAGCCTGCTGTGAACCTTGGCCCTGCTCTGGCCATCCTAAAAATTCTCTGATTAGTCTGACATGGCTGATGTGGTGGCTCTCTTCCCATCCCAAGCCCTCTGCTCTAGACAGGCTGGTAGAAGTGCGACTGAAACTGGGCAGAGCTGCGTTTCCAGAGGAGGCAGTTATGGAGGGTGCCGACCATGCTCCGTGAACCCTCCTGAGGCAGAGGCCTCTGATGAGAGGGAAGCACGTGGGGGTGAGGGGCCCTTGAAGCTATGTCCTCTGTCTCTTCTTATGGCCATCCTATTCTTCTCTGCCCTCTTAGGGAAAGGGGTTGTTTGCCACACAGCCGATCCAGAAGGGGGAGACCATATTCATCGAACGGCCCCTGGTGGCTGCACAGTTTCTCTGGAATGCACTTTATCGCTACCGAGGTGAGCACATCTCACCTACTCCTGAGGGCTGTTGGGCCCAGCAGCCTTTGCGCATGGAAGAGAGTACGTACATCCCTACCGGCTGCCATCTCTAGGACTCCAGGTGTTGGGAGGAAAGTGCGTCTTCCCTTGGAGAGCTGCACCTGAGAACCATGCCTCTGTCTAATCTCAGGCCATTTGGGGCTGTGAGCCTGCTGCAGAGAGGTTCTTCCAAAGTGCTCCTTGGGGGAGGACTGCTGGAACTCAGTGTGGCCTATACTGTAAGGTACTAGATGTCGTGCTGAAGGGCTCTGTGCCAAAGTGGAGCCCTCTACCAAGTGGAGACCCCATGCCCCTTGGTCAATAAAGGCTGTGTTAGGGGTCAGAAACAAATAGGACGCTCTTAGCTTTGCCAGTCACATGCTTTTTTCACACTTTTCTTGGGCTAGAGAAAAATCTGTGAAAGGAGGGTCACTCGGCTCCAGAATGTGGGGAAAGCCCAGTTTGGGGGCTGGGTGGGGAACCCCATAGACTAAGTCCCATCAAGAAGCAGAGAGAGTCTGCCGGGAGGAGTGGGGACTCCGGAGAGGGAAGAAGGCATCATCTATAATGCGTGTGAAATACATTCATTTAACATATTCATTCACTCACTTCTCATACTTTTATTGAACACCTTCTCTGAGCTAGGTGCTATATTAACTCTGGGCATATTGCTGTGAAAAGGACAAATGTGGCCCCTGCTCTCAAGACACTTAATTGTCAACATCTGGCTCTCTCCCCCAGCCTGTGACCACTGCCTTCGGGCACTGGAGAAGGCAGAGGAGAACGCCCAGAGACTGACTGGGAAACCAGGCCAGGTTTTGCCTCACCCTGAGCTGTGCACTGTGCGCAAGGACCTGCACCAGAATTGTCCCCACTGCCAGGTGAATATCCCTGGGGGCTAAGCTGAAGTCCTCTCTGGGGAGACAGGAGTGAGGACAGACTTGGTCATGGCCCTTGAGAGCCCGAATGTAGGGAAAGACATGAAAAAGACATTACTGTGCCAGTTTCGTCCTCTGTTCCAGTCCCATTGTCTAGAAAATAGGCTTGGTGGGAGCTTGCCCTCTTCCTAGGAGCCTGGCAGGGGCCCTTCCCTGTACCTGAGAAGCAGTCTCTCCTTCCCACGTTTTTACAAGCCTGGGTCAGGTGCCCCTCTCACATGTCTCCAGAGCACTGTATGCTTTTTCATCTCACAATACCACTGACTACTGCTTAGGGGCTGTTTGTGGAAGGAGTACAGTTAGAGGAGGTGAGACCACATGGGTGTCTGTGCCTCACCCCACTGCCAGATCCTAGGGTGCTGACCTCCACCTCCCCCAACAGGTGACGTACTGCAGTACAGAATGTCTGCTAGCCGCAGCTGAGCAATACCATCGGGTCCTGTGCCCAGGCCCCTCCCAGGATGACCCCCTGCATCCTCTCAATAAGCTGCAGGAGGCATGGAGGTAGGTAGCATTTCCTCTCTTCTTTCCTTTATCCTTCCCTCCCTGCCTGCCATCCCCACGCTTAGTGGATGCAGCCATCTTTGTTAAGTTACCACCCCCTAGATTTTTCCTCCATTCTTAGGACTAAACTATCACCCATTCCCCCTGCCTTAAATCTGAGCCGCCAGTCCTACCATTCTCAGTATTTTACACACTCCCAGGAAGAGCCCCATGAAGCCCATAGGGATATAAAATCCTGCCCAAGTCCTTGCCAATGACTTTCTCTCTTTGGTTATAAATGAGATTGGTAGGAAAGATTCTCTGTAGTAATCAGACTGGGCTTCCCTGAATTCAGCTACTGGGGAGGGAAGTTCTAGGCCAAACCTTTTTCTTTCTCCCCAGGAGTGTTCACTACCCCCCTGAGACTGCAAGCATCATGTTGATGGCCCGGATGGTGGCCACAGTGAAACAGGTGAGCCCACCTGATCTTCTCAGGGAAGCTGACTCCGGCCTCATTCAACCCTTGGCCTCAGTTTTCTTCTCACCTTAACACTCTGGCTTGGATACAGAGTTCCTTCTGGGCTTCCCAAAGGAGAGCTGCTTGCTGTGTAAACCTTAGGAGTAGCTAACCATAAATCTAGCAGGGGACATGGGGGATCATCTTGCCTGTGGTCTGTGATCTATGGATGACTTCCTGTGCAGCAGCAATTCATATATAAGCACCACCTTTTCAGGATTGTGTCTCTTAGATAAAGCGAGAGAAGCCACTCTGACCCCTTTAGTGTTGTTGCTCGTCAGCCTCATCCTCCTATTTTCCCAAGTGTCGTGAACTGGCTAGCTTGGCACCAGCTGGGAAGATGGTTGGGTGTGGGCAGGGTGGGCAGGAAGGGTCTACTTAGAAGCTCATGTGTGATGGTGTTTCTCAGGGCAGGGGTTTTAGAATGACAGCTTACTCCTCTCACGTGGGCAGGAGTGGCAGTAAAGAGGAGGGTGTCCGTGAGTCCATGTGTGCACATGCATGCGTGAGCATGTGTGAACCTGACCCTGAAGTATATTTGTTCACTGCAGGCTAAGGATAAGGATCGTTGGATCAGGCTCTTCTCCCAGTTCTGTAATAAAACCGCCAATGAGGAGGAGGAAATTGTCCACAAACTCCTGGGGGACAAATTCAAGGTTGGTCTCTCCACATGACCCTCCCACCCCCCCAGTAGCCTGGGGATGTCCATGGCTACCTAAGGGAAGCTCCACATTTGCTGCCTTCCCAGCCACAGGAAGAAGTTAGAGCCTGGGTCCAAAAATCTGTTCAGAGACTTGTATTCCTGCCGCTATTTAACTTCATGACCTAATGTGGACTTAAAATTGGGAAGTGGGGTGATGACAGAGGACAGAAGGGCTGGGTGCCCTGATGTGGGAAGGCAGGACCCCATGATAGGATAGCAGTGGGTGAATCAAGTGTAATGGAAAGTGAAGGGCTGGGGGTTCCACAGGGTCAGGGAGCGGTGTGAAACAATTTTAGTTGCCAATGTACTGAGCACTTGCTTCAAATCAAAGAACTATGCATTCTCCCTGAGAATAGCAGACTTCCATGCAGGAGCTGCCTGAAGGTGGAGGTAGGTGTGTGAAAGGGCGCTGGGGTGGGCCTTCCTGCACTGAATCTGAGGAAAGGAGGGGGAGGGTCAAGCTGGTCTGGAGGCTGGGGCAGGGAGCCTGGAGGGTGGTGGTGAGGACAGACATTTTAAGCCAGGCTGCCTCCGCCCTGCTGGTACAAGGGCTAGAAAATAGGGAGGAATTTGGGTTTGCTACCCTGGGTTGGAACAGGCCAGTAGACTGCCAAGTCTCTTGGAGATAAGGATTCTGTGGCTTTCCTTTGCCCCCAGAGAAAGCTCGGTCTGCAGAGCTCACCCTTTTCCTTCCCTTATATGGTCTTATGGGCCCTGCCTGGGTGCTAATGGGAAATCCCCAGGGATGCAAGTCTCTCCCTGCTTCCCCTAAACCAGGGCCAGCTGGAGCTTCTGCGGAGACTCTTCACAGAGGCCCTTTATGAGGAAGCACTCAGCCAGGTGAGTGTGGGGAAGGTGGGACCAATGGCCTCCCAGTCACTCCAGCACTCCAGGAGCAACCAGGTCAGCGTCTCCTACTGGGACAGCTAAGCCAGAGCAGACCTGGTCTTCTGGAGTTGGGATGGGACTGACTCACAGCAAACTTCCTCAACAGGAAGAAAAGCTAGTGGCTGTAACCTGAATGCTCTTCTCCCTTTTTCCCCACAGTGGTTCACTCCGGATGGATTCCGGTCTCTCTTTGCTCTTGTTGGGACCAATGGCCAAGGAATTGGGACCAGGTTAGGAGAGAATGTTCCAGAGCTGTTGGGCTTGTCCCTCAGGGCTGGGGTGGGAGATTGACTGAGGAAGGTAGCCACATCTCTTTTCAAGACTAGGGTGGGGCAGGGTGTGACTCTGGCCAGAATGCTGGACTAAACTCAGTGGTGGGGGTCAGAAAGATTGAGTCTTGGGAGCACTTAGTCTGTTGGGGAAGGACACACCCACCCACCCCCACCCTCTCCCTGGAGAAAGAAATGGACTTAACTTGCTTGGAGTGGGGGAGCCCTGTGAGCTAGGCCTCCTCCTCTCCAACCATGGCTGCCTGGGACCCCCAGCTCCCTGAGCCAGTGGGTGCATGCCTGTGACGCTCTGGAGCTGAAGCCTCAGGACCGTGAGCAGCTGGACGCCTTCATTGACCAGCTGTACAAGGACATCGAGACAGGTTGGTGAGATGGAGTCTTGGCCTCACCCAACTTTGGAGACATCCGTCAGTTAGACAGTGGACACAGTCTTCCCCCAGGGAGCTCTGAGTTCGTGGTTGGGGAAGGTAATTCCTGTGTGCCTATGGGAAGCTTCAGATCTGTTTGCAGGACATACACAAGAAATGGCTCCGCCATCCGTGCGGAGGCTTGATGCTGGGGGTGGGGGAGGGCTGGACAGTAAGGTGGTACCATTTATAGGAAAGCAAGGCTTGTGCCTCAGAGAAGCAATTTCAGGTAAAATAGTAGTGATTGGGTGGCAAGACAGTGGAGCCAGTGCCTGTCCTTATTAGCCTAGTTTCTTTTTCCCACCTATAAAGTGGATGCAATAACATCTGCATATTACTGTCTTACAGCAACTGGTGAGTTTCTTAACTGTGAAGGATCTGGCCTCTTTGTGCTGCAGAGCTGCTGTGAGTCCCGGCATTGAGAAGGGGTAGCCCCACAGCTGCAGTTCATCTCTCTTGGCCCCTTCTGGGCTGGTAGAGTTGAGTCTAGGAGTGGGGTTAGGGCTGAGCCTCCTGGGGATTTCCCCTCAGCCTTCTCCTTCTATTATTTTTCATTCATTTATTGGACTCTTGTGCCTTGATATAAAAGCTTGCAGTGGGCTAGGCCCAGTGCTGAGGCAGGGCACAGAGCTCTGATTCTTGCAAAGGGAAGCCTGGGTTTTGCCCCACCACTGCCCTGTGAGCTTTGGTAGGAGAGTGTTGTGATAGCCCGGGAGGAGCTCAGGCTGGAAGGCAGTCTCATCAGCACCTGATGGAGCGGGCAGAGCCAGCTCAGACTGTTGTCTTTTCCAGATCCCAGCCTCCCACCCTCTGCTCTCCTCACTGCAAAACCTTCCTCCCAGGCTCTGGGGACACTACTCCTCCCAAACTGGGCTCTCAGAGGGCCTGGCTCAGCTGTTACCAGACATCCAATAACAGACAGGACTGAGTTAAGTGGCCTGGCACGGGCATCCCTTTCACAGCCCTGTCCCTCCGTTTGTGAGACACTGGGAACACATCTGAGGATCAAGTTGACCAGTGAGGAGAGAAGGGGCAGTCATGGCAGGAGGGGAGGGGAGTGATGCGGGATTGCATTAGTGCCTGTGCTCTTCAGGAAAGAGCACTGGACAGGGATATAGGAAACGGGTCCCAGGACCTGCCTAGCCCTAGCAGGGATCAGAGAACAAGGAAAGATGGGACCCAGTGCTCTGCACAGTTAAGGCTGTTACTTTTATTAGTCAACAATCCTCATTACCTGCCTCTCATGACCCAGGCAATCACAGCTGTGTCCCCAATGCAGAGACCTCCTTCCCAGAAAACAACTTCCTTTTGCATGTCACCGCCCTGGAGGATATTAAGCCAGGAGAGGTGAGGGGGCCAGTAGCTGTCGGGGTGGGTGGGCAGTGGGCCTTGCAGGTTCTCTCCAGGAATTGGGAGCAGCAGTGGCTACAGTCCCAAGTTCAGGCTGTTGGGTTGAATCCCCACATGCTCCAGGACATGAGTCTTCCCCATGAGTATACTCTAACCCCACCCCACTTCAAAAAATAACTCCAGAAAGCGTCAGAGCAGTGTTTCAGAGGCAACTGTGTGCCTAAGTTCTTGTCCCCAGCTATCTTTTGATCAAGGAATCTGCAGCATCTAAGGAAGCAGGACATGGCCCTTTGTGGCTTGGACTGTGGGGTACTAGTGTGGGTGTGGGGTCCTGGCTCTTAGAGCTGTGCACAGAGCCTGACTGAAACTTCTTTCAGGGCAAGTAGCTTCACACCAAGATAACCTCTGCCCCAGCCACAGACCTTGGCCATGGCCCAAGGCCAAGCATAGCCCCCTGTCTCAGACACAGATTGTGAAAGCCTCATAGTGGCCTCTGCTGTGAGCACAGGGGAATGGATCAGGGTGACCTGCGCCTTCGCTGAAGGGCAGCTCCGGCTCCTGGGGATGGGGCAATGGTTGGACATAGGGCAGAGGTTGGGGAGGCCCTAATCCCATCTGTTAGAAGCACAGACTGTCAGAGCCCACCTCTCTTCTGCCCGTTAGGAAATCTGCATCAGCTACTTAGACTGCTGTCAGCGGGAGCGCAGCCGCCATAGCCGCCACAAGATCCTCAGGTGCCAGCTGGGGGTGTGGTGGGAAGCCGGGCTCTGGGCTTCTCCGTGCTGGTGGCTGCCTGACTTTGTACCCTCACCATCATCCCCCCCAACCCTCTGCAGGGAGAACTATCTGTTTGTCTGTTCCTGCCCCAAATGTCTGGCAGAGGCTGATGAACCCAACATGACCTCTGAGGAGGAGGACGATGAAGAGGATGAGGAAGGAGAGCCGGAAGATGCTGAGCTGGGGGATGAGATGACTGATGTGTGATGTCATCCTGCCTGGAAGTGGTCCTACCCTAGACCCTGCCAGAAGAGGGGGCCTTCCCCCAGAGCAGAGGCTTGGAAGGAACTCCCACTCCTGTTGCCTGCTTTCCCCCCATGCCAGCTCTGTTTCTTCCAGAGGGTAAGACAGGCTGGACCCTAGGCCCTCCACCTCCCGCCAGACCTCATGCCCAGGACACTGCTGTTGAGCGGCTCAGGCTCTGCGCTGTCACTGAGCCTCTCAGAACTGGCCTCCCCCTGAGGTATGGGTGTAAGTGGCTGGAACCAAGGTCAGGGCCTAACAGTGTTTCTTCCCCTTGGCTCCATGGCCCCACTTACTCATCCACCTAAGGCTTCACCCTTCTCAACTCACTGTTGGGGGGGTGGTGGTTGGGTCACAAAGTGGCAACCTGCGAACAGCCTGACTCCATTGAAGAAGAGAGGGGGTTAGACACCCTTACCCTCTTCCCCACTAGCACAGCTGGGAGAGGCAAGAGGGAGGAACTGGGCCTCCAGAGCACCTTCCTAAGGCTTTCTGTGGGGGACACTGAACCGGGGGCATTACCTCCCTCTGCTCACCTCCCCACACCCACCATTTAGACATCCGGGGAGTAGAGAATCTCCCCAGACCCCAGAATCTGTCCTTATGCCTTGCCTCTCAGGCCCTGGCACAGTACCTGGCCTCACAGGGTGTGGAAGAGGTCTCTGCCTCCCTTGGGAGGGACATCATGACCCCTTCCTCCCACCCTCCTCCCACTGAGGACTCTAGCAGCATGGCTGAATTCTGGGGGATGAAAGGCCTGTGCTCCGTAATTTAGGATGTCCTAGAATCTTCTAGAGCATGGGTCAGTGAGGGGCTCTCCTAGTCTCAGTCTCCATCTTTAGGATCATTTAGGAACACTGAAGTCTTCCAGAAACCTAGGAGAGCTAGGCTAGATACTCAGATTAGCCCTGACTCTCTCCCTCTCCTCCCCAGATTAGCACTACCCCTTACTCTTGGGTTGGAAGCTGTGGAAATTATAACCTATCACCTGCAATTCCTTTCTGCCTACCTTTCCTGAGGGGCTGCCACATGCCCCTGCTGAGGGATCCCAGGGAGGGCAGGTGCCGCCCCACAGGCCCTTTCCTGCATCGTGAGCCAGGTGGAATCTGCCTGTCTGGCCTATTGGGTTCTTAATCCTTCGCAGTAGCCAGCACCCCCTCCCCACCCGCCCACTGTTCTCAATAAAATATGAGTGGTGACAGGCCTTTGCAGGAATGCTTTGTGGAGAATGGCTTGACAAGCTGCTCCAGGAAGGCAGCAGTCACATGGGTGGTGCAAAAGTGCATAGGATAGAGCAGGTGACTGCAGGAGATGGGAGCTGCAGCTCCCCAGTTTGGGTTCATCCCTGGTCTTGCCTATACTCTGCTGTGCAAATGTTTCTAAAGTCCAAGAGCAGGGCTCTTCTGAGGTCCAGTGTGGATCCTCAGTACCAGGCTACAAGATGAGGCTTTTGCTCAGGGACTGAACTACAGCTTCCCAAGTTTTTGAGCAGGAGGCTGTTGTGATCCAAGATTAGCAATCTGAGCACTGGTCCTACAGGGCCTTGGGCAAGTCATGTATCCTCTCTGGGCCTCAGTTTCCTCCCTTCAAAACAAGAGCATGGGACCAGATAAGTGTTTGAAGGCCCCTCCCACCCCTGTGTACTTTCACTCTAGGACACAGTTACAACCCTGATGAGAGGCTTTATTGCTAAAAAGTCAGTGAGGGTTTATTATGTAGTCCTCAAACACCAGCTCCTTATACCATTCCAGCAACTGCTGTGAAAGACCCTGGGTGGGGAGGCTGAAGCCAGGTGGGATGTGACAGGTCTCAGATGGCTCTCAGACCACCTACTGTTGGCCCCTTTAGTTCCAGACCCTAGCCCATAAGACCTGGGGCCTGGGTCTTGCCTCTTCCCATAGCATGAGACACCTTAGGAGCCCAGGGGGGGGAAGGCCAGTGGTGTGTCTTCCTTTAACTTAGCCAAGGCCCAAGCCCTTTTCCTCTGCCTGGCTCCCCCAGTCCCCAAATGCTATCCCCAAGTCCCAAACAGCAGAATTCCTGGATTTTCCCCTTCCCAGCCCAGAGTTGCTTATGGCTGGAATGTGGGACCAACTCTTCTACCAGAAGGTCCAGGGCGGTTGCAGCAGCTCAAAGGTGGGGATGCTGGTGACATTGACTGGGATGGAAATGATGGCCCATGGCAGCCCATGCTGTTCCAGGGAGCGGCGGATCATGTAGCTGGGAGAGCATGAAGAGAGGTGGTGATGGTCACTTTCCTGACACCCCATTCTGCCCCACTGTCCCCATCACTCTGGGAGTTCCAGAGCCTGAGGACTTTTTTGGCCCTCCAACCAGGGCATCCCAAGATGAGGCTTGTGGGTAGGGACTGGTGATTGCCCTTGACCTCCCCGAGTCATGGCACCCAGCTTGGTGCTGATACAGCCAGAGACAAAGAGCCCTCACCCATCTCGGCCAAGCAGGAAGAGGGCGGGGATGTCAGCTGTGCGCTGGGTACTGTCTTGGATCATCTCCACGTAGAAGCTGTCATTGTCAACTGCGTTGTCAGAGATGATCACTGCCCGCCCACCGTGCTCCTGCACCACCCGGGTCTTGGAGAGGAAGGAGCAGCCCCTGGAAGAGGTGGTGATGAGACCAAAGGAAAGGCAGGGTCCTAGCTATCCGTTCCCCAGACCACCACCCTGGGAAGATGAAAGGAGGACCTTGGAGGCTTTTTGATAAAGGCTCACAAGTAAATGGCCAAAGGCTTGGATAATCTTAAGATGTTTCTTAAAGACCCTTAAAAAGATGAATTATTTAAAAGCAGCTATTTCAAAGCATCACCACCAACATTGATCTCAGAATCTACCCTATGCCTGCCTTCCCCTTGTGCCCATGCCTGTCCGCTCCTTACCCCCTCTCCACCAGAGCGATCTGGTCCTGGATGAAGAAACCGTTGCTGAGTTCCCCGCAGGCCTCTGAAGGTTCAGCAGGGACAAGGTGAATCTGCTCATACCTTGTGTGCTGAAAGACATTTAGACAGGTGAGAGTGTGGGAAGACACACCTGCTTTAGGACTGGGCTGACCATCCCATCTTATCAGCTTCTCACAAAGTGTGAGGGAAATGAGGAACGATTTCTGTGTACTGGACACTTGAGCATTTTTACTTAATTCTCACAAAGGTCTGTCTACTCCTATCCCACCCTGCCTTTCCCAGACATAGGAAGGGAAGTTGGTATGGACCCAGAGAGGGGAAGTAACTTGCCTTGAGTCATGTAGTTCAGAGGTGGAGCTAGCAGAGCCCTTGGTTTTTCACTACTTCGTGTCCCTAAGAAGATAGCTTTTCCCTCTGTGGTGCCCAGGTCTGTATTATACCCAGAGGAATAGCTGGAAGCCATTCCTGGCTTTGTAGCCCCTGGAAGACAGCTGGATTCTGCCCCCTTCTCTGTCCCAGCACTCAGGTATGGGTTGAAGCCATGAGGGTCACCTCGGCTTAGTGCGGGGAATGTGGAGACAGGATCAGAGATGAGGGGGCCTCCCTGAACTTACAAAGATACCACCAAAGTCCTTGGCAGGCGTGGCAGTAAAGATGTATCGAATGTCCCCAGGACTCAGCACTTGAAAGTACAAATAATCATGGATGCGTAAGCCTGAAAGGTAAAATGTACAGGTGAGAAGGCTCAAGGGAAAAAAGCTGGTTCAGGTTCAGATCATGGACCCCATGCCTTCAATGGGGCTGGTTAAGGTCTGGGCCCAGAGACCCAGCTTCAGCCAGTTGGGTCCTGCAGGTGGGTAAGATAGAGGTCTCTGCCCTGGAGAGGATAGAGTTGATGCAGACAGAGTTAGTAACCCCAGAGATTTACAGCTGCTGCTGTTGCTGCTTACACAGGTGAGCCAGGAAGACATAGCTCCAGTGTTAACCTCTCTGAGGGTTAATTCATTCATCTTTGCTCTGAAGCAGACTTGGGAATTTCAAGATGGAGATGTGGTAGCCTACGTATAAAGCAACTCTCACCAAAACTTAAAAGTTGACTCTGGTTCCACTGCCATCCTCCTAGTCCAGCCACTATCATTTCTTGTCCTGGCTGTTGCAGCTTTTTAACTGGTCTTTTTTTTTTTTTTTTTTTTTTTTGCGGTACGCGGGCCTCTCACTGTTGTGGCCTCTCCCATTGCGGAGCACAGGCTCCGGATGCGCAGGCTCAGCGGCCATGGCTCACGGGCCAAGCCGCTTCGCGGCATATGGGATCTTCACGGACCGGGGCACGAACCCGTGTCCCCTGCATCGGCAAGCAGACCCTCAACCACTGCGCCACCAGGGAAGCCCTAACTGGTCTATCTTAGCCTCCATGTTTGCTCCCTACGGTCCATTCCCCCAATAACTGCCAGGGATTTTCTTAAAACATCTTAAAGCAAATATGATCATGTCACCACTTCAATACCCTTCAACGACTTCCCTTTGCACTTAAAATCTAAACTGTGGTCTGCAAGGCCCTGCTTGATCTGGCCCTCCAACTTCATCTCTTCCTATGTTCAAGCTACACTGCCTTCCTTTCAGTTTCTTCACATCTCCAAGGCTTCTTGCAAGTTCCCTCACCCTACCCCCACCTCTACCCCTTTATATGGCTCACTTCTATTCATCTACTAGGTCATAACTTAAATGTCACTTAGGGAAACCTGCCCTGTGACTGCCCTCCCCTTATGCCCATTCAAAATGTACTTGTTCTCCAATGACACTTCTAACATCATTTGTAATTATACAGTATTTGTAATTTTTTGTTTATTGTCTATCTCCTGCACTAGGACAAGGGCCTAAGTTTGTAACTTCATTCAATACTGTATCCACATTATCTAACATAGTGGCTAGGATACAGTTGGTGCTCAAAAAGGTTGTTGAATGAATGAACGGCTATTTCCAGCTCTACTGTGTTGAGGAAGGGAATTGCCAGAATAACCAGATATTTCTGGGGTGTGGATCTCTTTAGCACCAAAGTCTAATGATTTACCTGAACTTGAGTCCCTGGTTTCCTTAGCCCAGAGAGACTGAGGAATGTGAAAAGGTGGAAGCTGCTGCCACAGGTCTGTTAGTCAATCAACAAACTATCAAGTCGCTACTGTGTGCCAGCGTTGGGATGGATTGTGGCTTTTGCTGTCCTTTTCTACTGTCCAAAATCAGCCACCCGGTAGAGCTCCACTGGCTTGGCACTGGGCTACATATATGGCCTTTTATCCTGGGAGTGAAGACTTCCCATCGGGTACAGATACACTCCCAAGGAAGCTTTCCTGGATTAGCACTAAGCTTCCCCTCCTCCCCACATACATCTTTGCCTGGCCTTTGCATCTGCTGATCTGTGTAAATCAAGTGTAGGTATACACATGTGCTCACGTACGTATATGGGTGTATGTTTATGTTCTCGTGTAGGTGCAAACAAGTTGGGTGTGTACGTATGTGCTAGTGCCTGTGAACCCACGTGTAGCAATGTGTGGCCCCGTTTACGTATGTGAGTGCTCACGTATCTCCAGCTTGTAGTATCGCTAGTTGCTCCTTGTTCCTCGCCCCCTTCGCCACCTAAGTCAGCGCTAGTGGGGGTAGAGGGAGTCTTACTTCGACGTGGGGGGCTGAGGACTCACAGCCCAGTCTCAGGCCGCACACAGTTCATGTCCCTCGGGAACCACTACCCACCCACTCCAGGCGCCCGTCTCTGAATCTGCCCTGCTCCGAATTCGCGGGGTCCCCAAGGTGACCCGTGGCCCCCGGCCCGAGCCGGGCTTAAGCTGGACCGCCAGCCCCACCCTGAAGCGCAGCCCCGCCCGTTGCCGCTCACCGTGGGCCGCGACGCACGCGGGGAGCCAGAGCACGAGACAACACCAGCCCGCGGCGCCGGGGACCATCTCCAGGGCCCGGCCCGGCGCCGCGCTTCCTCCAGCCGCCCTGCTGCGCGTAGCTCGCCGGACTTCAGCCTGACAGCTGCTCTGGACTCCCGCCCCCAGACCCGCTTACGCCGCCGGTTGGCGCACCGGAACGAGGCCCAGGGCTGATTGGTTCTGACGCCTGCTCGTGTAGCCACATTTGTCGCCCCTGTGCCCTAGCCCACTTCCTATTGGTGGAGAGAAGTGGGGCCGAGGGCTAATTTGTTTTAACTCTTAACTGCAACTGCCGTCCCCGCCCCAACATTTCTCTGATTGGATTCGACTCCGCAGGACCTCGCTGGCTGGGGCGGGGGCGGGAGAACTGCAGGTGGGAGACCCGCAGGACTCGCCTCAGCCGCCGAAAGTCTTGGCCAATCAGCTCGTGAGGTCTCGGCCGGATCCTCCCTGTGGCCGCTTCGCAAGACGACGATTTACCTTCCCCTAGTTGTGTTTTCCTCCTTCCCATCCCCTCTTTGGGAAGGCATTCGTCTAGCGCCCAGGTGGTCTCCGGCGACCCCTGCCTAGTTCTACCGGCGCTTGCGCTCTCATAGTCAGTAGGCTCTGGGGACATAGACTGATGTACACGACCCTCGAGGAAGCGCTGGCCAGTGCCGAGCCAGAAAACGAGCATTGGGGCCAGGTGCCCGCGCCTGTTTATCTACCATTTACTGTACAACTGTGATTTTGGACACCTAACCTCTCAGCCTCAGTTCTCTCATCTGTAAATTGGGCATGATTTCAGTGCCATCGCGATAGCGTTGTGAGGGTTAAATGAGCTCACTTACGTCAAATTCTTACTCAGCAAAAGCCTATTCCGCAGTCAGCGCTCAATAAATATTTGCGTTTATTGCATTCCTTGGGCTGGCGTTTGAGGGGAGAAGGGAAATGGAATTAGAGTTAGTGGGCGACGCGGGCCGAGCAAGGATCCTACATGCTCAAAAAGAATGCCACCATCGAAAACCAGCGACTGACTGTTCCTTTACCACCACTTCTCGTAAGACGGCTGGCGGAAGCCCAGCCTCTGGCCCTTCTAGCTACGCCGACTCTGTGATAGCGAACCATAGAGTGGCGGAAGCGGCCCATCCCCTTCCTCTCCCTTTGCAACGGCTTGGCGAAGCTTCTGGGGGTTTCTCTGGCGCGGAGGATTGTGGGGTTGCTGGGCGGCCCGGGCGCAGAGAAGAGGAGCAGCGGGCCACTGAATAGGCTTCCAAAATGATGGTGAGTGGTGTCTTGCGCATCTGGCTCCATCCGCTGCCATCTGGTCAGTAGCTGGCGCCGCCTGGCCGGGGCCGGTCCAGTAGGACCTCCCCCCCCCCACCGCCCCCGCCAGCCTACTGCCTCGGTCCTTCCCCCGAGCCCTGTCTGTGGGTGATCCCGGCCCGCCGCCCTCTGGTGGGCCCGGGCACGGAGCAGGGGCCCTCGATGAGGGTTGTGGGGGGCTCAAGAGGAGGCTCTGGTCGGCCCGGCTGGGGACTGCAAATCCCAGGGTGCTTCGGGGCCGCGAATCCGCATCGGCCACCCAGTTTTCTGAGCCCCCATAATCATGACCTGGGTTAAATGACTGCGGGTTGATCGTGCATACGCGGTCGAGGCCAGCCTAGGAAGCTCTGGCTGCCCTGGAAAATGCGGATGTGAAGCGGGTGCTTCCTAGAACCTGCAGAGGCAGCATGGGGACCTTATGTTGGGCCGAGCCCAAGGTCTCAACTGTGGTCTCCCACTGCTCCCCGCCTGCTGCTGCGTAAATGGAAACAGACCTCTCGGCTCGTACTTTAATTAACTCACTCGTTCATTAAGCAAACGCATATTTATTACCTACTGAATGTACCAGGCTCTGCTGGTTGTCGGAGGTCCACCTCCTCAGCCAGGAGAATAGGTAGGGCAGATGGGGACACTGCATCAGAGGTGGGAAGACCCGGCCTCTGAGTCCGACCCTGTCTGCGCCTCCAGATGTGACATTAGGCGGCTTTTCTAGTTGGCCACCTAACTCTGGTTCTCGTTTTCTTAAGTTAGGGAGGTTGGTGAATCCTGGAGTGTCTCTGTAGCCCTCCTCCCCTCCCCGCTTCCACGTTGTCCGTTTTTCCATCTCAGCTGCAGATACCTTACGTGGGTCCCAAAGCACCTCGGTGGTGTCTCCTGAGTTGCTGTTGAACAGGGTCAGCTTTTAAGTGTTTGAAGCGAAACCCTAAGATACTGCTCCCTGTGCACTTGGCAGTTCACTCGTTCATTTTAGCCTCTCAATCCAACTCAGTTCTCTGTTCTTTTCCTGCTTCCTCAGCTTATCCCTGACCTAGTAGATGTCAAACTGACCCTTATGAGGTGTTCATTGTGGCCAAATGCCCTGTGAATCCCGCCTGTACCCAAGATAGAAGGAACCTGGCATTAATCTGTATTCCCTCTCCCTTTCATACCTCTAGTACTGCCTTTTTCAGTCCATCTTCAACGTTACTGTTCCTGAAGTCATCTTCATCTTGTGTGCAGAGGCAGCATAGTAGAGCAGTGGAGAGTAAGGGCTTTGGAGCTACACTGAATGCCTAGGTTCGTAACTAGCTCTGCCACTTACTAGGTGTGTGACTTTGAGCATGGTATTACATTTCTGGCCCTCAGTCTGTTAAAGGGGATTAAATGAATGAATACATATGAAGTGCCCATCAGGTAGTAACACTCAGCATGTTAGCTAGTCTGCTAGGTGGTTGCTTGCCTTTTCGTCCCTGTAATCCACCTTCCTGCCAAGGCTACCATAAGAGTTTTGGTTGGCCTTTAAAGAACTGGGGATCAGAACCAAGATTCTTCTGACTGGTGATAAAACCCTTCACCAAGAGGCTCCAGACCACCACCTTGGGTTTTTCCTGAACTGACATCTTTTCTGTTTCTTTGCTGTATTGACCAATTATAGTTGTCCTTTTGGTGTGTGAAACTTCAGTCACCAAGAATTCTCCTTGCTCTTATTGAATTGGTACTTGATATTCTGGAAGCCTTCTGGGATTGAGAGGTAAAACGGTTCCCCAGAAAGCTCAGTCTTTGGTACAGCCGTACAGAATGTATGCTTGCCTTTGTGGTGTTGAGCACTACATGACTTAGCATATGAACACCTGTTGTTTTATAGAGCGTCAAGCTTAATAATGCTTAATACAAGTTTTTAAGGAGGATGAAGAAGACGACTATTAAGCTGAAATTACCAAGGCTTCCATGGTACCCTTGGCAGATTACTGGATTCTGCTGTTGTTTCTTTACTTGAGTAAAAATGCGGTTGGAAAGTAACTTAGGGACAGAAGCTGGGCTTTCCATAGCAGTGCTTGCCCCCGGGAAACTGACAGAAGAGGACCCATCCTGATTGACCTGGCTTGGCTCAATCCAGCCCTGCCACCTTTCCCTCCTTAAATGATCTCTGTACCCAGCCTGCCATTTATGTAGGGCCTTTAAAGCGTAGGGAACTTGGGGACAACGTGGTGAGCTGCTTCCAAGCCCTCCTTGCTTTGTACTTAAGAATTTTCAGTGAATTTAGTATCACCGTGATGCCGATGCTTTTCCAAAAATAACTGACTGCCACCTTATTTCATGACTTGTATAAAGCATTTTCAAGTGTAGTTGACCCTTGAAGAACTCGGGGGTTAGGAGGTCTGACTCCACTCAGTTGAAAATTTGCATATGATTTAGTCAGCCCTCCATATCCGGGGTTCCTCTGTATCCGAGGATTCAACCAACCTCAGATAGTGTAATACTGTAGTATTTACTATTGAAAAAACATCCAGGTATAAATGGATCCACACAGTTCAAACCCATGCTCTTCAAGGGTCAGTTGATGTGTAACAGTTGAATTTTCAGCACCAAAAGCTTCTGTATATTGTTTCGTATGTGACCAAATCTAGGCATTCTACACATTGAGATTAGTGTACTCCTTACCTTTGGGAAGCTTGTACTTTAAGATGGATGGCAATATAAACATCGTGCTCAAGAAGGAGCAGGGAGTGTTGGGATCCCCTGTTCCCAATGCTCATGTTAACGGCTGTTGAGAAAATTTGGAAGAATGGAGACTCTGAGGAATTGCTGGCCTAGTGGTAAGCAGGTGGTTTTGGTAGAACGGGGCAGTGTGGCTCTTGTTGGTGGGGGTACAATTTGGAGGTAGAGGGAGAAAAAGTTTATAAAAACATTGGATAAGTTAGCCTTGGAGAGGTGAAAGAATCTGTCAAAGGAAATAGGAAGGGATTAAGACTCAAGTTGGTTTTTGATTTAAAACGTAGGGCTTCATCCGGGGCAGGGTTGGACCAGAGGTGACTTGAGGTTGCCCTGAGGAATGATTTAGCAGGACTGGGAGAAGGTGGGGCCTTTTGGGGGACACAGCTTTCCTTGTGAGGAACCCGAAGGAAAGCTGAGAGTATAGAGAAGCCATTTCTTGCCACCAAACCTGGGATTCTACCATGAAAAGGAAGGAATTTTCCTTCCAGTATTCTTTAAAAAAAAAAAAAAGTAATGTGTGATATGTTTGTTAGAAAAAGTTGAAACAAAACAAAATATCCAAGTGTCAAAACTTTCTTTACTTACCACTCTTACTCATTAGAGTTTGTTGTACATTTTTCCAGCCTGTTTTTATGCATTTGCACATTATATCTTGCCTCTTCTTACCCATTTTCTATAGTTGTTTTTTGTTTTTTTCCCAGTGTAAATTAGACTATGCCATTCCTCTGCTAAAAGCCTTTCCAGGGCTTCCCTTCTTTGTAGGACTAAAATCTAAACTCCTTACGATAGTCTGTAAGTGAGTAGTGACCTGGTTCCTGCCTGCTTCTTCAGCCTCATTCCAGTCTTCCACTTACTCACTACCCTCCAGCTACACTGGCCAAAAGAGTCGAATTTTTAAAGAAACTGCTCAGTTAATGTGGAGTCAGCCTCATGGGTTGCTCGACTTTGTAGTGTGTGAATTCCTGGCTCCTTTTTGTTGGGCTGAAACAGCCCTGTGCGTTCCTATGCCTTCCCTGCTCAAACACCTGAAGTACCCCCTAGGAGTGGACATGGGCAGTGATTTTCAAACTTTATATTGTAACCCACAGGAAAAAATAAATTTCAAAGCATAGCGTAATAGCACTTGCATAACTAACATAACAAAAATGTTGCAACAGTATTTATCCTTAATTTGTTTTATACACATAAAATCAGTCACAAATGCAGGGAAGACTGGGCCTGGTTCATGAGCTCATCTCTGAAGGCACAGGCTTGGATGCAGAGAGAAAGCAGTCTTGTGTGCTAAGCTAAGGAATTACTGTCTGCTAATGGTCACTGGAGCAAAGGTACCTAAGCAGGCGCTTTAAAATAAGCAGATATCCCTGTCTTCCCAGAGTTTCTAAAGCAGTTCCACAGATAAAGCCTCTACGAGAACAGTGACTGTTCTGGAAACCAATGCAAAATAGAGAAAAACTTGTTTAGGGTATCTGGTTGGAGATTAGTCACAAGGAGGCTTTATGGACCCAGCATGAGAGAGGGAAACATTGCTGTACAAATTAGATTTGTTGTCATTTTGTGAGGCGGACAAAGGTGCCATTTGTTTCTCTGCCTAGCCATTTCCCTACACTCCAGCTAAACATCATTGGTAAAGCTGTCTGCCTGGGCATCTCCAGAACAACATCTGAAGCTGTTAGCACCTCATGTTTTGCATCAGTGCCCCATCTACTTCTCTACGATTAAGCTCTAATGCAGATAAATGAATGCTTGCTGGAGGGTGAACACTGAGCATGGCCTGCTTCCTCCTGTGATGTGGCCTAATTCCTTAAAACAGGGAATAAGGTCAGAAGTTGAAAGGGCTATGCTTATGCAGTTGGGCACTGGAGAACACATTATTTGATTTGTTCTTTTTGACTAAATCAGTGCTTCTCAAACCATTTTCTGGCACACCTGCAAGTATGCTATCTCTGGAGGTAGAGGCAGTTTAAGGAATTGATATAGTGGATGGACAGTGGAGGAATGTGGTTTAAAAGGGCCTCCAGATATATTTCTGTTATTGGGGAGATGAGAGCATTTTTCCTCTCCCTCCTTAAGTCTTATGTAATGAATGATTATTTTTTTTAAAAAACCATTCAATTGCTCTTTCTTCTCTAGCCCACACCAGTTATCCTGTTGAAAGAGGGGACTGATAGCTCCCAAGGCATCCCCCAGCTTGTAAGTAACATCAGTGCCTGCCAGGTGATTGCTGAGGCTGTAAGAACTACCCTGGGCCCCCGTGGTATGGACAAGCTCATTGTGGATGGCCGAGGTAAGTCTGCAGAGTTCCTCAGGCCAGTTGCAGAAGAGGAGGCTCCCCCAGAGTGTTTGGGGCTAGCAGAGGTTGGCATTAGAAATCTCACTGCCCTTTTTTTTTTTTTTTTTTTGCGGTACGCGGGCCTCTCACTGCTGTGGCCTCTCCCGTTGCGGAGCACAGGCTCCGGATGTGCAGGCTCAGCGGCCATGGCTCACGGGCCCAGCCGCTCCACGGCATGTGGGATCTTCCTGGACCGGGGCACGAACCCGTGTCCCCTGCATCGGCAGGAGGACTCCCAACCACTGCGCCACCAGGGAAGCCCAGAAATCTCACTGCTTTTAAGACCTCTGAAGGATTGCTCACTGTGAAGCAGTTTCTTTTCAGACATTGTCCTGAATCCTGAGCCCCCTGGGAATATATGAGAGAAGCCTGGCTCAGGAGCCTGTTGCCTTGTAGAGAGATTTAGCCTAGAAACACTATGGAATCTTCCGGAGTTGCCTGTGGTCACTCCCATTGGATCATGTTGCCAAGACAAATTCCCCCTTACGTTTTAGTGTATTAATTCACAAGTGAAATACTAGGGTATCAACTGTTAAGAATATCTAAATGATTATTCATTCTTATTTTTTAAAATGTTTTCTACATCCAGTAGAGGTGTGCTCTTTGCTCTTCAAGGAAAATCAGGAGTTCATGGTCTTTGGAATGTGTGATTTTAGGTGGCCCTTTTTGCACAGAGCTAACTCTGTAAAAAGATCAGTTCATTCCCACCATGAGCCCCTCTGTCCCATCCCAATAATGTGTATATGGGCTCCAAGTCCAACTAGAAGACAGATTTTAAGAAAAGGTCTTTACATTTTTACTTTGTGTTTGTTCCTTTTAAGGCAAAGCAACAATTTCTAATGATGGGGCCACAATTCTGAAACTCCTTGATGTTGTCCATCCTGCAGCAAAGACTTTAGTGGACATTGCCAAATCCCAAGATGCTGAGGTAGGAAAATCAAGCCTATGTGTTTCAGTGAAACACATGCCTGCTTGCTCCTTTGCTCTCCTTTCTTTAAAAATTTTGATTTTATGTCTAAAATTATAATTTCACAAGTAATTGCTTGCGAAAATATTTAGGTGGAATTAATAGTCTTTTAAAATTCCTGCTGATCCACTGTGTGTGGCTGAGATCTTAAGATCAGGCCTGTGTGCTGTCATTCATTTGAATTGCTCGGTAAATAAATTAACCTTTAATCTCTTGGTTGCCTTATAAGATGGGGCTGGAAACTGTTTCCAGTTTACCTTTCTTTTTAAAAGAAAATATTTTTATGGTGGTAAAATATACGTCGCCTAGAACTTACCATCTTAACGTGTGCAAATCAGTGACATTAACTCGTCTGCCTTTTTCAAAACCATTTCTGACACTGTAGTCTTGATAATAAATGTTGAGAGAGGCAAGTTTGCATTTCAGAGTATTACAGATATGTCCTGAAGTTATATCAAAAGGTCTATTAGGACCCAGTAGCCTGTAAAACAGTATGGGTTATATAAAATTAAAGTGAGAAGAGTATAGATTTGATTGGTTAATATTTTCAACAAAGGAATACTTTTCTGTTCAGGAATTTGGTGGCTTAAACCCTTCGCCACAGTAACCATTTTTTCTCCCTGAAGTCCCTTATATTATACAGTGGACATAAGTGAATAAAAAATAAGTATCTTCTAAATCAGAGGTTAGCTAGTTTTTTTCAAAAGCTCTTATTCTTAAAAGAGAGAGAGAGAGAGAGAAAGCTCTTATTCTTTTCCTCCTTCATTAAAAATAAGGTTTAGATCCTATCATAGAAAATAGCTATGTAAGAAAGATTAGCAGACTAGTGATCTGCTAATTCCAGATAGTGTTTAAAATAAAAAGGACCTTAGCTGGTCCTTAGAGGTTTGTTTTGTAAACTCCTGTAGTATTTTGTGCTCCTTAAAGAATATTTATCTCATACCTCTTGCTACTATGGTTATTTGTGACATGTGAGCATTGTATTATAAGCATCTCTGGAACTGTCTTACTCATCATAGTATCTTGTCCGTAATAAATAAGTTCTTGGCTAATATACATATATGATTTCATATTCTGGGGAAATTTGTCCAAATCAGCTCTCTTTGGAGAATGGCCTGGCTGGGGAATTAATTTTGTGGCCCAGGACCATTTGATGGGATGAGTACCTATCCACCAACACCTTTCTTCTACTTGTTGCAAAAAGCTGTGCTTCCCAGAAAAGGCTTAATATCCATTTAAACAGTCCCCAGTTTAAATGGGTAGATTGCTTAAAAAGTGGAGTTTTGGAGCTTTATCCCTGAACGTGAGAAAACGTGAATTTACTGTCATCCTCTTCCAGGTCGGTGATGGCACCACCTCAGTGACCCTGCTGGCTGCAGAGTTTCTGAAGCAGGTGAAACCCTATGTGGAGGAAGGTTTGCACCCACAGATCATCATCCGAGCTTTCCGCACTGCCACTCAGTTGGTATGGGAGTGCTGGTGAACTTGGGCGCTTTGGGCACCTTTGTATTTCTCTTAGGATACTATCTTTATTGGGGTGTGGAGGGACTGGGAACAAGGTTCCTTGGACATTTTCTGAATTCTGCTGCCTAGGAATCTCAGTTCTACCATTCAGTAGCTTTTGACTAGGTATATTACTTAATCTCTTTAAGCCTCAGGTTTCCTGATAGACTATGATAATAAGCTCTTGGTGAGAGCTGTTTTTGTTTTTATCAAGTACTTCATGGCACATCTTGAGACCTTGCTTTTATTGACCTTTGACTTTCATTCTGTAACCTGGGGTAAGTCAGTTCCTCTATGCCTTACTTTGTCTCGTTACTATCTCTGTTTTGGGGTGGTGGCATTAAAACGAAATCATACATGAGAAGTAAGTATGAACGGATATCTTTTGAAAAAGATGGCTTTGAAAAGATACCATGTTTAACATACAAATATGTGTATCGTATATAACATACCTAATTAATATATAAAGTGCTAAAAGTTGTCACAGGTGCTGTTTGTAAGCCAGAAAATTTGGCCTAATTTAGTGTCGTAGTGTGTTTCCATTCATTTGTTTTAGTGTGTTACCTGCAGATCCAGAGCTGAATCCTGATGTACCCTGATGATTCTTCAGAACTATACCTACTCTACATTTCTAACTTTGGGCATTTTCTCAACTATAGAGATTTATATTTTTCTGGGCAGCTACAAGACTTAGAAATGTTGTTTCAGCTGTGGAGTAGAAATGCTTGAGATTTGGGAGCAGACAGATTAGGGACTAGCAGGAGCGATTGGGACGCACATCTCCAGTTTGTCTTGAGCATGAGAGACTCACCCAGCTTGTGTTCTTGGCAGGCGGTTAACAAGATCAAAGAGATTGCCGTCACTGTGAAGAAGGAAGATAAAGTGTAAGTTTGCAGTGAACTTTGTCAGACCGTTGACTTCCGTGGCCAAATTGAATGGAGAAGCAAGTGGAATCCCTGCATGGCCTGGGGCTATTTGGCTCTTGCTAGACCTCTGGCTGTGCCCCAGCCCATGCACTACAAAAGAGGCTGTAGGTTGTAGTTTAAAAGCTATCACTCATAAGGTCTTTGACTGCAAGTCACCGGCTGTCACTGATAATCTGCCCTAAAGATACAGAAGATGAAATTGTTGAGGGCTGAGTTTAGAGACTAGAACAGAAACTATCTCCACATTGCAGTAGAGTCAGGTAAGAGGGGCTTTCAAGGCCTGATGCAGGTCCCACCCTTGTGTCCCAGGGAGCAGAGGAAGCTGCTAGAGAAATGTGCCGTGACTGCTCTGAGCTCCAAGCTGATCTCCCAGCAGAAAGCCTTCTTCGCTAGGATGGTGGTGGATGCGGTGATGATGCTCGATGACTTGCTGCAGCTTAAAATGATTGGAATCAAGAAGGTTCAGGGTGGAGCCCTAGAGGTGAGCCTGCTGTGGCCTCCCTAGGAGGCTCTTGCTTTCACATTGACCCTTCAGACAGCTTGGTGTAGGAGAGCACACGGTACAGGAACAGAGAGAATGCATGTTGGGCTGGAAGGCAGACTGGAGCTGTTCCCCATACTGCTGCTACAGGCTTCTCCTGTAGGTGCATTTTGTAACCTCTGCAGACCTATATTTACTTGTCAGCAGAATGGAAGATTGAACTGGCTGATTTTAAGAATCTCATTGTTAATGTGGGAGGGGGATAGGGCTAGCTCTGATAAATTATCTAAAACCCTCAATAAATATATGAGAAGTACATTTCAGTCCATTCTTCTCCAAGTGATATGGCCAACCTCTCCCTTCTTTTATTCATTAATTTTGAATAGATAATACATAATTCAAACTGTTTAGAATTCCTAAAGGAAAAAACAAATGTCCCCTACACCACTCCTGCCCCAGATACAGCCACCAGTTAACTGTGTGTGTGTGTGTGTGTGTGTGTGTGTCCGTGTCCCCGTGTCCCTGTCCATGTCCCTCTTCTTCCAGAAGTACTCTGCATCTCTAAGTACAAATGTAAATATTGTTTTCTTAAACAACTGCTCACTTGTAATACATAGTGTTCTGCAACTTGCTTTTGTCTACTTAACAACATATTTTTTCACTTATTTAAATTTAAATAGAGACATGTTGGCTAGTGGCCACTATATTGCACAGCATAACTATAACTTTTTTCTTTTTTAACACAGAAGTATCTTTCTGGAAACCTTCTTTAATGTTGGTGTCTCCATGTTGGACCTTTCTAGTCTTTGGCCTGCTCTACTTCTTACTTTACTCTTCCTTGGTGACCTCAGCCTGAGGTGATTTGGACAGGACAAGACCTGCTTGAAATATTATATCCTGGCCCTTTACTTTTTGTTCTTTGAAGTCTTTGGAGGGACTTCTACCCCTCCAAATTGCATTTCATTCTGTCCACCTCCCTCTTCCTCCTGTCATGGCACATGTCAGTGGGATGAGGTTCTCTTTATATAATAAAGCTGTGAGGAATCTGGAGGTCATCTGAGCCATTCCCCATCTTCAGCCCCCACTACCACTCATGTTTCCGCCCATTCTTTGCATCATGGCTTGCCGACTTTGTCTTTACACACTGCTTTGATAGCAATATTCCATTTTCTCCTGGGCCTTCCTACTCCCGTAAACCCTTGAGATTAGACTGGCATTCACTAAACTAGGGGTCAGAACTAATCTTATCTGGTGAGAAAGCCAGGGGCTCCAAGCCACACATATGTTCTTCAGACTGTCCCACATCTCTTAAATGCATGTAAAACCCTTAACACAATACTTGACACACAATTCAGTAAATGGTGGTAGTAATTATTTACTTGTTCTCAGGATTAACTGAAAACTTCCTGATATATATCTTCAGCCTTTACCTCTCTCTTGAGCTTCACACTCCTGGATCTCACTGCTACTGAACTCATTATCTCATCCTCCAAACCTGTAATATTTTCTGTATTCCTTGACATAGCTGCTATCACCACCATTATTCAGTCACTCAACCCAGAAGTCTAGGGTCATCCTTAAAAATATTTCCAATTCCCCCCAACCTGTTGATCACTGTTGTTTCATTTTACCTACCAATCTGTTGTTTCCTAAGTCTGTCTCTTTTACTAGACCATTGTCCTGGTAGTGGTCACTCTTCCTCCAGTCTTGCATCCCCTAAGTCCATTCTATTTTTTGTTGCAGCGTGAAGTTCCCCAGTTTACACTCTGTGTGTAAAGCATTTTGGGGTTCCACATTGTGTACAGGATAAGAGTCAGGCCTTAGCAGAGCCTTTAAGATTCTCCTAAACTGGTCCCTGTCCTCTTATTTTGTATTCCAGCAACTGCAGGTAGCTTTTCATCCCGATTGCACCACACTGCCTCTGTCTTTTGGGAACATCTCTTTCTTTTTTCTGTTTGACTAATTTCTGCTTATCCATCTTGATTCAGCTCAGGCATCACCCCCTTTAGGAGGCTGTGGATTTGAATGATGTAGCAATCTGTTTCACCGATAGGCTACAGTATTATAGACTAGTATTGTAGATTAGCACTAGCAGAGAACATATAGGTCGTTGAACTGAATACACTATTTAAAAAATTTATTTTTTTGACGTATAGTTGATTTACAGTGTTGTGTTAATTTCTGCTGTACAACAAAGTGATTCAGTTATACATATATATGTATATATTCTTTTTCATACTCTTTTCTGTTATGGTTTACCACAGGATACTGGATATAGTTTCCTGTGCTATATAGTAGGACCTTGTTGTTTATCCATTCTATATATAATAGTTTGCATCTGCTAATCCCAAATTCCCAATCCATCCTCCCCCTTGGCAGCCACAAGTCTGTTTTCCATGTTTGTGAGTGTTTCTGTTTCATAGATGAGTTCATTTGTGTCATATTTTAGATTCCACATGTAAGTGATATCATATGGTATTTGTCTTTCTCTTTCTGACTTACTTCACTTACTGAATACACCCTTCTTTACAGAGTGGGAAATGACTAGGTTTTTTAGTAAGAAAGAGATCTGAGATTTGAACCTGTCTTCTGATACTGCTGAAGCCACTCCCAAGTGCAACATGCTTTCTATTATGCCCTGCTATTAAATCCACCCCACAGCAAGCTCTGTTATGGAACAAGTGGTATTAGTTCATATTTTGAGGGATCAAGATGGGAATAGCCACAATGATAGCTTGGGAACTGCAGGAAATTTCTGACCCTTAGGACCTTTTGTTTTCATCTCCTGGAAGGAGGAAGCACCTAGGCTACAGCACACAGGTATGTGTGTGCTCGTGTGCAGTACAGGTAGGGAGGGGTATGTGTACGTATGTGTAGAAGACTGGGAGGTGGGGAGTTGGGATCAAAGTTCATCCCTTGGCACCCGCTTTGGAAGTCAGTCTCAGAGAACAGCCCAAACAGGCCTTTACCATGCTTAGTCTCTGCAAGCAAACTGGTTTTCCTTATACTGAAGACACAACCAAAATATGCTCTGTATTTTTCCTAGCTTTTAGGATGATGGAAAAACTTTGTTACAACAGTGAAATAAAAACATGGTTAACTCTTTCAGGTTCACAGAAATGGACACGCATTATTAGTGCAGCACACCACTAACTTGATTTCATTTCATGCCAGTACTGAACTGTTGAACTGTTTGTTTTTTTAAACAGGAGTCCCAGCTTGTAGCTGGTGTTGCATTCAAGAAGACTTTCTCTTATGCTGGGTTTGAAATGCAACCCAAAAAGTACCATAATCCAATGATTGCCCTTTTAAATGTTGAGCTCGAGCTGAAAGCTGAGAAGGATAATGCGGAAATCAGAGTCCACACAGTTGAGGTAGGCCCTACCAGCTGGCAGTGGCATGGAAATGGGCAACATTCTGGGCCATAGCCTTGGGCCTTTGTGGCCATCTTAGGCTTAGCTTTGTTTCTCAGGTACCTTATGGGCTCCTTTCTCCTCCTATCCCCCTAAATATTAATGTCTAAATACTGGGTCCACTTCTTTTCTCACTCTATGCTCTCTCTCAGTGACCTGGACCTGAGGAGGTTTGGATAGGGCAAACATGCTGAAATACTATCCTCTGGCTCCAGGGAAGGGGCTTGCAGGGGCCTCTCAGCTATATAGTGAGCCCAGTATTTTGATTCCTCTTATTTGGGCAGATGTGAACTCTGCCCTTTCTATACTGGGTCCCGTGTTGCAGGGACAGGTGTGCTCCCAACATTGATATCACCAAGGCTGTCTCTGGAGGTAGCAGTGTCACCCAGCTGTAAGCAAGTATTCTTGGAAAATGTATCCCCAACACAGAATGGCCTTTGGGGGAAAGGGTCTTGTCATTGGTAACTCCATGGGTGCAGTGCCTCAGAGGAGCTAGAACTTAGCCGGGCTAAAGTAGGTCTCGCACCGTAGCAAGTGCTAGCTCTGGAGTAGCTCCTAGTCCTGGGGTTACTTTCTGCCTTTGTGTTTGAAAGTTTTAGGTGACTCTTAGGTTACCTTATAGGGTCCTTGTATATTTGGACTGAGAGGAGGCTCTTCTGTTTATCCCTGTTAATTCCCAAACAAATCAGTATATTTTAGTTGGCAGGGGTGTGTTATATTTTAACATACCACATAGGCTAACCTCCACTCCAAAGCACCCTCATCCTTTTCTGGGTCTCTTCAGGATTATCAGGCAATCGTTGATGCTGAATGGAACATTCTTTATGACAAGTTAGAGAGGATCCATCACTCCGGAGCCAAAGTCGTCTTGTCCAAACTCCCCATTGGGGACGTGGCCACCCAATACTTTGCTGACAGGGACATGTTCTGTGCTGGCCGAGTGCCGGAGGAGGACCTGAAGAGGACAATGATGGTAACCAAACTTTCACAGGCTGCTTCTTGGTCTTTGTGGCCCCAGGGGGGTTTTCACTTACCCCTGGTGTACTGGAGTGATTGGTATGTGAATCTAGACCTGTCTTCTTAACTCTTTTTGCCATGAAACACTCCAGTTCCAGTGTGTATATGCTCGGTATACAAGAGTTAATCTAACCAAACAAGTCAGGGAAGCTGATTTGTAAGGAAACCTAGCAGTAGGGCTATGATTAGCTGGCTAAACTCCAGGCTGGATGCTTCCGGCCAGGTTTCCTCCCTTTCTTCTTGAGCATCTCACCAAAGATGTTTCAGGTCTAAAGCACTGACCCTGACTTCAGTCGCTGGGCCCAAAGCACCCTAGTTTAGGGGAGGGGGTATTGGGTGAAACAAAGGGTCACCATCTCCTTTTAACCAGGCTTGTTTGCCCTTCATGTGTCTTAGTTCTGTTTTGTTTTCTCCTCTTCCAGAGGGAGCCTGGAGGTCAAGGGTGAGAGTGGGTCATCCAGTGAGGAGAGCTCCGGGGCACCATGGCAGTCTAACATGGGAATTGGCTTTAAGACTAAGTGGCAGGAAGCTCACTTCTGGCCTCGTGTGAGCCTTCACTGCTAGATGATGTTGTCTTGTGTTCCTCAGGCTTGCGGAGGCTCCATCCAGACCAGTGTGAACGCTCTGTCATCAGATGTTCTGGGCCGCTGCCAGGTCTTTGAAGAGACCCAGATTGGAGGCGAGAGGTGAGCAGTAGTCCTGGGCTCCCTGTTTGCTTAGCTCACGAGACTTGCCTGATGGCCTTCTGCCATCTTTGGGGTGTGCTGTATGTATAGCACATGCTATTATTCTCTTCTGAGGTCTTATATCTCATGGGGTGTAAAGAGCTCAGATATAGAGAGTGTTTTGGGAGGGAAGAAGATCAAGTTGGGTCTAAAGTCTGATTGCACATCTTTTATGCCCCTGTGGTACAACCAAGCCCCTGTGGTACCTTCCCAAGAACATGTCTTTAAGAGTGGGCTTGGAGAACCTTAGTGAGGAACAGAAGAGCAGCTGCTGAGTGTTGGGAGGACTTGGTAAGGTTCGAACACAGCAGGTTGGCAGCAGAAAGGAGTTCACAAATATGATTTGACCCTGGGTGTAGGTACAATTTCTTCAAAGGCTGCCCCAAGGCCAAGACTTGTACTATCATTCTCCGTGGTGGCGCTGAGCAGTTTATGGAGGAGACAGAGCGGTCCCTGCACGACGCCATCATGATTGTCAGAAGGGCCATCAAGGTACTAGGCTGGGAGCTTCCAGCCTGCACAGCTCACTCTGCCTCTTGAGCTGATGAGACCGTGGATTTGTGTGGTGATTCCTTCCCTGTATAACTTCTGTCCTTCCATGTGGGGCATGTGGGCCCTGATTCGTCTCACAGATGATAAAGAAACAGCCTCAGTCTCTCAAAATAAGTCATGCTGCCTTAAAAGCTAAGACTTGTTCTTGGGAGCAGCTGTGGAGCTGATAGAGTCAGCCATCCCAGGGATTGTGCCAGTGCCCTCAAGCTACAGGTGACCTTGAAGATGGTCAGAAACCATAAGGTTCACCAGATTGAAGTTGGGATGTGCTAGACAAGGTCCATGTCTGGGCTTCCTGGGGCTTGGGCTGAGGGAGGGAATGTGGAACCAGCCCTCTTTCTGGGCTGGAGGGCCTATTGACTGAACGGCCTAATTTGGCCAGGGCTGGAGCTTAGACCTGGGGACCCCTTGCATTTAGTGGTGGGTCTGGTCTCTGCAGAATGATTCAGTGGTGGCTGGTGGCGGCGCCATTGAGATGGAGCTCTCCAAGTACCTGCGAGATTACTCAAGGACCATTCCAGGAAAACAGCAGCTATTGATTGGGGCCTATGCCAAGGCATTGGAAATTATCCCACGCCAGCTGTGTGACAACGCTGGCTTTGATGCCACAAACATCCTCAACAAGCTGCGGGCTCGGCACGCCCAGGTGGGTTATTCCTCTCCTCCGGGTCCAGGGACTGGGTGGACGGGGCTAGATTCTGAGTGTGTGTTGTGCTTACTCAAGCTCTGTGTGGTCAGCCCAGGTGATAGTGCTGGAACCAAACCCAGTACCAACTGCCTGCCTCCTCTGAGGTCAGAAGGAAAGACCAGTGCTGGGACTGGTGGTTCCAGGGTTTGTTCAGTGCTTCTTCCAAGAGTCTGATCACTCCTCACGGTGCCGTGAGGGGAACCAAAGGAACCCTGTGGCCTTCTGCCTGGAAGCACATACCATGTGTACTGGGTTCCTTGGTGGTGAAGCACTCCAGGGCCCTGCTGACAGCAGTCCAGCCATGGCTCTACCACTTCCAAGTTGTGATCTCTCTGAGAATTTAATTTGTTCATCTGCTGTTTAGCAAATACTCATTTAGAGATGTTTCTTAAATGCTGTCTGTTAAATGCTCAGTGCGGTGATAGCAGCATTAAGTGAGTGACTTAGTTTCTGACTTGTGTTAGAACTTTAAGTAAGTCACTCTCTGCGTCTGTTTCCTTGTCTGTAAAATCGGGACTAATGGAAGCAGTGAGATGATGAAATGAGATAAGGGATTGGAAAGTGTTCCTCTTGAAAAGCCTGGTTTGACATACACAGTCCTCAGGTGACCTGAGGATGGGGCCTCCCTAAAAGCCAGCAGCTTGCCTGGGAGAGGGCCCGGAGGTCTTCTGTGGTCAGCACTTCTCAGGTTGGGGGTGGGGGAGGGGTGGGAAGAGGCTTCCAGGCTCCTGTTGTAATGCCACCTTCCTCAGGGAGATGCCAGCGGGTTCAGAGAACCTGAAGATTCCTAACAATCCGAGTCGTTCAGAGGGTGTGCAAGAAGAAATTTGAGAGCAGTTCCATATCACTTTCCCTCTTTTTCTGCTCTTTCAGGGGGGCATGTGGTATGGCGTGGACATCAACAATGAGGACATTGCTGACAACTTTGAGGCCTTCGTGTGGGAGCCAGCTATGGTGCGGATCAATGCCCTGACTGCAGCCTCTGAGGCTGCGTGCCTTATTGTGTCCGTAGATGAAACCATCAAGAACCCTCGCTCCACAGTGGATGTTCCCCCAGCTGCTGGCCGGGGCCGAGGTCGTGGCCACCCCCATTGAGAGGCACCCCAGCTCTCACTGCAGGCTGCCTGCAGGCTGTGCTCACTCTGTCTTGGTGAAATGGTATTACAAGGAAGGGGTAGTATTTGGCCCACTCTCTTCTCACTGGAGGTTATTTAAATAAAACTTAAAAGACTTAGAATTCATTTTGCAGATTATTTGGGCACAGGAGTTGTACTCATACATGTCTGGACTGCAGTTCACAATTGTAGCTTTATATGTACTCACCCAACAGGTAGAAAAGAGAAAATCATCTTCCCTCTTGGGCTGAGTCCTTCACAGCCTCTAGTCATTGTTGGGCAGAGTGTAGGTCCACTCTGCCAGGGGAGGAGGAGCTCCACCTGAGTAGCCCCTGTCTGGAAGTTTAGCTTTGGTTGTTTTCTCAGTCCTAGCAGTGGCTGGGAGGTGTGGAGTTGCTTCCTTTTCTTCTGACATCACCTTACATAGCCCTGGCCTCGCCTGGCTCTGCTGCCAGGGTTTCTCTGGGTTTGAGTTAAATGCATTACATTACCTTGTCTACCCCCTTCTACTTCCGTATTCTTTTGGCTCAGTCTTTTCATCCCTCTTTTTCAAGATCTTGAGGTTGAGGGCTTTCGGAGGAATGTTTCAGAGAGGACAGATCCTTTCTAAAGTCTTGTGACTTCTTAGAAGTAAGTCCATTGAGGAGGAGGCTGAAGGAGCCACCCGGTCTTCTCAGTTCGGCCACCAGTGGTCCTTTCTGCTTTCTTCTGACCAGAGGAAGTTTAGAACAACCAGCACAGATAAAATCAGCAGTCTGACTGCCTCCTTGTTTATTGCTAGTTCTGAGAGTTGGCCTGCAGCTACCTGTAATTAATAGGAAGCTTCTGCTCCCTAAATCTGGGAAGTGATTTTTTAAAAAATCTCTTGAGTTCCAGCCAAGTCAGATGAACTCAAAAGCAGAATGGGGGTGGTGGCAGGTCCAGACTTCGGAGTTTGGCATCCCTCCTAACTTGATTGTCTGTAAGTAAATTTTTTTCAGCTCTTCTACCTGTATAACGGTAATAGCTGACTCAGAGTTGTGGGGATAAGTTCTCCTCTACTTGTTTGATGCTAGAGCCACACACAGTTTAAGCCTAAACACCTGTTCTTTTTTCTGATTTTAAATGTTTCAAGACCTGAGTAATTAAATCAGTGGGGCAGCCCCATTTTGTAAAATGGGAAAGTTGAGCCAGACCATGATGGGGAACTGGTCTCCATCAGGCCAAAGTCGGATTGGCTGGCCAGAGCATCCTAAGGTTACCAAGCCAGTGAGGGGATGGGCAAGTGTGTGCTGTTCCTGCTATATTTGTGCTGGGGTTGCCCTTAAAAATGGCTTCTCCTGGCTAAGAGCCAGAAGGGACACCCTGAGGCTCTTTATCTGCCTGCACACACTGAAAGCTATGGCACGGTCAGTGACCTGCATGGCCTTCCTCCAGCAATGATGTCTACTGTCCTGATACAGGTCTTCCTAATGCTTCAGTTCACCTCACTGATGCCATTCAGATCATCCACCTCCTTCCTGCCTCAGTGCATTTCAGCTGAAGGAATGTTTGGTGACAGACTGGGAAATGTGGCCACCTACCATTTACTTCCCTGAGGCAGATACGATTCCAGTTTCACCATCTTTTATTGGATACAGAGCCACAAATTCTGATGCCCATCTGAGTCCTTTTAAATACATACGCTCGGGTACATTCAGCAAAGGGCATCTACGGATGATGTGGGGCAAAGTGCTGGGATGGTGATGCCTGGGTGGGTGGGGCAGAAAAGTGGGGCCAGGGAAGGCCCCCTAGGGGCTGGAGGTACTGGCGCCACTTCGGAAACAAAACCAAAAAACGCTCTCCACCCCTCTGCCTGATGTGCTCAGGGTGAGGGAAGCTCCATTCTCCCAGCTCAGGCCCACTGCAGCCTGGCTGTGCAGGGAAGGCAGAGCCTGGGGCCAGTTGTGGAGGTCCCCGCCAGCAGGGCTCACTAGAGCCAGGCCTACTGGCACTAGCCATGAGGCGAGTCTGCCCCTGCATGCAAGACCCCTGCCAGGGCAAAGCTGAGGCCTGGGGCCCTGCCAGCAGTGGCAGACAAGGCTCGGACTTGTGGCGGGGAAGCCTGCCTGATTGTCGGGGCAGTCTTGGGACTGGCCAGGGTCCCAAGGGGTTGGGGTCAGACTAGGAGCTGGTTGCCTCAGTTGGCCCTGGTATTCTGATCTTCACCCAATCCTAAACCTTATCCTCAGGCAAGGCTGTAGATGCACACACTTGTCCGGGAATAAATACACACACAATACACAGCAATATATACAGAAATGGGGCCTGGGACAAGGCTGGGTGAGAAAGCACAGCCACCAGGGGTAAAAAGAGAAGTGCCAGGCCCCTGGGGGAGGGAAGTTGCACTCATCAGGGGCTGATGGGCTGGGACAGATCCCATTGGTATGAGTTAACCCCTCTGGGCACTTGGGCCCTGCACCCAGTCACCATCTCTCCTGTTTTCACCCCAAGTCCACCAGGAACTGGGTCTTTGGCACCAATAGTCCCTCTGGAAAGATCTTCAACTTATCGCCCAAGAGGGACTGGGGCATGGGCAGCTCCCCACCGGCAGCCCAGAGGACTAGAGACCAGGACCAGGGGGACAGGCGGGACCCAAAGGCAAAGGACAGAGTCAAACCTTGGAGCAGCAGGCCTTGGGAAGGAGGTGGCGCTTTTTTTTTTTTTTTTTCCCCAGCAATTGCTGAGGGACTGGCTCAAACTCCACTCTCATGGGACTAGGAAACCATGAGCTGCCTTGGTCCTTAGGTGGTCTCCTGGCCAGTGAAAAGCCATGGTTCTGGGTAGCCCACTTTCTCTCCCTCAGGGATGCAGATACAGCATCTCCTTTGTTCTCTGCCAGTGCTGTGGGGAGGCAGCCTGAATAAAGCACGATACACTCAAGCCAAATACCCCAAGCCTCCCAGGCGCTGGGCTGGCAAGGAGAGGTGGTAAGGACACCAAGTGGCCATCACCCATGGGGCCTCTACACATGCTGGGACCCCTGGAGCAGGGCCTGTGTTGGTTTGCTCTCACAGATACTCCTCTTTTGCATCTCATCAAGGTGTGAGATGTGGAAGAGGGCTCTCCTGTGGGTGAGTGAGGGATAAGGTGCTCCTAGGGGGTGGCCAGGCCCTCCCCATCCCTGTTCCCCACCCTCAGCCCTAGCTGTGTGCTTGCCAGAGAAGTGACCAAGTGAACAAAAGCTCTCCACTCAGCAGCAGGGCTCATCCCCCTGAGGAGAGGCAAAAATAGCATCAAGCTGGTGGGGAGCCCGCAAACCCGCCAGTTCTCAGGGCACATATGAAGGCCAGGGCACGCAAGTCTGTCAGCCCCAGGTGTGCAGCGGTACAGGCTGTGACCCATCGTTCCCACGGACCTGTGCAATATGCTCCCCACACAGCCCTCACACACTCAGCTAGAAAATACAGGGCGGGGGGCTTGGTAGGTTTCCTGGAAACAGCCATACTTGTTGAGAGGCAAACTCCCCACCAGCAGGAGAGGGGAGTCTCGTTCACTCTGCTGCCCCAGTGCCGGTGGTGCTCGGCGCTACTGCACAGAAGGAAACTACGACAACCGTCAGGCCTTTCAGCACCACCTTTCTCCCACTCAAGCCTGCTGCCTGTGCACCCTGACCTCTCCCAGAACTGATGCCAGGCATTCCAGCAGGCATCTTCCCAGGGAGAAACTGCCCAAAGCCTTGTATTCAGGGATGGAGGCTACCTAGGGCAGAAAAAGCCCCTCAGTAGGACAGGCTCAGGCCAAGCAGGGCATCCCTTTGTGCTTTGTCCGGGAGACATCCTGGGGTCACAGGGGGCAGGGGCTAGGGAGGGAGGATGCAGTTGGCAAAGCAGAACAGACACACCCAGGGCAACCAGGCCGAGTGGACCTCCACCTCCGTCCCAGGCCCCAGAACAGAGGAAAGTTGTGCTTCTCCTTCGTGACTCCTGGGGACAGGGCTGAGGAGGTAAGAGCCAATGGAACTAGCTGCTCTGGGGTGGGGATGCCACACAGACAAGGCTTCGTGCAGGACTGGACAAGGAGCTGCCAACATGCCACCCTTGGTATTTGGCGTCTTCAAAGGGCAGGGCCCGAACAAGCCACGGGAGGAAAATCATCAACAATGAAAACAGCCAGGACACAGCTGAGTGGGGAGCCAGGAAAGCTGGGTACACTTCTGATCCTGTGGGGTCCCAGCTCTGGACGCCTCGTTGCAGGGTAACCCAGAGCAGGGCTGATGTCCGTGCCAGGTTGCGGCAGAAAGTTGGGTTTCTGGAAAGGACTGAGAAACTAGAGGAGCCCAGCCCCAGCCAGGACCAGTGGCCTAATGATTAGGGCTGAGAGCCCACCCTGTAACAGGAGAGAAGGAAACCCTAAGATGGACCTAGATCAATGTTTGAAAGAACTTTCCAAATGAAGGTTGGCAGGACCCATGGCCTTTGCGCCACTGTGGGAGTCCTGAGAGGCGGAACTGGGGAGACCTGAGTCTTTAGAGCCATAGTGCCAGGACCTAGCCCTCTGGGAACCGTGCAAGGGTCGGTGAAAGCCCCCATTTGCATTTTAAGTCAGTGGTTCTGGCTCAGGTCCCAGCACTGCCCCTGGCAGAAGACCCCCAACACAGCCCTCAGCCTGTGAGGCCAGTGGAGATTGAGGAGGGAGGCAAGTCCAGTGAGGCGGGGGCTCTTCCTCATTCTTGGCCCCATGGGTCTGGCTCCCTACCAAAGCCACATCTTTAAGCAAGCTAGCCAGACGAGGAAGCAAACTAAACCACCCTCCTTCTGGACTCCTCCAGGCCCTAGCACAGAGGGCAGCCTAGTGATTCCCTCTCACACAGCCTTGGGGACCCAAAGACCATCAGATTCCTGCCCAAGCACCCGGATTAGAAGTACATTCCTGGAGGACAGGAACTGCTGACACCGTTTCCCAGAGACTTGGGATTGGTGGAAGTTATAGAAACATGCACCTTTTAGCTCTGAATTTAGTTCTGGTGTGTCGTGGGTATGTGGTGGCTGGGAGGGATCTTGTCTTTTCTACAGCAATAAAAACTCGAAGTTTTCTCTACCTTGGTAGGGGTGGTCTCGATGTCCTGGGAGGAAGTTCTGGACGAACGTCTTGCCCTTCCACGCCCACCCCACTACCTCGCTGCACCCCCTACCTCTCACTTTCGGCTGGCCGCATCCCCAGACCCCTAGGGTTATCCCTGGAAAATACGGACCCAGAGCCCCAGCGGGCTGCCTGGAGGGGGTGCCCCACAGAAGGCTGGGACACGGCAGGGGGAAGAGAAGAGCCCTCCTTGCCAAGTCCGAGCTGCCTTGTGGAGCAACCCTCTGGCCTGGAGCTTAACAGAGGCTCCTGACCAGGAGGCTGGACCTCACAAAGGGGAGGCCTGCCCCAGCAGCCCGAGCGGCCGAGGCGCCACTGGTGGTTATTGCAGATCTTCAGGGCGACGACACCAAGTGCTGGTGGGACTCAGCTCTTCGCTGACTGGGCCCAGAAAGCTGCTTCAGCTGGGGTTGGGGTGGGAGTCGGGGGACAGCTGTCCAAGCCCCTGCCCTGGAGAGGCAGTGCTCAGGGTCAGGCCTCTTGCTCCACTGTCCCAGCAGGACAGGAGACTGACAACCCCTCCCCGGAAGCCAGGGATAACACTAGGCCTCCAAAGGTCTAGTACAAATCAGGGTCCCTCTGGAGGTCCAAAGAGGGTGCCCTGGTGTGGGGCTGGCAGGGGCCCTGCCGCCCCCCACCCGGGTTAGCAGCCGCCTTCCACCTTGATGTGCAGGATCTTAGAGAAGCCGGGCCTCCGCCGTAGGGCCTGCGGACCAAACCTGCGTTAGTTCCCCTCAGGGCAGACAGGTGGAGCCCTCCCTTCAAACACCCAGGTCACCAACCCCAACCTAGGGATGCCACTGGGGGTCTTGGGCAGCCTCAGAGACAGCTGCTCACCTGGAGTTTTGTCACCATGTCCTCAAACAGCTTCTGGGCCTCAGGGCTGCTGGGCTCTTTGAAATAATCGGCAATCCCAATCTGGACCACAATGGACTTGAGGTTCCGGCAGATGCCTGGGAAAAGGTAAGATGGGGGCCCATGCCTGATCTGTTTACTAATTAACAGAATCAGAACCCTCTGAGAGACAATCGTGTGCCAAGCACTGGGAGCAGATCCATGCTGCCCCGGACTCAACTGGGCAAGGGGAGAAGGTGGAGGGTGAGGTCAAAGAGCAGAGGCTGTGGTGGACTCTGGGAGGACGAGTGGACAACAGCCAGTTGTGCAGGGGCTCTAGCAACTTCCCTGGCAGAGGAGACCGCTATGCTATGGTCTGGGCATGTGGAAATGAATTACAAGGACGGAGTGGCTGAGGTTAGGCTGACGGATCTCAGCTGGAGCACTGGAAGGGGGGAGGCAGGGAACAAATAAGCGGGGAGCAGAGGGCTTAAGGGACTAGATGTTGCCATGAAGTCAGGGGAGGAGAAGCAAGAAGGCCAGGAGGCTGAGAGGATTCTAAAGGTTATGATTTTGGAGGCCAAGCAGTTAGTTCTGGTGGTTAGTCCAGGGCGGGGCCCTGAGGCTGAATTGGGGGAAGAAGAGGATCCTGGAGATGATAAGAAGGTCGAGGAACCTTCAGTGCTCAGGACGTGAGGTCCTGCCAGGGGCCAAATGGTCCCGGATGATGGTCTACCCTTGGGCGTGTGCAGCCCCAGCTGGGTACCTGTGTCCTTAATGAAGGTGGAGGAATGACTGGGAGGGGAGTGGGGGCTGGAGGGAGGCAGGGGCCAGCGGAGGTGTGTGTGTGAGAACTGTTCTAGGGGGCTCACACATTATCTCATTAATCCTCCCACTCATTCGGTTTAGAAGTCAGCTTAAAAGATGGGGATACAGGGCTTCCCTGGTGGGGCAGTGGTTGAGAGGCCGCCTGCCGAAGCAGGGGACACGGGTTCGTGCCCTGGTCCAGGAGGATCCCACATGCTGCGGAGTGGCTGGGCCCGTGAGTCATGGCCGCAGAGCCTGCGCGTCCGGAGCCTGTGCTCCGCAACGAGAGAGGCCACAACAGTGAGAGGCCCGCGTACCGCAAAAAAAAAAAAAAAAAAGATGCGGATACAGAACCCAAGAGAAGTACAGTAATTTGCCCAAAGTCACACAGCTAATAATCAGAGCCAGAACTGAGACCTAGGTCAGCCAGTTCCAGAACCCATCTGTTCTGCCTTTGCCCTTGGCTGGAGGCTCGTGTGGGGGTAGATGGTAGATGGTGCTGAACAGCTCATGCCTCCAACGTGGACAGAGCACAGGGCAATACATATCACTGAACCATTTGGGTCAGATGCTGGCAGGCCTTAAATGCCACACTGGCCTCAGAAGGCACTGGTGGCAAAGCCAGGACTAGAACCCTGGTCAATCTGACCCCAGTGCTGGTGTTTGCTGACTAGGAGCGAGAGGGAGTCGGTTATGCTACTTGCTGACAAGACATGGTAAGAGGCAACACTGGGACCCCACCCCACGCTACCCATCACTCACTGTTGAAATGCAGCAGGGCCTTGGGGGTGACAGGGGTGGCTGTGAGCACCAACATCTCCAGTCCCTTCAGGCCTTCCCGGCAGACCTCAGCCGCCACCTCTTGGGTGATCTCCGACACGTGGTCCAGCTCCAGGACCTGCAGTCGCATGCAGTTTCTCGCTAGGAAGAGGGAAGAAGAGGCAAGGTCCTGCTGACAAACAACCCCAGGTCACCTCCTGCCACCACCCAGGCTGCAGCCCCGAGTCCCTCTGGGATTTCAGTGTTGCATCCACACCTGCTTCCCATCACCCCCTACCCCAGTCCCAAGGAAAGACTCACCGAGTGATGCCAGGCCCTGCACCCCACAGCCAGCACCCCCGACCCCCAGGGCCCGGAGGTGGGGCCAACAGCGACCGATCATCTGTAGGCAGCGGTTACTGAAGCGCGTGGGCTGCTGGCTGGAGAACAGGGTGGAGGGAGGGCTGTCAGGGAAGCCCCTGGCTGCATGATACCCTGAGCCTGCTCCTCTGTCAGGACCCGCCCCTCAAAGGCGAGGCCCCACCAACCACCCAGCTGTTCAAGTCAGAAACCTGGGATCTTCCCTGACTCCTCCCCCTCACCTCCTGGTAAGACCTGCAGATTCCGATTCCTGAATAACTCTTCAACCCACAGTTCAGACCACCATCCATATTCATCTGAGTTTACAACTAGTCTCCCTGTCAGTTCATCCAGCGGCTGCTGACAGCCAGCCACTCACTCCCATATCCTTTCACTCAGTCATTCAACAGAAGCTTCGCAAGTGCCTGTCATGACCAAGAACAATTGAGCTGGGCCCTGGGGACACAGTGGTGACACAGAGACATGGTCCCTGCCTCCAAGAGGTGGGCAGTGGGGGGGATGACATAGAACATTCCTAGTCTGACGTCATCCCGTTTTTTAAGATCTAAAATCCCCCAGTGGCTTCCCAGTGCTTTCTAGACAAAATGCAAACATCTAAAACCCCTTAGGCAAGGCCTTCTGACCTTGGCCCAAACCTTCCTTTCCACACTCATTGCTCGCTGGGCCCTGCCCACCACTCACACCACACTTGCTCCTTCCCTGAACACTTCATCACTTAACAATCGCCCACCATCTGCCACGTGCTCAGTACCAGGGATACAGAAATGGACATTCACAGCCTCTGCCCTTAGAAACATGAGTCTGGTGTAGACTGAAATATAGAGAAATTATTGTAAAATGGACTACAGCAGGGGCCATTCCTCTCAGAGGAATGGAGACAGGGGAGCAGTGACAAATTCTACCAGGGTGTTAGTGACAGGACACTGGGGGAACCCGGAAGGAGGTGTCACGTGGAGAGAGGCTTGAAGGGCAGGCACAGGGAGTGAAAAAGCCTGGCATGTTTGAGGAATTCCAAGTAAAGCGATGAATGATCTCACACCCTGGATTCTCAGAAAACCAGCTCTTTTGTACATTATACGATGACCTCCCTGAACTGCCTTTCATGTGCCAAACAAACCTGGCTATTGCCGGCTAGTGTGGGAAATAGCCCACTGTGGGCTCTGTAGCCTTTATGCACACATCTCATTTGAGCCAGCTATAGTCCTAATAAGATCGACAGATCTAATACCACCTTCATTTTACAGTTGAGAAACTAAGGCACGACTGGGTAGCCCAAAGTCACACTGCTAGCCTGCCAGGACATGATCCCATGTCTGATTCTGAAGCCCTGCTCCTGTCGCCTAAAGACACAGACTGATGAATGTGAATCTGTCACCCCAAACTGCATATGGAATGGGCCCAGATCTGCTCAGCCCTCAGCCCCACACCCAGCCCCAACCCTGCCCTTCCCCGCCCATGCCTGGGCTCACCAGGGGTGAAGTGGCGCCACCTGGAGGGAGACAATCTCTCTGCAGCCAGCGCCCAGGGCCCAAATGACCTCATGGCCCACCGGGTCCGTGGCGCTTCTGTTGAAAAGATAAAGCTGGGGCCACCAACTCTGAGGGCCTCTGCTCCTTTCCCTTGGGCCACAGAGTTCTTGGGTCCCTTTGCCCAAGAGCCCTGGGGGAAGGGTATGCAGAGTCCAGGGATCCCTGGGGCCCGAGGCCTTGCTTCTTGCAGTGCGGACCCACCTGTAGGTGACAGCCTGCAGGGCGCGGCAGTAGCAGCTGGCCAGCCAGAGCGAACGGTCGGTGAGGACGTTGGGACAGTGGGAGATGCGCAGGATCAGCAGATTCCCCCCAGCTGCCTTCAGCAGAGATTCTAGCCCTGCTTCCAGACAGCCCCTGGGGATAGCCAAGAGGTCAGGGCACTGTGTGTGGCCAGCTCCTCCTCTGGGAAGCATCCCAACATCACTCTGGGTCTGCAGCCCAGAAGCAGCCCCCACCCACCCACCGTGGCCTCACCGGGTACTCCGGGCATACTCCTCTTTGCTCTCCTTCTTGCCCCGCTGCCGGGGCTTCAGGTTCTGCAGTGTCAGCGAGTGCGCCTGGGTGCACCACTGAGCCAGCATTGCCAAGAACTGCAGGGAGAGAGGGGTTACCTGGGGATGAGGGGATCTGAGTTTGGTTGGCTGGAGGTGGACCAGCCCCAGGATAGGAGGCCTCACAAGAGCATTTCGGGGAGTCAGGTTGGAGCCGGGGTGCTGAAAAGGTTGCAAGGACCAGACCTTGCGGGGCCAGACTCTGCCAGGAAAAAGGTGGGTTCACAGCAAGGGTGACTGGGAGGGCAGGGCGGCAGGCAGGGACAGGCACCTTGGAACAGACGCGGGCATTCTCAAGCAGCACCCGTGTCCAGACGGCAGGGTGGCGGGCCACGAAGCGCCAGTCCCGGCAGACCTCGGCGGCATGTAGCAGTGTGCGCGTGTCCAGGTAGGTGAAGATGCAGAACAGGGCGGCTCGCATCTTGAGGATCTCCGGGCTGATGACCTCATTGGAGCGTGAGGGGCTGCCCCTCTCAGCTCGCCGACCCCGCCCACTGCCTCCCTCAGGGCGGGCTGCACAATATCACGGGGTCAAAGGTCAGTGTGGGGTATGGGTGGGGAGCTGGGGTAGGGTAGGAGCTGCAGGAGGAATGGGCATGACAGAACCATCCCAGGGGACCAGCAACTTGGGAGGAGGGACAAAGGGCCTCTGCTTCCCCCTCCTCTGCATCACCCTCATTATTAATTTTGCAAATTAGAAAAAGGTGGCCCTTCCTCAAGGGAACTTTCTTTTTAAGGTCGTATATCATCACATAGTCCAAAGTCATCCCCCAGATGAGGTGACTGAGTCAAGGTTGGAGAAGGAAGGGGCTTGGACAGAAACCCTGCATCTGTGAACAGAATGCCGGCGAGAGGTTGCCCAGAGCAGTCACCAAGGCACAGCCATGCACCCTGACCTGAACTCTCCAGCCTCTTGACCCTGACCCACTCACATATGCACATGGCTTTGTGTGGATACAGGAGAGGGTTCGCCCTGCTGTCCCCAGGCTTCAGTTTGAACACTCAACTCCTCTCCTGTGAATGTCATGTGAAGGGACCCCCTTAGCTGTGGCATCCTTGTGCAATACCCAACCTGAGTGCCCCTGTGCTACATCACCGCCCTGTCCCAGCAGCTCCTGCTCCAAACTTGCTGGGCCCTGTGCGGGAGCGAGTTTGTCATTCTCATTGTGGGAAGTCTGGGGCAAGGCGAAAGGCGGTGCAGAAGCCCAGGAGATTTACTGCCTCAGCCCCATGTCCCGAGAGCGCCCAGCACCATGGAAAGACTGGCCTCTCAGTCCCCCTCCTGAGACTCACCAGAGAGCCGGCAGCTGCTCAACGGCCCAGCCATAGCAGGCCCAGGGCGGGGGGCATCCGAGGGGCCCTCAGCCTCTGACTCGGTGGTTCGGGAGCCCACATCCGAGACGTCACCTTCCTCCCCCTCCGTGCTGTGTTGGCGAGGTCTGCGCTGCCAGTTCTGGATGGCCTGGCGCCGCAGGCCTGAGCTGCGAGGGGGCTGGGCCCGTTCCAAGCCGCCGTTGGCAGCCTGGACCCGTGTGCCCAAGCCCCCGGGGCCACTGTCCTCAGGGGCCCCCTCTTCTGGCCGGGGCAGCTCCAGACTGTCACTGTCATAGCAGCCTGAGCTCTGGGATGCAGCTGGGATGCGACTGCAGGCCCTGGGGTAGGGTGGACCAGGTGGTGAGGAGCAAGGGGTCCTAGGCCTGCCTGAACTCCCCATGCCACCCCACCACTGGCCAAGGGCAACCCACCCACCTTACTTTCCAAGAGTCCCCTCTGAGTGTGGAAAGCCAGACAGAGGTGACCCGAGGAGGACGGGGGGAGAAGGGGAAGCCACGGCCCAGATGGGCCAGCCAGCCAGCGAGCCAGTGGATCTTTCCAGGGGGAGGGTGGGCTGTGTGGGGCGGGCCAGGCCCGCGGCTTACCCTGTGCTGGGAGAGGAGCCATGCCGTGACACTGCATACGTGCTAGGCATGGCCAGGCCCGCGTGGTGTTCTCGCTGTGGGCCCCCAGAGTGGGAGGGAAGGGCAGGGGGCAGAGGAGGCCAGAGGATGAGAAGGAACAGGAGAAACAGGGTACAAGATGGAGAGAAGGGGGGGTGGAGAAGAGAGAAGGAGAACAGTTGGGAAAGATGGACAAGTAGACAGATAGACAGCCCAGAGAGGCAGGCTCCCCAGCCCCCTCCCCACACCCACCAAGCACCCCAGACCCCGGCTTGTGGCTCCTGGGCTCTCATTTGCAGGGATGGGCAGAGGCAAACCCCTGCCTGAGGACTGGGGTTGCTGGATGGTATCTCACTACAGCCTCAGGGCTGGCACGTCTGCTGTCAGAGGGTCTCCCCTATTCCTGGACCCCAACTTCAGGCCTGGAATCTGCTTATGGGGAAGAGCCAAAGAAGGAAGCACGGAGCATCATGGGGCGGGGGGTTGTCAGGCCATGTGTGAGGCATGGCTGTAGGGGGTCAGGTGTGCAGGTGGAGGAGGGAAGGCAGGTGGGCACTCACCGTCCTGCCTGGACCCCGGGTACTGGGCCCAGCACCACTTCCCCCACCTCCGCGGCCCAGGCTGGCACTGGGAGTACTGCCACAGCTGCTGCTGATGACCTGCAGCTGCCGCTCAGCGCGGTCGGCCCGCTCGAGGAGCTCCTCGATGAACTGCTGCAGCCGCAGCTTGGCGCTGGCCTCCCGCGCCGCTGTCTCCTTCAGGAACTGGTCAATCTGCACCACCTCCCTGGGCCCGGAGCAGTCTCTTTACCCCAGTGCCTTGGCCTGGCTGCCCACCCACCCTCCAGAGGAGACCCTGAGCGGTAGGGAGAGACAGGGGCACAGCTGGCCGCAGGGTCCGCTCGCGGTCACGTGGGTACACACAGAACACACCCAGGAACACTGCCCCACACAACACCACGGCACACACAAAAATGCAAGCGCATGTTCCGAGTCATACACGCACACCCCACCAACCCAGGCCCAAACACACAACCAGACACCGCTGCTCCCCACAGAAAGACTCACAGGCGTGCTCAGTCACACACAGTCACCTCCCCTCTCCAGAAACGCTCACGGGCACACGCTTACAGTCCACATAGCCCAGCAGACAGCCCCCCACGCTCATGTACATGTACTCGTATCCCATTCATTCACAGGCACACAGTCTGAGGCACAGTCCTACGAACACATTCAAACACACACACTTTCAGAAACGTTCTCAGATTCAGAAAAGCACACTTATAGTTGCACCAACCTCCAGGAGTTGCACGGACACACAGTACACTTAACAGTCATGTGAGTATTTACTCTCGAGTGCATTCACAGTTGTTCATGCATCCATTCACCATTTACAGGCACCTTCTAGGTGCCAGGCACCATTCTAGGTGTTGGGGTGTCCCATCAGTAAACAAAGCAGAGAAAAATTGCTGCCCCCCATGGAGCTTATATCACAATGGGGACAAATAAATAACATCTGTGTTCTTCATAATTCTACACTGAAAGACCAGAGGAATGAGGAGAAGCCAGCAAAGAAGACTGAAAAGAAGCCAATAGAAAGACAGACGGTAATTCCAAAGAGAGTGTCTTAGAAGCCAAGTTAAAGAGGCGTTTCGAGGATCAGCTGTGTCAAATGCTGCCAATGGGGCAAGTAAGATGATGACTTGGCCTCCGTAACATGAAGGTCATTTACGACATGGAGGATAGTGATGGAGGTGGACAACTGATCAGAGTGGGTTCAAGAGAGAAAATGGGGAAAGAAATTGAAGATGAGGAGTAGAAACAATATTTTCAAGGAGTTTTTCTGTAAGGAGGAGAGAAGGGGTGGTAGCTTAAGGGGGAGATAGGGTTAGGCAGAGTGGAGAAAGGACCGTATGTCTGTATGTTTTCAGTAATGATACAGTAGATAGGGAAAACCTGACGGGGGCAAAGGGAGAAGGGAGAATTGAGCCATGTCTTTGAGTAGGCAAAAGGGAAAACGATCTGGTGTCACAATCAGGAACTGGCCTTGGTAGGAGGTCAGATAAGGAAGAGAAACCGTCTTTACACACGCGGTCACACTGCCATGGACTCAGAGTCCTAAACACACACCTTCATGACACTCTTGGCCACACGCGCACCACCATTACATGCTAGTGGCCACAGATCCCATATAATTTGGGCACATACATAGCCACACTCACGGTGGTGGCGGCGGCACAGTGACACGCGTGGTCACCTACTCAGGAACATTCGCGGACACACCCACCCACAAGGCCCTTCGGGCCACTCACTGCTGCTTGCGGCTCAGCTCCTGTTCCTTGTGCACCAGGTCCTGCTTGAGCGAGGCCAGCAGCTCCACACTCACGTCCACCTGGCGCGAGAGCTCGGAAGCGCGCTCCTCCAGCTCCTCCTTCTCGCGCCCCAGCCGCGCGCTCTCCTGCCGCGCAGTCTCCAGCTCCGCCGCCTTGCGCTCCAGCTCGGCCTGAAGCCGGCCCACCTGGCCCGCGATTTTCTGCTCCACCTCCTCGCTCAGCCGCTCCAGCCGTCGGTCCACCTCCAGCTTCTCCAGCGCGCGGATCTTAAGGCGAGCCAGGCCCTCTTCGTAAGCCACATCGGCAGGCGAGGGAGACGCGGGCGAGGCAGAGGCGGGCCCGGGGCCAGGCCCGGGCGGCGGCGTCGAGCACGCCGAGGAGGCCACGGACTTGCGGGCGAATAGCTCCCCTAGAGGGATCTCGATCTCGCGGAGCGCGTAGCGCGCGGCGGCGGCGGCGGGCACGAGGCCCGGCTCAGCCAGCTCCTCGCAGGGCAGGCTGGCGGGCACCAGGTCGCCAGGGAAGTGGGCGAGGGGTGCGTGGTGGTGATGGTGGTGCAGCAGGTGTGGCGTCGCGGGGGACGGCCCGGCCGCCTGCTCCTTGCCCTGGAAGGACGTGCTCTCGAAGACCTCGCGCCGGGCGCCTGGCACGGCCAGCAGGGCGGCAGGCTCAGGCGCCAGAGGGAAGCCGGAGGCGGCGGCGGCGGCGGCGGCAGCCGCGGCCGCCGCGGCGCCGTCGCAAATGCTGTTGGTCTTGGAGAGGATGTAGAGCGTCTCGTACGTGTGGCTGTACTCCAGGTGCGCGCGCAGCGACGACAGGCTCCGGAAGCGCTTGTGCTCCCCGCAGCGGGGGCAGCGGTAGGGCAGGTCCAGCGAGGCCATGGTCCCGCCGTACCCGCGACTCCCGGGCTCCACCGCGGCCGCCCTGAGGGTCAGCCGGGCGCGCTCATGGGGGGCTGCGGGCGAGCCCCCCTGAGGGGTCAGGCAGACTCAGGGCGCTGGCGGCCAGGGGCAAGGAGGCTAGAAGAGAGGGAGCAAGCCTTAGGAGGTTGGTATCCCTCCCCACCTCCAACCCGTATCCTCCACCCATGACAAAATTGACTTCCCCAGAAAACACGTGCCCAGAAGAGAGAGGCGAGGGGAGACCAATGGCCAGACCTCCCAGAAGGGACTGGCCTGCTCCAGTACCTGTGTGAGGGCTGTGCATGTATGAGAGTGAGAAAGAATGAGAATTCTCTAAGAAAGAAAGAAAAAAAAAGCATTAGTTTTATTTATAATAGTTACAACCTGGACATAACCGAAGTGCCCATCACCAGTAGAATGGATAAATTGTGTTATATTCATAATGGGATGTTACCCAGCAATAAGAAAAGGAACTACTGGTACATGCAGCAACATGGGTGTATCCATTTAATATTATGCTGCATGAAAGAAGCCAGACTAGGTTGCATACTGCTGGATTCCACACATATGGAGTTCAAGAACAGACTAAATTGATGATGACAGAAGTCAGAAGAGAGTTTACCCCTGGGGCCTATACAGACTGGGCAGGGGCAGGAGGGAACTTTATGTAATGCTGAAAATGCTCTCTATCTTGATATGAGTGGTGGTTATACAGGTGTATATGTAAGGTTATACAGTTTACACATATGTACACTTACGATTAGTGTACTATATGTACTAGCTTATTACATCTCAAAAAACATGCTTATTTCGTGTCTTGCAAACCACACTCATTAGGCCAGCTGGACTACTGGTACCATTCTTGGTACTTGGTACAAACATACTACTTGGTTGCAGTGACCAAGATGTCACCTCACCTGATGATACCTATGTATGTCACTGTTCCCGTTCCTGCTTCTGTCCCACTCCCTCCCATCCCTGCTCTGCCCTTTGCCTCAAGGGCCATGATACTTGTCTTCTCCAGGTTCCTTCTGGCACAAGTCACCACCCTTCCTGGCAACCCACTCCTGGTCACCCTGAATGCCTGCTGCCCATCCCCCCTCATCTCTGGCTTCCGGTCACCCTTCCCCTGCCTTGTGGGATCCCTACCCTATTCTTCACTGCCCTCCTCTTCCTCACTGCCTGCTACCAGGCTTCAACCACCTCCGCTATCACTGTGCTCTTCGAGTCACAGACCACCTGCTAATCAGACAATGTAGTTGTCATCAAGGGTCTTCACTTACTTCGTCCCTTGGATAATACTACTGACCACTCCATGTTCATAGGCTGCCATGAAGCTGCCCCGTTTGGGTTCTCTGACCTTTTCTTCTTGCTGTCTTCCTAATCTTCCTATCTCCTGATGGGAGGTCTGCCTTCAAGCCCCCTTTGCCTCTCTCTGGTTCACTCCCACAGTCTGGTTTACTCACATCTTTAAGCCTTGACTCTCAGCCCTACCTCTCCATCCTGACCTACTCTTGAGTTCCGTTTGCCTTCTGGCTTTCCACATGGATGTATGGGTGGATGCCTGTTCCCTTTGCCAGCCCAGCACCCAGTCATCCTCCTGGCAACAGCACCCTGCTTTGACCTTGGGGAACCATCCTTCCTTCCCCACTTTCTCAGTCCATGTGGTCTGGGTGGGGGTTGATGGTTCACCCTTGCTCCAGGGGTAAGAATGTGATATAGGCCTGGCCAATCAGAGTCCTGAGATGGGCACAGATCACCCAACTTGAGTCAATGAGTCATTTCTCCGGGACTTCTCTGGCATTACTGGGGAAAGCATCCTCTTTGGGCTCAGGTTTCAAAGCTGATGGGGAGGGCCAGAGCTGTGAGGGCCATCTTTGCCTCCTTTGGGAATGAAGCCTGGGAATGAAGCCAACACAGACAGGTAGAAGTGAGATGGAGAGAGATTCCTCACACTGTTTGAGATCCTGGTCTGTTCAATTGTGTGAGCCAATCAATTCCTTTTGCTTTAGCCAGTTGGAGTTGGGTCTGTGTTATCTGCACCAGAAAAAATTGCAAACTCAGAAATTAGAATCAGAAGTCAAATTTTTTGGGAAAAAATTTTAGAAGGAATTAGCTGAAGAGGGACCGTAATGCTTCCCCTGCTCAGAAGTCGGTGAAGCCTGCTACACAGCAGCAAAGCAGCTGATGAAACTGTCCCACGGCCTCTAGAGCTCAGATGTTCCTACCAAGGCTGGAACTTTAGGGGACTTGTAGAAAAATGTCCAACAAGAAAGAGACACACTCTGGCTAAAAGGGGCCCATCTGAAAGCAGAGAGGAAGAAAATGCTCCTTTGCCCAGAGAGGCCCTTTCTGCCTGAGGCCAGTAATTCAATATGGCTGAGAGTCAGATAATTAAGAGCCAGTTCTCTGCTTCTAGCTAAAGTCAGCTCAAGCAAAGACAGGCAGGCTGGAAACGCAGAGGGAGACAAACCTGGGGCCTGAGAGGTTCTTCACTCCTCAGGCCTTCTTGAACCCCTCCTGCTGTGCCCTCCCAGCTCAACAGAGGCAACCGTTGCTTCCAATACAAGTAGCCTTCCAGTGGGATGCAGCTTGAGGGAGAAGGGGCAAACGAAACTCTGCCTCTCATCACAGACTAGGAGTTTGCATTGCCCTGCGGCAGAGGCCTAGCTAGAGCCACAGAATCATGGGCTCCTGGGACAGGCAGAGCATCAAGCCCTGTTGCTAAGAGACAACTCCTCCTCCTCCCCCAACAGCATCACCAGGGACTTGATTCAAGAATTATAACTTTCGGGCTTCCCTGGTGGCGCAGTGGTTGAGAGTCCGCCTGCCGATGCAGGGGACACGGGTTCATGCCCCGGTCCAGGAAGATTCCACATGCCGCGGAGCGACTAGGCCCGTGAGCCATGGCCGCTGAGCCTGCGCGTCCAGAGCCTGTGCTCCGCAACAGGAGAGGCCACAACAGTGAGAGGCCTGCGTACCGCAAAAAAATAAAAAATAAAAATAAATAAAAATAAAGAATTATAACTTTCAATAGGTCTCTAGTTTGGTTAATAGCTCTGGGGATGGCTGAATACGAACTGACTGAGAGCTTTCTAATCATTAAAGGGATCGTATTGCCAGGAAAAACCCACAAACCTGGAAAACAAAGGCCAGGGATTACTCAGCCCCTAAAGTTTCCCACCCCCAAACCTGCATGGGAGGTGACCCCTCAAAGCCCCTTTTGCACATGGCCACAGAGCATGAAGGATAAGGGATGCTCTCCGAGACAGCAGAACCAGAGCAGCCGATAGGTGGGCCAGGGAACCTCATTCACGCCGACTGGTCAAGCATGTGGACTGGGCTATGGACTTATGACCCCTGAGTGTTCTCCCTCACCTCCCCTCTTCAACTGGGAGGGTTTTGTTCTTTCAGTTATCCAATTTTTCTTCCATCATTGTAGTTTGGCCATAAATTGAAAGACCATGAGGGGCTAGCTCAGTACCACGACAGATAAGATCTTGAATTGGGGCTGGGCATGGTAAGTGGTGAGAACTTGGAACGTCTCCTTCCGGAGGTGGGACAAGTGTGTTTTAAGTTTTGTGAGGGACAATTGCATTATGAGAAACAGAGAAAGTTTTAAAATTATACGAGAAGGGGGATCTGTCGAGATCTTGGACAGAGGTGGAAGGTAGTGGACATTTATTAGTTTTGCTGTTCAACTCCAATCCCCCTTTGTAGGTAGACACCCCAGTTTTCCCTTGGAGAACCGTTTCCCCCCCACTCTGAGTCGATGTTGTTTGGGTAGGGCTGACCCCACCCCCAGGCTCCAGGGGAGCTCATGTGACCTTGGCCTGTTCATCAGTCACAGTTATCCCTCCGTACTGGGTGAGTTTCCTAGGCCAGGCCAATACAGCCACTCTAGACCTGTGCTCAGCCGGCAGTGTGAGGCTGGAGCTGCTGGTGGCCCTTTCTGTCCTCCCTCTGGGTGAGAAGAAGAAAAAGACTCCTCATGACATCCCTTGAGCACCCAGATCCAGATGTGCCCAACACTTTAACCCAGGACTTGTCAATTGTGTGAGGCAGCAAATTTTTTTGTAGATTAAATCATTTGAATTGGTAGCCAGTAATGAGGCTCTAAACTACCACAAAGACCCACAGCACCAAAAAACAAACCTTGGACTTCCCTGACCCACTCCCCAGCATCCCTGTTTCCCTCAACAGTGCCACTGTCCTCCCAGGCACCCCACAGCCCTGGCCACCTTGATTTGGCTGTCTGCTAGCCATCAAGACCAGCTGATTTCTCCTTTGAATTCTCTCAACACAGCTGTTCTCTTCTCATGCTTTGTGCTCCCCCGACCCCTGGACTGCTAGTCCAGTCTTTGGTCTCACAGCTCTCTACCGCCCTATATCAGGCACCAGATGCCTCTGACTAGACATAGCTCCTGCTTACGATCCTTCCATGATGCCGATCATCTGTCGGCTGCAGCCAAACTCCACAGCTTCATGCTTTGGCCTTGATGTACTCTTGCCCATTTGAAAAATGGCCTGGCTGTGTCACTTGCATTTTTTTGATTACTAATGGCTGGACATTTTTTCACAATTTATCGGTCATTTATATCTTTTTGGTGCCTTGACTATGTACTACTTTGCTCATTTTTATACTGAACATTCATCTTTTCTTGTTGATTTTTTTTTTTTTTTTTTTTTTTTTTTTTGGTGGTACGCGGGCCTCTCACTGTTGTGGCCTCTCCTGTTGCGGAGCACAGGCTCCGGATGCGCAGGCTCAGCGGCCATGGCTCACGGGCCCAGCCGCTCCGCGGCATGTGGGATCTTCCCGGACCGGGGCAAGAACCCGTGTCCCCTGCATCGGCAGGCGGACTCTCAACCACTGCGCCACCAGGGAAGCCCTCTTGTTGATTTTTGAAGACTTTTTATAATATTGATATTTTGTCATTTATATACTACAAATATTTTTCTCGAGTGTGTTGATTAGCTTTTACTTTTGTTTACAGTCTTTATTGATATACTAAAGCTTTAAAGTTTCCTTCAGTAAAATCTTTAGGATTTCTCATTTTGTTGTCATGCTTAGGAAGTCCATCCCTATCCAAGGATTATATAAACTTTTAGTACTTTGTGATCTCCTTTTTTAAAAAGTCCAGAACATTTTTTAAATTAAGGGCTTTAAACAAATAACCATAATATTATAACTGACAATGACTGGTAGCATCAAACATTTCAGGCTGTGTGGTTTCCTTTATACACTGGAGTTTTCATCCATCTAGAAGTTTTGGGTATGCATGGTGAAACAAGGATTTTAAAAAACCCAACTTTTTGTTATGGAGATTTTCACACATATTCCAAAATAGAGAGAAAATGATGATGAACTCCTATGTACCCATCATCTAGCTTCAGAAATTATCAACTCGTGGCCAGTTTTTTTCATCTGTACACTGTTCTCCGGCTCACACCTCCTCCGTCACTGGATAATTTTGAGCAAATCCAAGTTATTGTATCATTTCATCTAAAAGTACATTAGTATGTATGAGATAGGGACTTAAATTTCCTTTAGAAAACTAAATATTAGTCACTGTTCTAACATCACCATCTTTTAGGTATATTAACACTCAAGAATCTGAAAAATTGGTATAGACGATCTTATTTACAAAACAGAAATAGAGACAAGACATACACAACAAACGTATGGATACCAAGGGGGAAAGGGAGGGTGGGATGAATTGGGAGATTGGAATTGACATATATACACTATTGATACTATGTATAAAATAGATAACTAATGAGAACCTACTGTATAGCTCAGGGAACTCTACTCAATGCTCTGTGGTGACCTAAATGGGAAGGAAATCCAAAAAAAGAGGGGATACATGTATACATATAGTCGATTTACTTTGCTGTACGGTAGAAACACAATATTGTAAAGCAACTATACTCCAATAAAAATTTTAAAAAAAAGAGAGGAAAAAAACCCCCTCAAACAGTAGCCTTGAGGGGTAAATCCAAAAGATGGTTCTCTGAAAAGACCAACAAAATAAATAGCCCTCTGGCAAATCTATTCAAAGAGAAAAAGAAAGAAAACAAATACATAACACTATAATGAAAAGATGGATATAACCACTGACACAGAGATTTTTTTTTAATTACTGAAATGCTACCAGTTACAACTCCTGGCCCAAATTTTTGAAAATCTGGATGAACTGAATGCTTTTCTAGGAAAATATAAATTATCAAAATTGACTCAAGAAGAAATAAAAAACCTGAATAGACTAATGGCTATAGATAAAACTGAGGAAGTTGGCAAAGTGATCAGGTATATATTATAAGGAGAACTTGGTTCACACACACACAACTGTTCAGGAACAGGGTTATTCTTCATGCACGTTCAGCCGGGTTTCTGAGCGCCTGTGTATGCCTGTCCATCTCAGCTAAACACTGGTCCTTCCTGTGGGGGAATCTTGCCTACACCTTGCTAGCACCTTGCTAGCCAGGCTTCTAGAAGAGCAGGGGAAGGGGGAGGCCTGGGGGTATAGGCCTAAGTGTGGATGTGCGAGCTAGAGGAAGGAAGGGGCTTCTGGGATCCAGGTGGCTCTTCACCTGAGGCCAGCCCACCCCACAGTTTCCCTCCATCTGCTGGAGCTGAGGAATGACTATGAATCATTCTTAGGAATATTTCTGCCTAGATCTACCCACCTTCTCAGCATGAGCATGAAGCTTTGCCTGAACGCAAGCAAGAAGGTGATGGAGGGAGGAAGGGAGAGAAGGAAAGGGCAAAATAGAAGTGTTGTCTATTCAAATTCCATCACAATCCTGTACTGTGATCACCTTGACAGAACAGTCAGAGATTTTCCTTTTCTAGTCTCCCCAAATCAGCAACCTCTGCAGACCGAAGACCTGCCTCCTTTCTCAGCCTGGCCCTGCCTCCCTGCCATCCTCAGGAACTGTTATCTCCTTCCCCCATCTCACATGTCTATCTCAAGTCTACTTTTTTTTTTTTTTAAATCTAGGGGGATTCCAGGGACTCCAGTCCCCAGTCAATACTATTAATACCTCATTTTTTTAATTTATTAATTTATTTGTTTTTGGCTGTGTTGGGTCTTTGTCGCTATGCACGGGCTTTCTCTAGTTGCAGCGAGTGGGAGCCATTCTTCGTTGGGGTGTGCGGGCTTCTCATTGTGGTGGCTTCTCTTGTTGTGGAGCACGGGCTCTAGGCACACAGGCTTCAGTTGTTGTGGCAGGCGGGCTCAGTAGTTGTCGCACACGGGCTTAGCTGCTCCGCAGCATGTGGGATCTTCCCAGACCAGGGCTCGAACCTGTGTCCCCTGCATTGGCAGGGGGATTCTTAACCACTGAGCCACCAGCGAAGTCCAAGTCTACTTTTTTTTAAGTCCAGCCCAAGGTTGTTTTCTTTGGGTAGAAAACTCGATCAGAAGCATTAGCTTTTTTTTTTTTTTTTTTAAGGCTTTCCAGTGTGTGAGTTTCATCTCCTCTCAAATAAGACCAACCATGTCCAGATGTGTGCCTTCTCTGGCTCCTGTCTACTGTCACATTTTCACATGTTGACTCTGCCAGAAACACAGATAGTCTTGCATTTTCATGGCCTCCACTACCACGTAGTCACTAAGAGTTCCTGCAGTGAACATTATTATTTTTATCTGCTCAGCAAGTCTTCTTTACCTACTGGTAATAGCAACATCTCATCTCCTCTTTGGTGAGCTGCCCCTCCCCACTCCATGTGGTTCTGACAGGGCTGCCAATCCTAGTAGGGTGGACCCAGACATGACCAATCACTGTACCCCCATCTTCTTGGCCATAATGATTCCTCAGGCTGAACCAACTGAATCCTTCACTGAGAATTTATATGAAAGACTGAGGAGTCCTCTTGACTCTCTGGGATCACATGCTAGGGATGATGAAGCTGTCTAAGGCCTTTTGCAACCTCCACCCATGACATGGAGAAAACCCATGACTGGTGGGGAGAAAATGTGGCAACACTCAGAGTGAAGCCTAGTCAAGAGTTAGAGTCTTCACCCACTTTTTTTTTTTAATATTTTTCTTATTTATTTATTTGGCTACGTTGGGTCTTCGTTGCGGCACATGGGCTTTCTCTAGTTGCAGTGAGCAGGGGCTACTCTTTGTTGTAATGCGTGGGCTTCTCACTGAGGTGGCTTCTCTTGTTGCGGAGCACGGGCTCTAGGCATGCAGGTTTTCAGTAGTTGTGGCATGCGGGCTCAGTAATTGTGGCCCTCAGGCTCTAGAGCACAGGCTCCGTAGTTGTGGCGCACGGGCTTAGCTGCTCCGTGGCATGTGGGATCTTCCCGGACCAGAGCTTGAACCCATGTCCCCTGCATTGGCAGGTGGACTCTTAACCACTGCACCACCAGGGAAGTCCTTCACCCACCTTTGAGAACCTGTGTACAGTTATGCCCAAGATCCACTCATCCCTCTTTTTTCCAGTTATATGAATTGGTACATATCCTTTTTTGCTTAAAATAATCTGGGTTGGGTTGGATTTCTGTCATTTGCAATCAAAAGTCTTAACTAATACCCTTATAAATCTGTATTTCAAACCTAGAATTCTCTCCTAAACACTATTCCAACATGAATTCATTCAACGTACATTTACTGAGTACCTGCTCTGTGCCATGAACTATACCAGGTGCTGTGCTAGGGATGTTGAGGACACACAGACCTACAAGATCCAATCCTTGCCTTCAAGCAGCCTGTGATCTGGGACAGACTAAGGGATTGGATGGTGTAGTCATGAGATAAATGTTATGCAAGAGACTGGCACAGAATTCTACACTTAGCTTGAGGAACTGGGGGGGGGGTTGGGGAACCCCCAGATGTAGTAGCATCTAGGCCGACTCTTCCTTTATTATTAATTTTTATTGGAGTATGGTTGCTTTACAATGTTGTGTTAGCCTCCACTGCAGGCTGACTCTTGAAGAGCAAAATAGAGTTGTCAGGTGAGGAAGGGCAATTATAAGGTTGGGGAGGGGAAGAAACAATCCTGAGCAGCAGAAAGAGCACGTACAAAGGCAAGGAACTGAGAAAGAGTATACCTCTCATAGGGAAGGAAAACGTAAACTCCATGAGGGTAGAGACGTTATCTTTCTCGATCACTGCTATTTCTCCAGCACTTAACAACAATGCCCGCTAAGTGCTCAGTAAATGTTTGTGGAATGAAGGGATGGCAAGGACTTAATCAGATGTAGTTTAGAGAATGGACTACAGAGGGCCAACGTCAGGAAGAAGGCTACAGGAACACACATGGAAATTGTTAGCCAAGGTAGCAGGAGTGCAAATGGGGAGAAGGATGGATCTGGGAACAATTAAGAAAGGAGAAGGGAGAAGGCTTGGTGACAGAATGACTGCGGTGGGTACGAAAGGGAGGAGTCAAGGGTCAGGCTCAGGTTTGGAGTTTTGAGCATCTATGTAGATGGGGATGAGGTTCAGTAAGGAGGGAAAATGAATGAGGGCAGGTTTGGGGGAGAGAGAGTGAGTTTGGTTGTAGATTCCATGAGTTTGAGGTTCCAGTGGGCCTTGGAAATAGACATATTTGGTACATAGTTTGCAATATGCAATATGGAGCTGAAAATACAATTTTGGCAATTTAAGCCTAAAAACAAAAGTGGATGAACAGGACCACGGAGAGGGTGCAGAGAGAGGAGAGCAGGGGTGGAAAGGTGGACCCTCAGAGAAGCAGAGGAGGGAGAAGAACCAAGAAGTTCCTAAGAACCAGCAGCAGAAATGGGAATTCTGGCAGGAAACCTTCAGGAAGAGAGGACGTCATGGATGGAAGGAGTGGGAAGGAGTAGAGAAAACAGTGTAAACAACAGGAGTTGACAACTCGGTCAGAGCAGAGGTGGAAAAGGTCCACTAGTGACTTTAGAGAGGGCCACTTTGTTGAGCCTGGCTGCTGTGGGTTAAGAAGAGAGTGAGGTGAGGATGTGAGTAGACAGTGAGTAGACGCAGGAAGCTCAGCCGTGAAGGGAAGGGGGTTGCATGGGAGAATCAGAGACAGTATTGAAAATGAAAGACACCTGAACATATTCAAATGCTTCTTAGAGATAACCTAATTTTAATCTATACCATCACTTCCGCTAGCCTGAGGCATGGATAACTCAATGCCTCAGACCTGTAATTTATAGCAATTCTTTTTTTAAAAGTGTTTCTTAGAAGCAGCAAGTAGGGAAGACGAAATGGATGATATTTTAACGTAGGCGGCTGAGAGCTTAATATGACCAATAGTGAACTCATGATACCACAGTGCTCCCCTTGAAACCTGCTTCTTCCTCCTGTTTCCCATCTTGACTAACATGCTCATTGTCTACCTGGCACCCTGCGTGCAACCCCCAACGCATCTCTGAATTCTCAAAGTCCCCCTCAGATCTCATCAGTTGCTGATTTTTGTCAATACTATCTTCTAAATATTTGACTCTATTTGTTACTTTTCCTATAGCCCTTCTCCTATTATCTTCTTCTATCTGGACATTGATACTGTTTCTAACTGGAGTCTCTAACTCCTCCAGCTTTGAATTCTCATGGTTTCCTCAAAAAGAGATCCAGTCATGTCACTCTAATTCTTAGAAAACATCTCTGAAGGCAGGCCATCTTCTAAGAAGTAAAGGCCACCCTGCCTTGCCTGCCCTCAAGGCTGACTGGAATCTGACCACCACTCAGCCTTTTCAGCCCTAGCTTATGCTTCTCCGTGCATCCTTAGTGAGCCCTATGGGGCTTAGCTTCACTGAGAAGTGCCATGTGATGTCATATCCTTGAGTCTTGGCCCATGCTGGTCCCTCTTCCTGGGACTACCTCCTCTAATCGGTGAATTCTGCAGGCCCAGCTCAGATGCTACCCTTTCCATGCAGCCTTCTACCCGCTCCTCCAGCTCAAGTCACATCACAACATGAATCAATCCTCACCATAGCTCTTCACACATGGTAACAAGTATCACATACTGGATGGTCATGGACCTGTTTGCACATCAGATCCTACCCTTCCCATACATTGGAGGGCAGGGGCAATGCAACTGACTCATCCTCACACCTTCCACACACACAGTAGACCTCAGTATATTCTTAGAGGAATCACAATGAATAATGGAGGATGAATTGATTGATTTATGTAACCAAGGTGATTTCCACCACTCATTGTCATGGAACTGGGTGAATTTGGTTACAATTAAATCAATCCGAGAATCACCTTGAATAACATTTGCTTCTGCAACTCTGCAAGTCACCCACTGGGAGGTCAGAACTTGCTGTGTCTTCTCAACACTGTCGCTCTAGCAGAGCTCCAAGGCTTAGGACCTGTCTGCTTCATTCTATTTTATCCACCCAACAAAAAGATGTTAAACACAAACGCCCATGCCAGGCACTGAGGACACAAAGATGACTAAGACAGTAATGCTCTCAAGGTGCTTGCAGTCTAATAATCAAAGCAGGGAACATTGACCTACTAGTTATTCTGGTGAGACAACATGGTTTTCACTTAGTTCTCACGACAGTGCTGCCAAGTACGTAGTATCACCTCCATTTTAGGATGAGGAAATTGAGGCTCAGAGTGGCCAAATCACTGGTCCAAGGCCAGTAAGTGACTTAACAAACTGTCGCTTTGGTGGCACCCAATGAGCCATCCCTCCCAGTATTCTTGCCCTCATGCGGTCCTCTCCCACACTGACTCAGAGCTTGGCCGTGTGACTTTGGGCAATGGGACATTAAAGCCTGATGCAGGCAGAGGTTTGATAAGCAGTTCCACAGAGCTTATCCTCTTTGAATACTTCCTCTTGGAATCCAGCTGCCATGTAGAAAACTTGAGCTAGACTACTGAGTGATTAGATGCCGTGTGTGGAAAGGCCCTGGAGGATGAAAGGCCATCTTGATGTTCCTTTCCAGCCAGTCTCTCTCAACTGTATGCACCTGAGAAGGGCCAAGTGAGCCCACAGTCACAGCCAACCCACATACCATAGTAAGTAATAAATCAGTGTAGTTTTAAGCCCCTGTATGCCGGAGAGGTTTGTTATACACCAGTGAATAACTGAAACAGTGACAAGCTGGGATTTGAACCCAGTCAGTCAGTACCATTTGACTGACTTCAAAAACCATGCTCTTAGTTTCAGTACTATGTTCCTTCTGGTTGGGAGTGGAATGTCATACCAATACTATAATATTCATAGGTTGGCCCATAGTAGCACTCAGTAAGTATTTGTTGAATGAATGAATAAAGGGTGTGGTGGGCTACCAGAGAGGTAGGAAAGTCCAGGGAATTCAAAGGCAGGTTGGCAATTACCTTTCCACAACCATGACCCGCTTTCCCACTACAAATATTCCAAAAACAAATATTCCCTAAATCTAGAAACAAGTATGTGGATATCACCAAACTCCCTCTCTAGGTCTCTTTCTCTGTTAAATTCAGATCAGGCAAAATTGAGAATTTCAGAGTTTGGTTTTCGATGGTCATTCCCCTTGCCCCCAACTCTCTACCATGCCCCTGGCATCTTCTCTCCCTCCCACCTGGCCTTCTGGGCCCAGAAGCTCTTTCTCCCTCTTTCCATATAAAATCCACACGCAGGAACGCAGAGAAGGTGGAAATTACAGAAATGGGGGAGGAAGATTTGGATATTAGTAGATGGCATTACAGGCCAAAGAAATGAAACTCTAAGCTCAGTGCTTCCAGGAGACATCTGCCAGCAGGTGGAGGAGGTATTTTAAGGATGGGGAGCCAGCTGGAGGTGTCCCTGTGGTTGGGGAATAAAGGAATGCCCCCTGAATCTCCCCAGAAGGCAGAGGCTCTGGCTCTCCACACCTGGGGCTGTGGCCCAACATCTGTAGCTCCCAGAGTAGTCACTATAGCCTGGTGAAGACCCACAGGGGTCACTGCGTCCAGTCCGCTGCTTCTTGGCAGCTCTGACACTGCCTTTTCTGTTCTAAGCTCCCCCTCATTCTTAGGCTCCTGCAAGCATGCACACACACCCCCAAGGTCACACACACATGGCTCCAGCACCTGGATCCACACCCTGAAAACCATCTGGGCCCTTCACTGCAGACTCAACCTAAGGAGAGAGCAGGCCCCACTCCTGCTCACAAGCAGACTGTGTCAAGTGCACACAGGCACCGTGGCACACACTCACATGCAAAGCAATGCAGTGGGGAGCACACATCCAGACCACTGTGGGCACAGTCACCGGCGGAGGCACTGGGATATGAGGAGACATAAACATGCGTGCACACACATGCACACCTCCAGACCATCCAGACTTACCACACGTGCACAGGGGCACCCAAACCCTCCCACCCTCAGACACCCGCACAGGTGCCCAGCCAGGCCGCAACACCAAGCCCCTCCCCCACCCCTTTTCAGAAGCAGGTGGAGAGGGCTGGGGTTCGAGGGCGCTCTTCCTCCTCTCTCCCTCTGGCCCCGGCTCTCCAAGGTCCAGAGTCCCAGTGGGATCTGGAGCCCGCCCCGCCCCCCAGCCTGGCTCGAGGAGCGACTGGCGAGAGGGGGGATGGGAAGCCTGGTCCCAAATCGTTCTGATTTTAAGTCCTTAAATTAACCGCCTCCTTGCCTCTGCCCTGGCCTGCCCAAATCCCCTCCCCCGCCCCGGTCCGGGAGCCTCTCCGGCCTCCAGAGGGCTGTGGGAGAGAAGCAAGAGAAGGCGGCAGCGGCTGGGGTCCTCCCTGCCTTCTCTCCAGGAGCGGTCCCGCAGCACGCCCGCGACTCGCCCTTACCTACTCCACCCCGCGACGAGGCCAGGCCCCGCGGCCCTCGGCTGGGGGTGCAGAGGCAGCCCCCGCGTGCCCGGGCCAGATGCAGGGCCGCCTCGGGGCCTCGGATCTCTTTCCCCTCCGCAGCCTCGGGTAGCCGCCGCGGCTTGCGCCCCCGCCTCCCTCTCGGGGCGGGGGCGGCCAAGCCTCCCAGCCAGTCGCAGCGGGAGGGGCACACAAACAGGGTGGGGGAAGGATACAGGAGGGAGGAGGGGGCGCGCGGCCCGAGGAAAGGAAGGGAAGGGGGAGGGAGGTGGCAAGGAGGTGGGGCGGAGCCGGCCCCTCCTCCGGGGCGGGCTCTCCCGCGAGCTGGGGAGCCGCAGATACCGCCAGAAGCGGCTGCGCCGGGACCCCACGTTTTCCGCTGAAGGTGGCTTCGGTGGGGGAGGGGTCCGCGGCGCCGCCCTGGGGGTGCAGGGGCCTCTCCAGCCGCGCTCCTCCTGAGTCCCTGTCTTCCCGGATCGCGGCACCGCCCAGTGCACTCTCCCTGCCCCGGGCACCTCCAGTTGTGACCTCTGCTGCCCACCTTTAATCCGAACCTCTCCGCCCTAACTCTACCACTCTGGCTTGGGCCTGCTTCCACTCGGAGCACATCCTGGGGTGGGCGATTCTGTGGGTCGGGAAGAGGGCCGGCGCGCTGCATTACTCCTGGGATCTGCGCCACGGGCTCTATGCAGCCTCCTGGGACGCGCGCCTGGGTGTGCACTCAGCGACCCCGGGTCCGAGACACAGTCTCCGCAGACACTGCCTGTGTCAGTCCCCTCTGGGCATCCCTAGGGAACCACGGGAACTAGGAGTGTCTTCGGTCAGACTCCGTCATGTCCCGGACCCAATCTTGCCCTTGAGGGTGCCGTCTAGGAGCACGTGTCCCCGTCACAAATCCTATCCGGGACCTGGTGGAGGAAGAAAGGGACAGTGGGCTCCGGCCCTGGTTCCTTCCCACCCACTCCCACCTCAAACTTGGTTAGGGGAGAAGCCTGGCTCCCTGGGACTGGAGCACCTAGAGGGCCCGCCCTTGGCTTAAGGCCCATCCATCTATTGAAGCAGGAGCAATCTGACTGTCCTGGGCTTGGAGGAAGTTTACAGGGCTGCAGTGGGTAAATCAGATAGGGTGTTGGGGCTACTAAGCCCAGGGCTGAGATGAACTGAGCTTTGGATGAGGAAAAGAAGAAATGGCATTTCAGGCTAGGGGCAGTGCTTGGACAACGGCAAAGAAACTGGCTTGGGCAGGGTTGAGGTCCAAGACCACTAGGGGTCGTACAGCTGCAGCAGAACAGAAATCCAGCATAGCCCCAGGATTCTCCAATAAACGAGGCTGATGGGGACTTTCCTTGACCCCATCCAATTCCTGCTAAGGCAGGGACATTGGGCATTTAGTATCTGGAGGGATAATTTGTAGAGTTGTCAGGTGGCTTTTGAAGAAAGGCAATTTTTTTTTTTTTTTTTTTTTTTTTTTTTGCAGACTTGCGTTAACTTTATTTTGCTCTTTCCAGTCTGAAGCTACTATCATGGGCATTTAGAGTTATACAAATGACACTTACAAAAAATAAAAGACCAAGACACCCAGAGTGAGATGCATGGTGGACACTAACCAGAGGGGAAGGGAACTGGCAGGGGCGGGGCTAGGAGCCAGGGACCAGGGGGCTTCCACGGGGCTCCCGGCTGAGGGCGACGCCCAGCTTCATCCTGCCGAGACCCGGGAGTCCAGTCAGAAGAGAGAAAGGCAAATTTAATAAGGACCCAAGCCAGTCAGTTCAAACTTCCCTCCTCCCCCACATCTTCTCTTCCTACCCCATAGCTCCTGAATTTCCTTTCTCCTCAAGAAAGTCTTAGATTGAGCAAATAAGAAATCACTTCTCCTAAGACCTAAGTTATACCAGCTCCTATTAACCAAATGCCGGGCATTACACTAATCATTTTTAAGCATATCATTCAATTGTCAAACCTATTGAGTAGGTATTATTATTATCCCCACTTTACCCACTTTATTTGGGAGTAGGTATTATTATTATCCCCACTTTTCCCACTTTAGTTGGGAAACTAAAGCTCAGAGCTCAAAAAAGGGCACCATCAGGATTTGAACTCAAGTCACCAAATTCCAAAGTCTGTGCTTGAATACAGTGCCCTCCTGCCACCCCTTTGCTCTATTAAGCCTACTGAGCCTTCCACTGCCAAAATGAAGATTCCCTAAATCCACCTGCTTTTGCAGACTGCCAAAAATATCCATATATTATTTTTTCCTCTAGTGATGTTTGTTCTCACTCTGTGCTTCCTATGAATATGCAAAACCAATTTGAGGGACTTCCCTGGTGGCACAGTGGTTAAGAATCCGCCTGCCAATTCAGGGGACACGGGTTCAAGCCCTGGCCCCGGAAGATCCCACATGCCGCGGAGCAGCTAAGCCCGTGCGCCACAACTACTGAGCCCGCATTCCACAACTACTGAAGCCCACGCGTCTAGAGCCCATACTCCGCAACAAGAGAAGCCACCGCAGTGAGAAGCCCGCGCACCGCAATGAAGAGTAGCCCCCACTCGCCCACGCGCAGCAACGAAGACCCAACACAGCCAAAAATAAATAAATAAAATAAATAAATTTTAAAAAGAACAAACCAATTTGAGGCATGCTTGTGTATGAACACGTGTTTTCGTGAATGTGTACATACATGCATGTGCATACAGGTGTATATCTGTGCATATGCACGCGTGTGCATTGTGTTTGTGAGTGCATGCATGTGTGAATGTATGCATGTGTGTACATGTGGGTGTGCTTGTGCATATGAGTGTGTATATACGAGCGAATGTAAGTGGGCATGCATGTACTTTATGTGTGTATTCGGGTATGCATGTGCACACGTGCACACATGTGCGTATGTGTGTGTGCATGTGTGCCCAGGCTACGTTTTATGGACAACAGTTTCTGCTTGGTTGTTATGGGAACCACAGTTCTAAAAATGTTAAACTGAATCCCACTCCATGTGGGCCAGAAAAGCCAAAAGGGAGAGAGAAAGCTGAATGACAGACACATCTGGGGACCCAGACCTGAGGGAGAGAATCATGGGCTCTGGAAGAATTCGGCACAGACCATCCAGAAGTGTGGTCCTACTCATGGAACCCCATGGATTGCATCGGTGCCTCAATCTTGCTTCTTCCCGTCTCCCTCCTGATCCTTTCCCAGTTTCATGCTCTCCAACCACCTTCCTTCCTTCCTCTTTCCCCTTCTCTTTTTCTCTTCTCCTTTTAGCCAACCAATCAACCCAATAATTAAGCACTTAAGGTGTGCTGGGCAGAAGGCCTAGTGATATGGTGGCCACACATGTGGATGATCAGACAAGGCCTCTTGCCCTTGAAGGAGCTCAACGGTAGGAGGATTTGGACAAACGTAGGGGGGAGGAATGAGCACAGAGCAAAGGGAGAGACTACAGAGGAGGGTGGGTGATAAGTTTGTATCAGATATGGAGGGCTTTAACTGCGATGTATTTTTTGTAGGAAGGTGGAAATTGTGGTCAGTTTGGGATAAAATACTACGAATAATGGTTTAGGGAAATTACATCAGTAGTGCTGTGTAGTGTGAAACGGAAGGAGAGAGAATGGAGGCAGAGGGACCACAGGAAGCAGTTTGGTGTAGTGCAGGCTTGTTTCAAACAGGGCACAGAGGTTGGGGTGAAAAGGGAGGAAGGAGCACTCTGGGTTGCTTTGTCAAACCCTCCCCCATATCCTGCCTCATCAAGATTCTTATTACTCTTCCCTGTCTCTCCAGGGTGAGAGTCAGGATTTGAGTGAGGCTTTGTTACTGATGTGCGTGTATCGAACTCCTCAGGTGCACTAGAAAGTAAAAAAGTTGGGACCCATGGGCCCAACATATGGTAGGCACTCAGTAATACTTGTGAAACAAGTGGATATATGGATATGCACTGGTCTTGGAACTGGAAAGCCCAAGTTCAAGGCCCACTTCAGTCTCTCATCATCTGTGTCCCCTTAAGAAAATCCCAAACTTCTTGGGCCTCAGTTTCCTACTCTGTACAATGAGGGGTCAGACAAGATGTTCTTGTAAGCTCCTTCCAACTATTATGTGATTGTCATAGCCGAAGTGTTTGCGTATGTGGAAGGGGTGGAATGGACTGAGGTGCTGGCAATAGGAACAGAGAGGATAAATGGGGGAAATATTTTAAAAGAGGAATCAATATCTTCTGGCTTTAGTTTTCAGCAATACTGTGGAATAAACCAAAGTCCCTCAAGAATGCATGGACTGATTCACAAAACATAACAGACATCTGAAATGCTTAGCTGAGCTTGCAAGAAAGGGAAGAAAATCTACTTGGACCAAAACAAGGGAACTGAGACCGACAAATGTAAGCTCAAGATGTGCTGTGACTAAACCCAGGAAGTATGGGGAAGGAATACCTTCCCATATTGCTTGTCTGTCCTGACCTGGGCCCTGGGTGGAAAAGGGGGAGTTGCCTCTGAGAATTTATAACTACTTGAGTTAGAGTTTAAGCTCACAACACCTACATAGTACAAGAAGCCCAAGTCAAGAAATGAACATAAAGATTGGTCTTCGTCAGTTGATATTCCTGGAATGCCTGGCAGAAGCAAGCACAAAACTACTCAGGAGAAACATACCCTCAACCCAGCCTACAGAATATTACTGACCAGGTAAACCCCCACTCACTGAAAATTAAGATGAGCTCACAAACTGAAAATTACAGTATGTAAAAGGAAACAATGTACCATGAATTAGAGTAGATAAGACCCTTTAGCACTTCAATAAGATCCAGTAAGTCTGAGTGACAGCCTGGATGTGGGGGAAAGAGGGGTAAAAAATGAATCCTACAGAAGAACTGTAGTGGGCTTCCCTGGTGGCGCAGTGGTTGGGAGTCCGCCTGCCGATGCAGGGGACGTGGGTTTGTGCCCCAGTCTGGGAGGATCCCACATGCCGCGGAGCGGTTGGGCCCGTGAGCCATGGCCGCTGAGCCTGCGCGTCCGGAGCCTGTGCTCCACGACGGGAGAGGCCACAACAGTGAGAGGCCCGCGTAACGCAAACAAACAAACAAACAAACAAACAAACAAAAAGAACTGTAGTTATTTAGGTGATTTTGGGGAACCAAACAAATGATGGTCGCCTTTAGCATAAACTGGGTATATGGAAGGATGATTTGATTTTAGACAGATTGTATTTGAAATTGTGGTGAACATCCCCATATGGAGGTGTTCATTAGTCAGAACCATGGGCTTCAGCTGGAGTAGAGATGAGGGCTGGCTGGCTTAGAAGTCATCCATGCATCAGTGATAGCTGAAAGCCTAGGAATTCATGTGATCTCCAAGAAGAGTGTGGAAATGGGGAAGGAGGGGGCTCAGAACTAAGTCTGAGAAAACAACATTTTGAGGACCAGATAAAAAATAGGAGCAAGTAAAGAAAATGAGCTCTCTGTTAGTCCCCGATTATGTTTGGGTCCTGGGTTTGGGACGATTTTCTGATTGTTTTATTTAATTCTTTCCATCTCTGGCCTAACATTCTTTTCCATCAAAATCCCTAGGGGAAGTTCCAGTAAATGGAGCAGTTTCCCTTGGGAGTAATAGGAGGGACTTCTCAGCTGGGAGTTGTAGAACCAGGCTGGGCCCTGGTACCAGCACCACTACGAAGTCACTTCTTTGGGGTGCAATTTTCTCATCAGTGATTTTAGGCCTAGGTGGGTATGAGGACAAGGTGGGGCACAACAGAGCTGATAGTACTTGATGGGACGCTGCTCAAGGGGGCAAGGGTGGACCGGTTAGACACCACCCACCTACAGCCTGTCTGCCCTTCTTCTTTTGTTCAGGTTGTGTGGTTTGGGACCAGTTGCTTGAAATCTGGGCCTTTATGCTCTTTCTTACCCTATTCTGCATGGAAAGTGAAGTCAGGTGGTCCATGCCTATAAGTGAAAGGTGTGGTCACTTAAATAGTCAGATAATGAGAGTCATCATCGTCTTATGTCTCCATGAATCTACCACTTCCCTATTACAGTGCCTGATGGTCCATCATTTGAGCCTCACTACGGGGTTAAACATTGCCCTCTATAGGCTACTCTATTAAAATGTTAACTCTCCTAGAAGAGGTAGTATTGAATCCTTTACCACAAATTGGTTTATTAGATGCAAGGTACTCAACCACATGAAAGCACTTACCACTCAGGGAGAAAAATGGGTGGAATTCACTGATAATTGAATTGATAATTTTGTCTCTGGTCAAATGGACTGTGGGGGTGGAGGGTGAGCACATCTGAGAGTGAAGGGATGAAGTAGCCAAAGGATTAGAAGCTGGGTTGATCTGGCATCCTAGGGCTGTAGAACTCTCTTAATTCAAGAATAGCTCAGCTCAGAAAAGAATGAAGCCCCCAGACAGGCTCTATCCTTTCCTTAGCAGAGAGGAGCTGTTGGGGAGGAGAGATGGGAGCACAGCAGGCTTTTAATGCTCCAGCGTCTACCCAAGATCGCCAGAAAGAGTAAAAGCTTTTGGGTTGGGAGTTTAGGGAGTAAAGTGTGTGTGTGGGGGGGAGTTTCACCCATTCCCCACTTTCCCCATCACAGGATCATACTTTCCTCACCACCCTCCTAGCTCCACCACCTGCCCCCCGCCCTGAAAAGCCATGGAAGTTTCATCTGGAAGGAGAGTTAGGGAAAAGGGGCTGTGGCCAGTGCTTGACTAGATGGTAAATGGGCTGCTGTGGGAAAAGCAGCCTCTGGCAAGCACCCTCTTCTTACTGGGCTTGGCTCTGCCCATCAACGGTCTAGCTGAATGCTGAGTCCCTTTGGGGCCTGACAGCATGTGATTCTCATACAGATGCACAGGCACTGGCTGGAGCCTCTGTGATACCCAAAGCTCTGGGTGTTCACAAACAGCACTGAAATACTGCAGTCTTTTGCTGCTGTTGCTACTGCCTGGAGCTCCCTCTAGTTGCCAAATCTATTTCACCTCTTGGATGCCTTTCCAAACAGTGCTGATAAGCTGAGGTGCCGCCATTCTGGGGTTGGGAAAAAAAGCACTGGCTTTGGAGCCAGACAGATCTGAGTTTGACCCTGTCTGTTCCTAGCTGGGTTACCCAGCAAGTTATGTACTTTGCTTCCCCATGCTGCACTCAGGATTGTGAGGACTGAGGAGGATAATATATGCACAATGTTTAATACCTAAGCCTCTCAACCACTCTGAAAGTTCCAGAAACACCTTGAACCCTTAGGTCAGCTGTGATTAAATTCATTTGTTAATTCAGTACACATTTATTGAATGCCTACCACGTGCCAAAGTGCCTGACGGTAGGTGTGTAATGATGCCATGAGCGTGAGGATCTCCCTTCTCTTCTGGCACATATACTCCTGGGGGAGTGGGTGGGGAAATGGTCAGGAGCTTGGATGGCAGATTCAGTAAGCTTTTAGCACAATAATTTTAATTGCAAAAATAAACAGTTTTGTCAACTGCTTGAGAGTAGCGTCTGCTTTACAAAAATTAACGACAACAAAAAAGGAAATAACCCCAAAGCAAAACGTTACAACCAACGGCTGCTGAAAACGACATTGCTGTACAAAATCCCGCGCGAGACCAGCTCGGCTCTGCCCCTACCCGTCTCTGGGGGTCTAGGAGAGGGCGTGGGGCGTGCGCCATTACAAAAGAGTGTCTTAAGTCCCAGGGAAGTGCCTACTCAGTGGGTGGCCTGAGAGAACTTCCCTCCAAAGCGCGGCTGACTCGGAAGACAGCGCCCGGACCGCGGGAGCTGTCCATGGAGCTAGTGCTGTACGGAGAGTGTGCGGCGGGCGCTTCAAGGGAACTAGAAGCCGGACCAGAGGCCCGCCCTAGGGCGTGCCGGAAGAAAGTGGGCAGAGGAGCGGGGAGGGGTGGGCAGGTTTTCTCGTGCGCGCCGGACTGCGGCGCCCCAATGTGCAAACCCATTTCACCGTCACAGCGCAGCGAAGGAGAGGCCCAACGAGTAAAAGCCAAGGCCCTTGAGCCGCTCCTCGGCGCGCGCCTTCTGCTTGAGGTGCACCTTGCTGTGCCGTTTCTTCTCATCGCTGCGCGCGAAGCGGCGGCCGCACACGTCGCAGGCAAAGGGCTTCTCGCCTGTGTGGGTGCGCACGTGTGTGGTAAGGTGGTCGCTGCGGCTGAAGTTGCGGAGGCAGATGCGGCACTGGAACGGCTTGTGGCCCGTGTGGATGCGCAGGTGGCGGTTGAGCTCGTCAGAGCGCGCAAAGCTGCGCACACAGCTCTCCACCGGGCAAGCAAATGCCTTGGCGTGCGGCCGAGGGCAGAAGCAGCGTGCGCTGCACTTGCCGCCTCGGCGCCCCTTGCGCCGCGCCTTGGCTGTGGGGAATGGGACCGGCGGCGGTCCTGGAGGCTCAGGCACGCCACTGCTCCCGGGGAGGTCCGCCACCAGAGGTTTCGGGAAGTCCGCCCCGGCGCTGCGAAGGCCCAGCGGGGAAAGCTCAGGCTGCGTACCATCTAGAAACTCTCCGCCTTCGCCGCTACTCCCTCCCTCCCCACTAGTAGGGGTCAGGAGCCCCGGGAGGCTCTCGGTTCCCTCCCCTAAGTCACCCGGGGCCAGCGGGAAAGCATCGTAGGCCCCCGTGGTGTATAGTCTGCTGGAAGGGCCAGCCGGCAGCTCCGCGGGGCAGCTGATGGACAGCAGGTCTTCAATCTTGGCCCCCATCGGGGGGAAACGGGCCTCCGGGGCGCCCTGGTAGCCTCCCTGTGACCCACAGCTCCCTGGCGCCCCGGCTGAGAGCAGCTCCCATGGAGCGTAGGGACCTTTGAAGGCCGAGGCAGTGTCCAGCGCAGGAGAAGCCGGAGGAGCCCGGAGGCCGGGCTTAACGTCGGGTGGGGAGAGATGAGGCTCATACAGGCACTGTGAGGGGGCGCCCGCCGAGGGTGAGGCCTCCCAGAACGCCTCTGGGAAGACGGTAGCGCCCAGATCCGGGGAGAAAAGGTCTGGCGGTCCCGGCAGCAAGGCGTCGGAGCCTGCGGGAAAAGAGGCGTCCAGAGGAGACCGGGATGCTGCCGCCTCAGCGCCCGGGAAAGGTGCCAGGCCTAGGATGCCCGACATGAGGTTGAAGAGTGCCTCCGGATCGTGCGGGTGTTCGGGTACTGCCTGGATGAAGAAGCTACCACTGTAGCTGAGGCCGGGAGGAGGCGTGGGCGCAGGCCCCTCCAGGAAGCAGGAGTCGGCTAAGTCCCCCCCGGCGCCGCAGCTGCTCAAGGCCCAGCTCAAGAAGTCACCTGCTGAGGAGGGAGCAGGAATCAGCTCCGCGCACATCAAAGGCCGTGCCTCGGAGCCCGCAGCCCCTACGCAAGAAGCCCTTGGTGCGCACTGGCACACACAAAGTGCCTTTTGCACATTCTGATCCAGCCGGAGCCAGCATACGCCCCAAGACGCACATACAAACATGCACACGCAAAACACACGTGCAAAGGCAAAAGGATGCCTTGATACACGCACAGGTTCCTGCGGAGGCGCTGGAGGCCTGGTGGGGGTGGCATTGGGGGTACGCACACACAGGACCCCGAATCTCCTTCCGCCCCTAGCCCCACAGCTCCAGCGTCCCAGGCCCTGCCTGTTCTCAGGCACCTTGCGTCCCCGCGCTGCGCCGCCGTCTGAGCACCCCTGGCCGCGCTCCTTACCTCCGGGATAGCCGGCGGCTGCGGGTGGGTCCCTGGCGGGCAGCCGGGTCAGTTCGGTACTGGATTCAGAGCAACAGCCCTCGGTGGACTTTACCAGGAGCGCGTCGGGGCCAGAAAACTCGCTAAGGTGGAGCATGGTTCGGCTGCGGCTGCGGGGCTCCGGGGGCCTCGCCCGCTGGGCTTGGGGGCGCACGGATGGCCGGGAGGCCGACAGTCGGGGCGCCCAGCGCCTCGCAGACCTAGGCTCTCGGGCTCCTGGCTCCGGGCTCTCACCTCTGGGAAAGGGTTGGGGGTGGTGGTGGCCGAGGCGCCCTTGCTCGCTGGGACCCGCCTCGGGTGGCGGTTCCTCGCCTGTCCAAAGCGCAGCCGGGCTCCCCCAACCCGCGGCCCCCCCACTTATATAGCAGCGGCGGCGCTGGCTCAGGGCTTCCGACTCCCAGGGCCACTGCCATTTCGGGAGGCCCCGGCCCAGCCGCCGTGACGTAAATGCCCAAACATGGACACAGGATGTGTACCGGGGACTCCCGAAAAGGAAAACTCGGGCTGTGACGTCTTCGCCACAGCCACCGCCGGGCCCGCGCCGCTGCGTGCGCGCGCGCTCGCTGAGCGTGGAGCACCGTGCGCGCCGGGACCGCGGGTGCGCCTGGCTGGGGCGCTGCGTCGCCTGGGTCCGGACGTCAAGTAAGTGCACTTCTCTCTTGGAGGGAGAGGCCGAAGGACGGTTAGGAAAAAACAGTGGGCTTAGGGTTTCCACAGTTTGGGCTCGAATCCTCTCTCTGCCACCTTCTAGCTCTGTCATTTCATCTCCCCGAACGTCAGTTTCCTCACCTGTGAAATGGAGATACGTACGTCTACTTCATAAATTTGCTATAAAGATTAATTGGGTTAGAGCATATGAAATTCTAGGCACGGGGCACTCAATAAACCGTAGGGATTATTGCCATTATTCATTATTTGCTCACATCTGTGTGTTTTTCATATTCTTAATAGGCTTTTGTTGTTTAGCTTGTTCTAGGAAAAATAACTTATTTAAATTAAAAAGGATCATATCGTGAGAGAAAACGTCAATTAGCACAGAAAGGTATATTATAATTGAAAATTAAAAGTCTCTCTTTTCTCTACTCACCTCCCTCCTGAGGTAGCCACGTCTAAATTTCCTGTGTATTCTTTAAGAAGAAAATTATGCATATTGCAAGCATACACACTGTCCTGCAGTAGAATTTTCCCCCGCTTATAATAGCTGAGCGATTGCTCCATGTCCAAACAGAGAGGTTGGTCATTCTTTTCTAAGGCTGTATAGTACTCCACTGTAAGGGAGGTAAGTTTGTCCCCTATCCATTAACGTATAGGAAGTTTCCAACCTTTTGCTTGTCATCGTTGTTGTAGTCCTTGAGTAAATAAATGTGAATATATCTGTGGGATAAATTCCAACGAGTGCAACTCTGGATCAAAGAGTATGTAAAATTTTGATACAACTGGCAATTGTCCTCCAGAGAAGTAGGGCCAATTCCTGCTCCCTCTTCTCTCACCTACAGGGTGTGAGATGCTTGTGTAGTAAACTTTTTTTCCTACCTTTGTATAAATGGCTTTACTCTAGGGGTGTTGTTCCCAGGAGCACACGGAGAATCTACAGGCTATATTTCCCTGGAATCAGTTCCTGGAATAATTGGGCTGCTTCTGAAAAACTTAAAAAATATATTTCATACCCTTATGGAAGCCGTGGATATTGGCTGCAGAAGGCTAGTCAACCCCTGCAAAGAAGCCTGCCTACTCTCCTGATCTCATCTCTCTTCTGCTATGGTTTTCCCTTTGTTTTATCTTCTCATCTTTTAAAATTTTTCATTTTATTTTGTGTTATAGTTCACTTAACTCCTTTCTGGACCAAATTAGGGGATTAGGTATATACATGGGATAGTATGTTTTTTTATGAAGAGCATCAATTCTTGGGACTCTGGGTGCCAGAAGGTAGGAGGGGCAGGGCTGGGATTCCCTCTTACTTCTCTACTTTCTTAGGAATGGGCACAAAGCCATTCAGGGGTGATGGGCTACAGCATGACTGGCAGTGTATCTCCCAGCCCCCCTTGCCCAGCCTCCTTTTTCAAGGGAGAGTGCCAAGAATGCCCAAACTCCACCAAATTCTCAGGTCTTTCACCCTGTGTTCATTATGCAAACATTCATTCATTCAGCTTCTCAATGTTTGTTCATTCAGTATTCATTCCTTAAGTGCTTACTATGGACCAGAAGGTGGATTTTGGTTTTTATTCTACAATGACTGTGAGACCTATCTCCATTGCTAGCTGCACTGTGAGATCCATCTCCATCCCTAGCTGCCCTACCCACCACCCCAAAACAGTGCTACAAGTGTGTTCACAGAATATGTCATCACATAATCACCTGCAGAATACATGCTGACACACTTGCATTTATTCTCTTGTGTCTGGAAATCATGCACGTGCAGCATGACCTAACAAATGCCACAGACATAGGTCTGTGTTAGCAGCACATGTGTTTCCATTTAGGAAATGCAGAAACCCAGCACTTGTCTGTAAGGATTAGACACACAGGGCAGCATGTCCTTTATACTGTATTTCAGACTCTGGGTTTGATTCTAATCCAAATGCATTGCTAAGGCCAGGTGATCCCACACCAGACATACAGGGCACACATGTCTCAAATCCATGCTGGCATCTTGCTGCCTGGGAGGGAGGGGGAGTGGAGGAGTTTGGCTAGGCCGGTGTCCAGGGCTCGCCAGGTTGCCCCGTCAGGCCAGATTGGCCAGCCCCAGGTTCTCCATCCCTCTGCTGTTCTTCCCTCTGCCACGGCATTCCTCCTCCTTCTTAGTCATGGATAATTCTCCTACTCCTTTGGCAAGTTCCCAGGCCATTGCTGCTCTTTGCCAAGGGCAGTTGGGCTAGGTCTGTGTTAAGACAAAGGTCCAGCTTCCTCTTGTTAGAGGCCAGGCCTGCAGGCAGAGCTGGGGAGGAAAGAGGGAATAGGAGAGGAGATGGGGGACACAGCTTGTGCTCTGGATGTGGGCTGGCCCACATTCCTACCCCTGTGCCCCTCACCTTCAGCAGACACACATACACATACTCTCGCACATGGGATGGTTACCTCTGGAGGGCAGTTGCATCTACATTTGGCTCCTTGAGGAGGAGGAGGGAATATAAAGAGGGAATGGGCATTTTGTAGCCCTTCCCAGCTCAGTCCATCTTACTCCCAAATTTTAACAGCTTAAAAATAGATTCCTGGTGGTCTAGTGGTTAGGATTTGGCATTTTCAATGCTGTGGCCCAAGTTCAGTCCCTGGTCGGGGAACTGAGATCCTGCAAGCTGCGTGGCATGGCCAAGATAAAAAAAAAGAAAAGAAAAAAGATTCTGGGCCCAGATAGAATAAAGGTCTTTGGGTGGGCATGGAAGAGAGAGGAGTTTAGATCTATGAACTCTACTTTAATTCACACTTCAAATATAAAAACACGAATTTACACACAAGAGGGAAATCTCATACACTGAGCACTCTACAAACATATCACTTAATCATTACAAAAGCTCTATGGAATAGGGAATTGAAGACCCATTTCACAGATGAGGAAACAGACTTGAAAAGGTTCAACAACTCACTCAAGGCTATACTTCTATTCAGTGGTGGCACTGAGAGTCAAGCCCAGGCTAGCCTACTCCACAAGATAATTTAGGAAAAGATCATTCATTTTACAAAGAGTTTAACTTTAAGATGGCTTTAGGTGGAGAATCTTCCTCTAGATTTTCAAATGTGCAAACTCCGTCTGGCTGGTTTCCATCCCTGCAAGAATTCTCTGGAGTGACTGCCATTAGGAACACTGTGGGTCGCATCAGACACATGCTGAGGAGGAGAGCATTCCAGGTTCTTGGGAGCCATTGTGAAAGGTGGTGGTGGTGATGGTGTGTATGTGACTCTGGGGAGGCTGAGAGGAGATTTTGGATTTCCATGGGAAAAGGTGATGGAAGGAGACTTTACTTTCTAGACAAGCACCGAATAGACAATTACTGAATGAATTAATGAATGAGCAAATTCATTCATCAAATGTTCATTGAATACAGCCCTGTGCCAGGGGCGCTGCATGGGCCCTTTGGATGCTGATGCTCATGTCGCAGTGGATGAGACTGGAAGCTCTGGATCCAGGGAGGGCAGAGGGAGAGGGATCAGAGAAGTAAGCCTCCCTTTTCTGTCTCCTGGGAAGGGCCCAGCCCCTGTCATCATTCTGGTAATGCAACTGTCTCCTCCCCCACTCCCCACCTTGATCTTTCTGCTCTAAATATCATTGTGTTCAAATAGTAGTGTATATTTTAAAAGACTCCAAGAAGACAGCTGCCTCAGAGTATTAATCATGTAGAGGCCAGCGCTCAGTCTCCATGGCGACTCCTGGCACAGAATGCTGAGGAGCAGCTCCACGTCCCACTTCCTGGGGCCATGGAGATGCAGGCACATAGCATTTCTCTTTCCTCTCTTCCTCTTCTCTCTCCTCTGGCCCCTCTTCCTCTCCTTTCTTCTTCTCTCCCATACCCCCTTCCACTGCCTCTCATTTTCTCTCCCTAAAGGATTTATTTAAAAGCATGGGCAGAGGCAAGATCCAGACATCAGACTAACACGGAATAAGGCCACTGAGCCTGTAGCAAAGATGAAGTTTGCCTCCAGCTGCAACTTCTGCAGTACACAGCTCCTGTCCCCAAGACCCTGCGGTGCCCCTAGGCTTCACTGACCACTAGGCCAGAGGAGCCCAATATCTGTCCCTGAGGCAAGGTACCCATCATCAGGGTCCTTCTCTGTCCCCTCCCTCTTCCCTGACCATGTTCAGTTGTTGGTTTGTGGTTTGGGTTCTCACTATTATTATTTTTCTTAATGACCACACAAGTAACATAGGCTCGCTGGAAAAAGACAAACATGTTAAAATTTATAATGCAAAAAGTGAAAATATCTTTCCCTTCTCTACCCAGATATATACAGCTTAAAAGTTTTAGGTGGATTCCTATAGATTTTTCTTCATGCATATTCATTCAACATTCATCTATTCAGCTGTAGCGTCGTTATCCTCATCATTACTGATACCGATGGTATCATACTATATATACTCTTGTAACTAACTTGACATTGTACCTTGAACAGTTTCTTTTTTCCCTCAATCATGGTACAGACTAATCTATAGTATTAATAACAATTGCTTCAGAGTATTCCATCATGTAGATGTACCTAATTTTTTAACTCGATAGTTCCTTTTTTTCACTATTATGAAGAATCTGGCTGTGCATAGCCCTTTATGTATACTTGGTGTACTGATAAGGGTAATAATAATACAGTATGCTGGCTAACATTTGTGTACCACTTACTGTGGGCACTATTAACTGGGTATTGAGAGCTTTACATATACTCACAATTTAATCCTCACAACTTGCTAAGTACTATTACTATCTCTACTTCATGGAGATAGTGATGGGGAAATCGAGGCATGAGGAGGTTAAGAAACTTACCCGAGTGTACAAGGTTAAGATTAATGAGAGTGCCAGGATTTGTATAACCATAATATACAAACCATAACCATAGAATAGATTCCAAAAAGTAGAATTCCTAGGTCAAGGTAGAAATATTTAAAATTACAATATATGTTGTCAAACCTTCCTCTAAAAAGATTGTTCCAATTTGCAGAACAGAGAGCAGCACATGAGAGCCAACTGGTAAGCAGAAAAAGGTATCCCCGTGATATTTAAATTTGCATTCTAAAAGTTATCAGTAAAGACAAGGTACCTTTCACAGGGCCTTGCTCTTTATTTCCTTTTCTGTGATCTAGGGGCCTAATGCCTCACCCAAAGACATCTGAGTGGGAGCCTTCCTCATGCTACTTAAAACCCCGCACTGGGCACTAGAGATGAAGTTGTTCTCACATGGACTGGCGTGGGGACATGGGGTATAGGGGCTTCTGCACCCTCCTTAGTTTTGTTTTTTTCTAGTTTGGGTCATGGGGGAGGTGGAGAGGAGAACAAGGCAGCTGCAAACCATTCAGGAAAAGCTTCTTAGTTTCTTCCAAAGCAGCTTCTAAGCTTTTCTCCCACAGGAGAGAGGGAGGTTATCCTTTCTCTTATCTTCCATTCTACATTCCTCCTTGGGCAAAATCAACATTGGACAGAGCTGATCACAGAAGAGGTGTGACTAGAATGGGTTCTGGAGGGGTCAGAGGCAGGGGGATGGACAGAATGACGTCTCCATGCTGCTACCCACCCTGGTATTTGGAATCAGCCTCCCACCACCCCTTTGTCTCTAAGCCTGGTTCTCCCTTCATGGGCAGTAATGGACTTGGATCTTGATATGTGTTTTTATCTGATTAGGTAATGGTGTTCAGAACATTGGTTTTCAATTCATGAGCTGAGAAGTAGAGAAAGAGGCTGAGAGTAGACTGAGAGGCCTATAGCTCTAGAACAGAAGCAGAATCAGAAAGAAGCCCATTAAACCAACCTGGTGTGCTTCTCTTCTCCCTGGCCTCCTCCTGCTTCCTCTCACCTGCGCTCATCTCCTATTTTTTATCATCTCTCCTCTCCCATCTTGTAATAGGGTTCCTTAAACTGCTTTGAAGTAGATTAGTCAGTGTACTTGGATCTGACAACATAACTCCAAAATACTCAGGCAGTTAATCTACAGCTGGGCCACTGAGCCATAGCCTGAGTCCTCTGTGTGTCCCTGAACACTGTCCACCACTAATCTAGGCTTCTGGTTGCGAGTGATAGAAATGCAACCTGAATTAGTTTAGACAAAAAAAGAAAAGAAAAGAAAAGAATTTATCAGCTCACAGAATCCAAGGGAGTGTCAACCAACCAACCTGCAAGGGAGTACGGACACAGCTGGTGTCAGGAGCTAGTGGAACCAGAGGCAAAGAGTTTTTCAAATACTTTCAGCTCTTCCTCTTTTCTCCTACTGATGACTGAAACCCTGGCCACTAGCAGATTCTGTATTCTCCATGCCCACCTCCTGTGATGAATGGGTTCTCATTCTCAATTCCAGGTAGGAGATCCCAGGAAAGACCTCTGCTGTCCTTCCTAGGACAATGATCTGGCTAGGGGTCAGAGTAATATACCTGACAAGACCACTAGGGGCTTACACTTGGGTTTTGAGAGCAATTCCTGGAGAAGGGGAAACCAGTGGGAGCCAGGAAGCCTCCCAAGAGGCCTCCATCTCAGGTCTTGAGGGCAGGAGCTGGGCAGCAGTGGGCTCTGCAGGTTCTCATAATGGGGGCAGAAGTGGATATTTCCCTCTGCTTAACAATGCCCCTGGAGCAAGTTGCATGCTCCATCTGTCTGCGAGCTCCAAGGAGCACTGCCCAAAACAAAAAGCCCTAATGAGCAATTCCTGCAATCCAAAGCAAAACAATGTATTTGTTTCCTAGAATAATCTGGAGCCGTATTTGGCTTGGCAACCAGTGGGTCCCACACATGCATGTGGTGTGCCATGTGACGACTCCAGCAGGGGCCTTTCCTCAGTCAGGGCATGAGGGGGAAGGCCCCAGGGGCCCCTGCCCAGATAGCAGCAAGCTGGGGCCCAGAACAGAACCGGATTTATCAATCATGTACAGCAGGTTTCTGAAACAGGGAGGTAGGGAATGGAGGGAACGTCAACAGGACTTCTAAATCCAGTCCCCATAAAAGCCAGACTAGGCACACACGGCCTGCAGGGTCATAGAGAATCCCGTAATAGAGTAGTGACCTCAAGCCTGGAGTCAGGGGAACAGATTCCAACTCAGCTCTGCTGTTAGCTTGTTCTGTGACCTTGAACAAATTCCCAATCTTTCTGTGCTGGCATTTCCTCACCTGTGAAAATGGGAGTATGTTATCTGCTCTAACTACAGTCTGAGGACTGAGAGCTAGAATTAACAAACTAGGCAGTTTGTTAATTAGAGAGCTAGAATTAACAAACTAGGCACTTTCTGTAGCAATGAGAGGTGATGTGAGAAGCAGTATACCCAGTTAAGAAATAGTGGATAAGGAAAACATAGGCAGAACACTCTATGACATAAATCACAGCAAGATCCTTTTTGACCCACCTCCTAGAGAAATGGAAATAAAAACAAAAATAAACAAACAGGACCTAATGAAACTTAAAAGCTTGTGCAAAGGAAACCATAAATGAGGTGAAAAGACAACCCTCAGAATGGGAGAAAATATTTGCAAATGAAGCAAATGAAAAAGGATTAATCTCCAACATTTACAATCAGCTCATGCAGCTCAATATCAAAAAAACAAACAAAGCAATCCAAAAATGGGCAGAAGACCTAAATAGACATTTCTCCAAAGAAGACATACAGATTGCCAACAAACACATGAAAGAGTGCTCAACATCATTAATCATTAGAGAAATGCAAATCAAAACTACAATGAGGTATCACCTCACACCAGTCAGAATGGCCATCATCAAAAAATCTACAAATAATAAATGCTGGAGAGGGTGTGGAGAAAAGAGAACCCTCTTGCACTGTTGGTGGGAATGTAAATTGATACAACCACTATGGAGAACAGTATGGACGTTCCTTAAAAAACTAAAAATAGAACTACCATACAACCCAGCAATCCCACTACTGGGTATATACCCTGAGAAAACCATAATTCAAAAAGAGTCATGTACCACAATGTTCATTGCCGCTCTATTTACAATAGCCAGGACATGGAAGCAACCTAAGTGTCCATCAACAGATGAATGGATAAAGAAGATGTGGCACATATATACAATGGAATATTACTCAGCCATAAAAAGAAACAAAATTGAGTTATTTGTAGTGAGGTGGATGGACCTAGAGTCTGTCATACAGAGTGAAGTAAGTCAGAAAGTGAAAAACAAATACTGTATGCTAACACATATATATGGAATCTTAAAAAAAAAAAAAGAAGGTTCTGAAGAACCTAGGGGCAGGACGGGAATAAAGACACATGCCTACTAGAGAATGGACTTGAGGATACGGGGAGGGGGAAGGGTAAACTGGGACAAAGTGAGAGAGTGGCATGAACATATACGCACTACCAAATGTAAAATCGATAGCTAGTGGGAAGCAGCCACATAGCACAGGGAGATCAGCTCAGTGCTTTGTGACCACCTAGAGGGGTGGGATAGGGAGGATGGGAGGGAGGGAGACACAAGAGGGAAGAGATATGGGGATATATGTATATGTATAGCTGATTCACTTTGTTATAAAGCAGAAACTAACACACTATTGTAAAGCAATTATACTCCAATAAAGATGTTAAAAAAAAAAAAAAAAAGGAAATAGTGGATAATCCTGACAAGCCCAGATGTGCTCCCTATGTTTTCTGGGCACCTCCTTATATGGGGGTGGGACTGGTCACCATGACCTGAATTTATTTTTATGTATAAAACAACATCCATTTTATTATATCTCATTATTTTTGTGGGTAAGGAATTTGCGTAGGGCTTGCTTAGCCAGCCCATTTTTCTGCTCCACATGGCTTTTTTAAAAAACCATTAAAAAAATTGAAGTATAGTTAATTTACAACATTGTGTTAGCTTCAGGTGTACAGCAAGGTGATTCACACACACACACACATACACACACACATATACATGTGTATATATATGTATATACATATATATGTATATTCTTTTTCAGATTCTTTTCCACTAGAGGTTATTACAAGATACTGAATATAATTCCCTGTGCTGTACAGTAGATCCTTATTGTTTATCTATTTTATATATAATAGTGTGTAGATGTTAATCCCAAACTCCTAATTTATCTCTGCCTCATCCCCTTTGGTAACCATTAGCTTGTTTTTTATGTCTGTGAGTCTTTTCCTGTTTTGTAAATAAGTTCATTTGTATCATTTTTTAGATTCCACATATAAATGATATCATATGATATTTGTCTTTCTCTGACTTACTTCACTTAGTGTAATAATCTCTAGGTCCATACAAATGGCAGTATTTCATTCTTTTTTTAATTTCATTCTGTTTTGTGGCTGAGTAATATTCCATTGTATATATATACCACATCTTCTTTATGCATTTATCTGTCAGTGGACACATAGGTTGCTTCCATGTCTTAGCTATTGTAAATAATGCTGCTATAAACATTGGGGTGCATGTCTCTTTTCAAATTAGAGTTTTCTCCACATAAATGCCCAGGAGCACGATTGCAGGATCAGATGGCAACTCTATTTTTAGTTTTATAAGGAACCTCCATACTGTTCTCCATAGTGGCTGCACCAATCTACATTCCTATCAACAGTGTAGGAGGGTTCCTTTTTCTCCACACTCTCTCCAGCATTTATTATTTGTAGACTTTTTAATGATGGCTATTCTGACTGGTGTGAGGTGATACTTCATTGTAGTTTTGATTTGCATTTCTCTAATAATTGGTGATATTGAGCATCTTTTCATGTGCCTGTTGGCCACCTGTATGTCTTCTTTGGAGAAATATCTATTTAGGTCTTCTGCCCATTTTTTTTTTTTGACCACGCCACACAGCATATGGGATCTTAGTTCCCCAACCAGGGATTGAACCTGTGCCCCCTTCAGTGGAAGTATGGAGTCTTAACAACTGGACCACTAGGGAAGTTCCTCTTCTGCCCATTTTTTAAATTGTTTTGTATTTTTTATATTAAGTTGTATGAGCTGTTTGTATATTTTGGAAATTAATCGCTTGTCAGTAGCATTATTTGCAAATATTTTCTCCCATTCCATAAGTTGTCTTTTTTGTTTCGTTTATGGTTTCCTTTGCTGTGCAAAAGCTTTTAAGTTTAATTAGGTCCCTTTTTTAAAAAAATTTCCATTACTGTAGGAGTTGGATCAAAAGAAAATATCACTGTGATTTATGTCAAAGAGTGTTCTGCCTATGTTTTCCTCTGGGAGTTTTATAGTATCTGACCTTACATTTAGATCTTTGATCCATCTCAAGTTTATTTTTGTATATGGTGTTACAGAATGTTCTAACTTCATTATTTTACATGTAGCTGTTCAGTTTTCCCAGCAGCACTTACTGAAAAGACTGTCTATTCTCCATTGTATATTCTTGCCTCCTTTGTCGTAGATAAGTGCATGGGTTTATTTCTAAGCTTTCTATCCTGTGTCATTGATCTATATGTCTGTTTTTGTGCCATTACCATACTGTTTTGATGACTGTAGCTTCATAGTATACTCTGACGTCCATGACCTAAATTTTTTTAACATCTTTATTGGAGCATAATTGCTTTACATTGTTGTGTTAGTTTCTTCTGTATAACAAAGTGAATCAGCTATACATGTACATATATCCCCATATCCCCTCCTTCTTGTGTCTCCCTCTTACCCTCCCTATCCAACCCATGACCAAAATTTTATGACTAGCTATTTTCTTCTAATCCTTGCTCTCCTTCACTCATTTATTTATTGAGGACTTAGCTTATCAATACTTCAGTAGATTATTACAGAAATGTGTGATGCATGTGAAACTAGGGGAAGGAGAGGGTGGTTTGGGATCATAGAATGAGGCAGAAGGTAGTTATCTAGCCAAGAAATTTGGCAGAAGCTTCCTCAAGGAAGTGACATTCTAATTGAAACCAGAAAGTTGAGTAAACTGTTAGCCAAGAAAAAAGGAAAAGTTGCGTGGGGAGAATGTTCTAGGCAAAGGGATAGCATGTGAAAAGGCCAGAAGGTAAGAGAAAGAGGGGTGGAGGAGAGAGAAGGATTCAGGGAACTGACAGAAGGCCATGATGGCTGGAGCATAAGGTGTAAAAGAGGCTAGGAAGTGGGGAAGTGGGGTCAGGCTGGAGAGATGGGCAGACTCAGGATCATAGAGGACCTTTTGTTTGAATTTTATTTTATTTGTTTTTATACAGCAGGTTCTTATTAGTTATCCATTTTATACATATTATTTTATATATGTCAATCCCAATCTCTCAATTCATCACACCACCACCCACCCCACCTCCTGCCACTTTCCCCCCTTGGTGTCCATATGTTTGTTCTCTACATCTGTGTCTCAATTTTTGCCCTGCAAACCGGTTCATCTGTACCATTTTTCTAGGTTCCACGTATATGTGTTAATATATGATATTTGTTTTTCTCTTTCTGACTTACTTCACTCTGTATGACAGTCTCTGGGTCCATCCACCTCACTACAAATAACTCAATTTCGTTTCATTTTATGGCTGAGTAATATTCCATTGTATATATTGTCCATTCATCCGTTGATGGACACTTAGGTTGCTTCCATGTCCTGGCTATTGTAAATAGTGCTGCAGTGAACATTGGGGTGCATGTGTCTTTTTGGATTATGGTTTTCTCAGGGTATATGCCCAGTAGTGGGATTGCTGGGTCATATGGTAATTCTATTTTTAGTTTTTTAAGGAACCTCCATACTGTTCTCCACAGTGGCTGTATCAATTTACATTCCCACCAACAGTGCAAGAGGGTTCCCTTTCCTCCACACCCTCTCTAGCATTTGTTGTTTGTAGATTTTCTGATGATGCCCATTCTAACTGGTGTGAGATGATACCTCATTGTAGTTTTGATTTGCGTTTCTCTAATAATTAGTGATGTTGAGCAGCTTTTCATGTTCTTCTTGGCCATCTGTATGTCTTCTTTGGAGAAATGTCTATTTAGGTCTTCTGCCCATTTTTGGATTGGGTTGTTTGTTTTTTTGATATTAAGCTGCATGATCTGTTTATATATTTTGGAGATTAGTCCTTTGTCCGTTGATCCATTTGCAAATATTTTCTCCCATTCTGAGAGTTGTCTTTTTGTCTTGTTTGTAGTTTCCTTTGCTTTGCAAAAGTTTTAAAGTTTCATTAGGTCCCATTTGTTTATTTTTGTTTTTATTTCCATTTCTCTAGGAGGTGGATCAAAAAAGATCTTGCTGTGATTTATGTCAAAGAGTGTTCTTCCTATGTTTTCCTCTAAGAGTTTTATAGTGTCCAATCTTACATTTAGGTCTCAAATCCATTTTGAGTTTATTTTTGTGTATGGTGTTAGGGAGAGTTCTAATTTCATTCTTTTACGTGTAGCTGTCCAGTTTTCCCAGCACCACTTATTGAAGAGACTGTCTTTTCTCCATTGTATATCCTTGCCTCCTTTGTTATAGATTAGTTAACCATAGGTGCATGGGTTTATCTCTGGGCTTTCTATGCTTTTCCATTGGTCTATATTTCTGTTTTTGTGCCAGTACCATATTGTCTTGATTACTGTAGCTTTGTAGTATAGTCTGAAGTCAGGGAGTCTGATTCTTTCAGCTGTGTTTTTTCCCCTCAAGACTGCTTTAGCTATTCGGGGTCTTTTGTGTCTCCATACAAATTTTAGGATTTTTTGTTCTAGTTCTGTAAAAAATGCCATTGGTAATTTGATAGGGATTGCATTGAATCTGTAGATTGCTTTTGGTGGTATAGTCATTTTCACAATATTGGTTCTTCCAATGCAAGAATATGGTATATCTCTCCATCTGTTTGTATCATCTTTAATTTCTTTCAACAAAGTCTTATACTTTTCTGCATACAGCTCTTTTGTCTCCCTAAGTAGGTTTATTCCTAGGTATTTTATACTTTTTGTTGCAATGGTAAATGGGAGTGTTTCCTTAATTTCTCTTTCAGATTTTTCATCATTAGTGTATAGGAGTGCAAGAGATTTCTGTGCATTAATTTTGTATCCTGCAACTTTACCAAATTCGTTGAATACCTCTAGTAGTTTTCTGGTGGCATCTTTAGGATTCTCTATGTATAGTATCATGTGCTCTGCAAACAGTGACAGTTTTACTTCTTCTTTTCCAATTTGTATTCCTCTTATTTCTTTTTCTTCTCTGATTGCCATGGCTAGCACTTCCAAAACTATGTTGAATAATAGTGGTGAGAGTGGACATCCTTGTCTTGTTCCTGATCTTAGAGGAAATGGTTTCAGTTTTTCACCATTGCGAATGATGTTTGCTGTGGGTTTTTCATATATGGCCTTTACTATGTTGAGGTAGGTTCCCTCTATGCCCACTTTCTGGAGAATTTTTTTTTTACCATGAATGGGTCTTGAATTTTGTCAAAAGCTTTTTCTGCACTATTGAGACGATCATATGATTTTTATTCTTCAGTTTGTTAATATGGTGTATCACATTGATTGACGTGCGTATATCGAAGAATCCTTGCGTCCCTGGGATAAATCCCACTTGGTCATGTTGTATGATCCTTTTAGTGTGTTGTTGGATTCTGTTTGCTAGTATTTTGTTGAGGATTTTTGCATCTATATTCATCAGTGATATTGGTCTGTAATTTTCTTTTTTTGTAGTATCTTTGTTTGGTTTTGGTATCAGGGTGATGGTGGCCTCATAGAATGACTTTGGGAGTGTTCCTTCCTCTGCAATTTTTTGGAAGAGTTTGAGAAGGATGGGTGTTAGTTCTTCTCTAAATGTTTGATGGAATTCACCTGTGAAGCCAACTGGTCCTGGACTTTTGTGTGTTGGAAGACTTTTAATCACAGTTTCAATTTCATTACTTGTGATTGGACTGTTCATATTCTCTATTTCTTCCTGGTTCAGTCTTGGAAGGTTATATCTTTCTATGAATTTGTCCATTTCTTCCAGGTTGTCCATTTTATTGGCATAGAGTTGCTTGTAGTAGTCTCTTATGATGCTCTGTATTTCTGCGGTGTCTGTTGTAACTTCTCCTTTTTCATTTCTAATTTTGTTGATTTGAGTCCTCTCCTTTTTTTTCTTGTTAAGTCTGACTAATGGTTTATCAATTTTGTTTATCTTCTCAAAGAACCAGCTTTTAGTTTCATTGATCTTTGCTACTGTTTTCTTTGTTTCTATTTCATTTATTTCTGCTCTGATCTTTATGATTTCTTTCCTTCTGCTAACTTTGGGTTTTGTTTGTTCTTCTTTCTCTCGTTCCCTTAGGTGTAAGTTTAGATTGTTTATTTGAGATTTTTCTTGTTTCTTGAAGTAGGCTTGTATTGCTATAAACTTCCCTCTTAGAACTGCTTTTGCTGCATCCCATAGGTTTTGGATTGTCATGTTTTCATTGTCATTTGTCTCTAGGTATTTTTTAATTTCCTCTTTGATTTCTTCAGTGATCTCTTGGTTATTTAGTAACGTACTGTTTAGCCACCATGTGTTTGTGTTTTTTACATTTTTTTCCCCTGTAATTGATTTCTAATCTCATAGCGTTGTGGTCAGAAAAGATGTTTGATATGATTTCAGTTTTCTTAAATTTACTGAGGCTTGATTTGTGACCCAAGATGTGATCTATCCTGGAGAATGTTCCATGCACACTCGAGAAGAAAGTGAAATCTGCTGTTTTTGGATGGAATGTCATATAAATATCAATTAAATCTATCTGGTCTATTGTGTCATTTAAAGGTTGTGTTTCCTTATTAATTTTCTGCTCAGATGATCTGTTGATTGGTGTAAGTGAGGTGTTAAAGTCCCCCACTATTATTATGTTACTGTCGATTTCCTCTTTTATAGCTGTTAGCAGTTGCCTTATGTATTGAGGTGCTCCTATGTTGGGTGCATATATTTATTTATTTATTTATTTATTTATTTTTGCATTATGTGGGCCTCTCACTGTTGTGGCCTCTCCCGTTGTGGAGCACAGGCTCCAGATGCACAGGCTCAGCGGTCATGGCTCACGGGCCCAGCTGCTCCGCAGCATGTGGGATCTTCCCAGACCAGGACACGAACCTGTGTCCCCTGCATCGGCAGGCAGACTCTCAACCACTGAGCCACCATGGAAGCCCCATATGTATTTATAATTGTTATATCTTCTTCTTGGATTGATCCCTTGATCATTATGTAGTGTCCTTCCTTGTCTCTTGTAACATTCTTTATTTTAAAGTCTATTTTATCTGGTATGAGTATTGCTACTCCAGCTTTCTTTTGATTTCCATTTGCATGGAATGTCAGTTTCCATCCTCTCACTTTCAGTCTGTATCTGTCCCTAGGCCTGAAGTGGGTCTCTTGTAGACAGCATATATACAGGTCTTGTTTTTGTTTCCATTCAACAAGCCTGTGTCTTTTGGTTGGAGCATTTAATCCGTTCATGTTTAAGGTAATTATCGATATGTATGTTCCTATTACCATTTTCTTAATTGTTTGGGTTTTTTTTTTTTTTTTTCGGTACACGGGCCTCTCACTGCTGTGGCCTCTCCCATTGGGGAGCACAGGCTCCAGATGCACAGGCTCAGTGGCCATGGCTCACGGGCCCAGCCACTCCGTGGCATGTGGGATCTTCCTGGACCAGAGCACGAACCTGAGTCCCATGCATCGGTAGGCGGACTCTCAACCACTGCGCCACCAGGGAAGCCCTGTTTGGGGTTTTTTGTAGGTCCTTTTCTTCTGTTATGTTTCCCACTTAGAGAAGTTCCTTTAGCATTTGTTGTAGAGCTGGTTTGGTGGTGCTGAATTCTCTTAGCTTTTGCTTGTCTGTAAAGCTGTTGATTTCTCCATCAAATCGGAATGAGATCCTTGCCAGGTGGAGTAATCTTGGTTGTAGTTCTTCCCTTTCATCACTTTAAATATGTCATGCCACTCTCTTCTGGCTTGTAGAGTTTCTGCTGAGAAATCAGCTGTTAACCTTACGGGAGTTCCCTTGTATGTTGTTTTTCCCTTGCTGCTTTCAATACTTTTTCTTTGTCTTTAATTTTTGCCAATTTGATTACTGTGTGTCTCAGTGTGTTTCTCCTTGGGTTTATCCTGTATGGGACTCTCTGTGCTTCCTGGATTGGGTGGCTACTTCCTTTCCCATGTTAGGGAAGTTTTCGACTATAATCTCTTCAAATATTTTCTCGGGTCCTTTCTCTCTCTCTCCTTCTGAGACCCCTATAATGCAAATGTTGTCACGTTTAATGTTGTCCCAGAGGTCTCTTAGGCTGTCTTCATTTCTTTTAATTCTTTTTTCTTTATTCTGTTGCGCAGCAGTGAATTCCACCATTCTGTCTTCCAGGTCACTTATCTGTTCTTCTGCCTCAGTTATTCTGCTATTGATTCCTTCTAGTGTAGTTTTCATTTCAGTTATTGTATTGTTCACTCTGTTTGTTTGTTCTTTAATTCTTCTAGGTCTTTGTTAAACATTTCTTACATCTTCCCGATCTTTGCCTCCATTGTTTTTCCAAGGTCCTGGATCATCTTCACTATCATTATTCTGAATTCTTTTTCTGGAAGGTTGCCTATCTCCACTTCATTTAGTTGTTTTATCTTGTTCTTTCATCTGGTACATAGCCCTCTGCCTTTTCATCTTTTCTACCTTTCTGTGAACGTGGTTTTTGTTCCACAGGCTGCAGGATTGTAGTTCTAAGAGGCTTGTGCAAGTTTCCTGATGGAAGGGACTGGTGGTGGGTAGAGCTGGCTGTTGCTCTGGTGGGCAGAGCTCAGTAAAACTTTAATCTGCTTGTTTGCTGATGGGTGGGGCTGGGTTCCCTCCCTGTTGGTTGTTTGGCCTGAGGCAACCCAACACTGGAGCCTACTGGGCTCTTTGGTTGGGGTAATGGCAGACTCTGGGAGGGCTCACACCAAGGAGTACTTCCCATAACTTCTGCTGCCAGTGTCCTTGTCCTCACGGTGAGACACAGCCACCCCCTGCCTCTGCAGGAGACCCTCCAACACTAGCAGGTAGGTCTGGTTCAGTCTCCTATGGGGTCACTGCTCCTTTCCCTGGGTCCCAGTGCGCACACTACTTTGTGTGTGCCCTCCAAGAGTGGAGTCTCTGTTTCTCCCAGTCTTGTCAAAGTCCTGCAATCAAATCCCACTAGCCTTCAAAGTCTGATTCTCTAGGAATTCCTCCTCCTGTTTCCGGACCCCCAGGTTGGGAAGCCTGATGTGGGCCTCAGAACCTTCACTCCAGTGGGTGGACTTCTGTGGTATAAATGTTCTCCAGTTTGTGAGTCACCCACCCAGCAGTTACGGGATTTGATTTTATTGTGATTGTGTGCCTCCTACCATCTCATTGTGGCTTCTCCTTTGTCTTTGGATGTGGGGTATCTTTTTTGGTGAGTTCCAGTGTCCTACTGTCGATGATCGTTCGGCAGTTAGTTGTGACTCCGGTGCTCTCGCAAGAGGGAGTGAGAGCACGTCCTTCTACTCCGCCATCTTGAACCAGTCTCTCTCTAGAGGACCTTTTAAAGCATGTTTAGCATCTGGACTCTATCCCTAGGGCCATAAGATGCCTTTGAAGAGGTTTAAGCTGTGTAGGAGATGCAGGTTTTATTTTAGAAAAATCAGTCTGCCTCCTGTATGGAAGGTGACCTGGAGGGGAGGTCAGTTAAGAAGGAGGCTGCTGTAGTAATTCAGGTGAGAGAAGTGCATGAGGCCTGAACCCTGTTAGCAACAGGAAAGGAGAAGCTTTCAGAATCAACAGCAGTTTAGGAGCTAGTCTATAATGGACATATATGGGTGCTTAGCTACACATCGGGCAGAAGGGAGAGGAAGGAATCAAGGTTGACTCTTGGGTTCTGGGTTTGACAATGAGGTAGTCATTTATTTAGGTGGAGGATCAGCAAGAAAAGCAGAGTCCTCCAACCAAACAAAAGTGTTTTATTTATGGAGCTATTATTCACATACAGTAAAAGGAGCAGCTCTTAAGTGTACAGTTTAATGACTCTATACCCACATCAAGATATAGAACATTTATATCCCCCAGAAAGTTCCCTTGTGCCCCTTTCCAATTGGGGTAACCACATTTCTCAATTCTATCCCAATAGATTAGTTTTGCCTGCTCTTGAACTTCATAGACATGGAATAATTCAGTAAATACTGTTTTGTGTCTGACTTCTTTTGCTCAACACAATGTCTGTTAGAGTTATCCACTCCATGTTTTGCATGTGTCAATAGTTTATTCATTTTTTTGGTAATCACTGACTAACATGCCATTGTTTGAACATACCACTGTTTGTTTATCCATTCTCCTACTGATGGAAGTAGGTTTTTGTTGTTGTTATTGTTTGCTTTTATGTTTGTTTGTTTTGAGGAATCCAAAAGGAAAATGATTTAGAAATGAATGACAATGAAAAGATGTAACAGGGACTTCCCTGGTGGCACAGTGGTTAAGAATCTGCCTGCCAACACAGGGGACACGGGTTCAAGCCCTGATCCAGGAAGATCCCACATGCCTTGGAGCAACTAAGCTCATGCGCCACAACTACTGAGCCTGCACTCTAGAGCCCATGAGCCACAACTACTGAAGCCCACGCACCTAGAGGCTATGATCTGCAACAAGGGAAGCCACTGCAATGAGAAGCCCGTACACCACAATGAGGAGTAGCCCCTGCTCGCCGCAGCTAGAGAAAGCCCGCGCACAGCAACGAAGACCCAATGCAGTCAAAACTAAATTTAAAAAAAAAGATATAACAGTTATAAACTCTTATGCCCTACTATATAGCATCAAAATATATAAATAAAACTGTGAATAAAAGATCTCATTTACTTCAGCAAAAAAGAGAGAAATTTTGTAAAAATTTAGTAACAAACTCAAGAATGTGTAAGATGAATATGAAGAAAACTATAAAAATTTCCTGAAGGACATTAAAAAATAGAATAAGTGGGGAGATATGCATTTTTGGATGGAAAGACTCAATATTATAAATATGTCAATGTGTCTGTGTCAGTGGGTTCTCTGTGAAGCAGACATTGAGATGGAGTTAGGAGTACACAGGGTTTATTTGGGAGTAACATATGTGACGGATAAAAGAGAGGCAGGAGAGCCTCAGCCTGCATTGCATATCTGACAGGGTTTCAGTCAATCCAGTGATGAGTTCCAGAGCAAAAAAATGCGCATTACAAGAGTCTTGCCCTGGGAAGACGTGGCCTGATACCCTGATACCCCCTCTGTACTCAGTCACTGGTGGGAGCCTTCCTGGAAAAGGCATGGCCTTGGCTTGAAAGCTGAGGTGAACCTTAAAGGTGCTAACAGCTGGAGGCTCAGCTATATCTGCACTCCATGCAGCTGTACAGCACGTTCTTTCCTGAAGCAAAACTTAAGGGGCACACCTCCATAGCTGCCACAGTTAGTTCTCCCCAAATTAATCTGTAAATTTAATGCAATGCCAATAAAAAATGCAAACATGACATGATTATGTACAGGAAAATATCCAAAGGAATAAATAAATGAATTATGAAAAATTATGAGACTTTATAAAAGTTTCTTGATACAAAGTAAACATATAAAAATCTATTTTTCTATATATCAGCAAGAATGAGTTAGAAAATGAAACGTAACAGGATAAGAAAACAAAGCAGAATTTAAAAAATTCGATCATTTTCCAAAAGCAAAAATATGAAGTACTGAAGTGTAAATATAACAAAAAAGTAAAATATAAAGAAATTGATAACATTTTATTGAGAGACATTATACAAAGCTTAAATTAAGTGGGGCAATCTATCATTTTCATGTATTGAAAATTAAGAAATTTTACGATAACAGACTTCCCCAAATGCATTGATAGTGAAAACAAACAAAATAATGTTTTTTGGAGTTCTTGATAAGTTGATCATGAGGTATTTATGAAAATGCAAAGAACCAAGACCAGTTAAGATGCTTTTTGAAAAGAATAAGGATGAGTGGGTCATGCTGTTTAATATCAGAACATATTATAAATCTAGAGTAAATGGTGTAGTATTATCATAAGTAGTAGGGGAAGGTATCCATGAATACAAAAAAAAATAATGCCAATAAGGTGTGGGGTTTTTTAGGAATTGGGGTGCAATTTAACAAATTATTTCTGAAGTATGTTTGGAAGAATATGAGAGAATAATCAAGAGAATTTTTAAAATTATGACTAATGCGCTATTAAATATCAAAACCTATTAAAATAATGTAGTGTTTGAACAAGAGATACCCAAATAAATCAGTGGAATAATTAAGAAACCAACTCACATATATATGGAATTTAGAATATGGTAAAAGACAAATTGTCACAGTAATGACAGAAATTTGATTATTGAATAAATGGCATTGAGAGAACAGGGTAGACCTGAAGAGGAAAAAGTAGAATACATATTTTATAAGATATTCAAAAGTAAATTACAGACATATTAAAAAATATAACAAACCTAAAACTATAAAATGGCAAAATAAAATTGTATGGGAGAATACTTTTATAATCTTGCATGAGGAAGGTCTTTGCAAGCATGAAATAAAACTTGGAAGAAAAAAATTGGCAAGTTTGTCTATATGAAAATTTTAAATGTTTGACAAAAGCCTTCATAAAATTTAAAACAAAGGACAGTCTTGGAGAAAAAAAATCTCTATATATATTTAATAGACATGGCTTAATACCTACAAATAAATTTAAAAAGACAACCCAGTAGAAAGATAGCCAGAGGATATGACAGGCAACTTAAAGAAGGAACAATACAAATGATAAAGAGATAAAAGGTGTTCAACCTCATTGTTAATAAGATAAATGAAAATCAAACAATGAGATGTAAGAGATGAAGATTTTTACCCTTCGGACAGGCAAAAGCTTAATAATATTCATATTGGCATTAAAAAAGAATGAAGTGTATCTAAACAGAGAGTTATTTGTGATAATGCTATTATTATACATTTAAGTTTTTAAAATATTGTTAAGTTTAAAAGCAGCACAGAACAATATATACATAAAATGATCCCATTTTTGAAAAACAAACAATTTATGTGTATGTGTTTCTGGTGTGTGTGTTTGCATATTCATACAGGAAGGCCTTGAAGGACACACATCAAACTGTTAGGAGTATTTAACTCTGGGGAAGTGTTGTGGAGGGATTTCTACATTTTACTTTATATAACTCCTTGTTCGAATTTTTAAACATTAAAAATGGCTTTAAAAATCAAGAAAAACAGTAAGAATTTTCTTTGATTCAACAGCTACACTTCTACATCTCCGTGCGCCACAACTAGAGATCCTGCGTGCCACAATGAAAGATCCCGTTTGCCGCAACGAAGATCCTGCATGCTGCAACTAAGACCTGACACAGCCAAATAAATAATTTTTTAAAAATTGTTAAAGCAGCAACAATCATTTATTTTGCTCACAAATCTGTGATTTGGGCAGGGCTTGGCAAGGAAAGCTCATTGGAGGGGTTCTACTGAAGGCTAACTATGCACTTTCAAGAGGGCTCACTCATAGAGAGGGCAAATTGGTGCTGGCTGTCAGCTGAGTTGCCTCTTCCTATACCCGTGGGCCTCTCCTCACAGCACAGTGGTTGGGTTCCAAGGATGAGTGTGTGTGTGTGTGTGTGTGTGTGTGTGTGAGAGAGAGAGAGAGAGAGAGAGAGAGAGAGAGAGAGAGAGAGAGATCATCTTTATTACTTACCTTCAGAAGTCTGTAGCATCACTTCTGCCATACTGTAGTAGTCGAGACAGTCACAAAGACCCACCCAGGTTCAACCCTCTCAGGTTCAAGGGGAGGAGACTTAGATACAACCTCTTGATGGAAGAGTGGCAAAGTTCTAGAAGAGCGTGTGGGATGGAAATATTGTGGCCATTTTTAGGAAGTACAATCTGCCACATTCCTGCTCTGAAACATAACTGATACAGTTAATAACAAAGTTGCTTTTCTTTTTAAACCTTAAGAATAAAAGATTAAGCTAAAATTAAATTCAACAGAAAATATTAAGTCTGAAAATATCTAAACAAGTAACGTTTTAAAGGAATATACAAGAAAAGAAAAGAAAGGGTAGATCTTTACAAGATTATTTTTTTAATAGAAAGCCTAAAATATAGAAGCAAATAGTTTTCTAAAGAATAAAGTTTAATACATAGGATGTGAAGGTAAAGGAAAATAACAGAGAGAAGGCAGAACTAGAACAGGAGTCCCCAACCCCCGAGCCATGGACCAGTACCGGTCCGTGGCCTGTTAGGAACCAGGCCACACAGAAGGAGGTGAGCAGTGGGCAAGCGAGCAAAGCTTCATCTATATTTACAGCTGCTCCCCATTTCTCCCATTACTGCCTGAGTGCTGCCTCCTGTCAGATCAGCGGCGGCATTAGATTCTCATAGGAGCACCCTGCTGTGAACTGTGCGTGAGAGGGATCTAGGTTGTGCACTCCTTATGAAAATCTAATGCCTGATGATCTGAGGTGGAGCTAAGGCAGTGATGCTAGCATGGGGAGCAGCTGCAAATACAGATTATCATTAGCAGAGAGGTTTGACTGCACAGAGACCATAAAAAATCAATTACTTGATTGGGAAGAAGAAAATATTGAAAATGTGATTGAAAATATTTAGTGTCTCCTTCTTTTAGAAAATTAAAGAATGGTGGGTGTGGTGGTGGGGTTCAATGGGGGATGAGGTCCCTGCCCACAGCTGCTTTCCTATAGGGCCTCCCTCAAGACCAAGGGCACCTGTTTTCCAGTGGCTGTCTGCTCCCCACCAGGGTGGGGTCTGTGCTGGAGGTGTGCTTCATCTCTGATGTGGAACCAAGAAGTGTTAGTGGACCCATAGGAAGACAGAGCCCCAACCCACTGCCTCAGTAGTACACGTTTTGACCAATTGAATGAATTGTCCCTGGATTAAATGGAATGTGGGGATAGAGAGATGACGGGCAGGTGTGGGGCACTGAGGCTGAATGCCTAGAGGCTAATCCTAGCTAACACTGATGAGGGCTAACTATATGCTAGTAGTTGTCAGCTCATTTCCTGCTCATCTCAGCTCTAAGAGGTAGGTGATTTTATTGTCCACATTTTACAGAAAAGAAATCTGAGGAACAGAGTTTAAATTTTAATCCAAGATTAAGGAGCTAAGAAGTGGAAGATATGAGACATAAATGCAAAAGTTGGATTCCAGACCATGTCCCTGGCCACTACAGTCTGATGGCTGTACTTTCTCACATCCCAAGCAGCACCTTCCTACAAGTATCTTGACCCAGACCCCGATTTGCCTCTCCAACCAGGGAGCCTCCTACCCTGCACCAGAGCTTCCCCTTCACAGAGAGCCTCCCAGGTGGTGGGTCCCAGGACAGATGCAGCCTTTCGTCTTTCCCAGCATCTATGCCTGACCCTCCTATCATTTTGGCCATGTTAACTTCATTCTTAGGGACCCTTGGGCCTTCTGGGAAGCCCAGAGTGTGATTCAGATTTAGAGGCTGCCCTTCCTCATGTCTCTTGTTTTCATTGCTTCTCATCCACCCTTTCTAAGCCTTCGAGCATGTGGTATCCCTGTCTCTCTTCTCCAAGCCCCTCACTCATGGACTTCTCAGATGAGGCTCTCCCTGGCTTTTCCTCCGGGCCCCAGCATAAGGTGACTCAAATTTCCAAACTAGTCCTTCCCCTTCTCACTGTGCATTCATTGTCTTCCCCCATCTCCCCACCCCCCACTCCCCACTTTTTAATTCCTGGTCAAATTCTGTGTTTTTGTATAAAATAGCTATCCGTGTAGACACCTATCTCCCCAGTGAGACTCCAAACTCCTTGAGGGCAGGCACCGCTCCTTATTCATGTTTGCAACCTTTTCAGCACCCAGCCTGGGCCTGGCACACCTTAGACGAAATGCACGTTTGTCCAGGTGACTTGCCAGGGAGGTGCAGTTTATTATTGGCCCCACACTTTACTTGTCACTCATCAAATGCGCTTTACTTTTTTCTTGCTTGAATGGAGTGAAAGCACCCTCCTTTACATTCATGTAGTCATTTAATAACTGGTGTTCCAGTCTTTCCTAATCATTCCTAAATAGCAAGCTCATGAGAGTTCCAGAATCTGGGTCCATTCACCTCACTTTGCTCATTACTGAGACTCACATCATGGAAAATATTTGTGTGGAAACACTTTTGAAGATATTTAAAGGGATATTTTAACCAAATGGATTGAGGGAGCTGATGAAACAGAAGATCTGCCTACTATAATGCCATTTTCTAAGTTAGGAAATGCCCACCCCAACCCCACTGTGGTCCCCTTCAGGATTTAGAGGGGTGGTGGGAGAAGTGTTTATAATTCTCACATCCAACACAAAATAGGGTTATAGAGATGTTTACTCTTTTATCAATCTAGTATTTTCTAAACATTAAAAAAATCCCATTTAAAAGATAGGAACATGTAGTTGCTAAAGGCTGACTCTTCTGCCTTACCCCTCATCCTCCTTTATAACTTACTTTTATTTAGTTAATTTTAATAATGTAATAAGCACCCATAAACTCACTACTCAAAACAAAACCCGGCCCTTTTCAGTACTCCACATCTGACTGTGTGGCCCCCCACCCCATGCCTTCACCTTCCCTCACCCAAGGTGACTTTCCATGCTACAGTAAGATCAGGTTTGGAGTCAGGGACCTGCCTTGCCATATCACTTCCTCATCTGTTCCCACTGTCACCAATAGGGCAAATCTACTTTAGCAGGCTTAACATTTTAAAATATCCTTAAATGGCCTCACTTGGCAGAGAATAAAGCTCAGATTAAATGCTACTTCTTGTAGGATAATTTTCTATGTTTAACAGGAGCTCAAATATAGCTGAGATATTATTCATCTTGAAGCCATCACCCACTAATTTGGATATAACTTCTTTTGTCATATTCCAGAAATTCTTCTCTCTAGGATAGGACCAGGGCCGCTGACTAAGAGATTCCCACCCCACACGCCCTGCCCACCTCCTCTCCAATACCAATTAGTGTTTTTCCCTCAGCCTCTGCCATGGGACATAATGGCTCCTGAGTGACAGTCTCCATCTAGGCTCATAATTTAGAGAATTTAGAGGCTGCTGCATGGAGTGACACATACTGCCATTAGTCACTCCTCCCAGCACTGAGTTAGTATCATGTTTCACAGGTACAGACACCAAGTAGGAGTCATAAGACACACACCCAGACTTGAAGAGGGGATAAAAAGAATGATACGTTGTGGAACCCTTCTTGTGGCGAGGGTCTCTTAGAATAAAAATGAATTCTGGGATATAGAAAACTAATGGTTACCAGTAGGGAGAGGAAATGGGGGAGGGACAAGATGGGTGCAGGGGATTAAGAGGTACAAACTACTATGTGTAAAATAAATAAGCTACAAGGATATATTGTACAGCACAGGGAATATAGTCAATATTTTATAACTGTAAATGGAGTATAACCTTTAAAAATTGTGAATCACTATGTTGTACACCTGAAACTAATATAATATTGTCAATCAACTATACCTCAATTAAAAAAATGAATTCTGGGAGATGATTTGAATTAGCAGGATAAATCCCTGTTTGTCTTACAGATGTCTTACTCTGAAGAATCTGCAAGACCTAAAGTTATCTAGGCTTGAAGTGCTATAAGGAGGCTCCATCTACCACCAAGAGAATGCAGTCTCTAAGACATTGACCACAAGGGGCTCTGTCAGAATGGAACCAGAGCCTGAAGCCTGTGGGTAGGGTGAGGGTGGGGGTGGGGTGTGATAGGTGGGAACCAAGGAGTATTTTTGTTTTTGTTTTTGTTTTTGTTTTTGCGGTACGCGGGCCTCTCACTGTTGTGGCCTCTCCCGTTGCGGAGCACAGGAGCACAGGCTCCGGACGCGCAGGCTCAGCGGCCATGGCTCACGGGCCCAGCCGCTCCGCGGCATGTGGGATATTCCCGGACTAGGGCACGAACCCGTGTCCCCTGCATCGGCAGGCGGACTTGCAACCACTGCGCCACCAGGGAAGCTCAGAACAGAGGAGTAGAAAGAGAAGAGGGAGGAAGCCAGGGAAAGGAGGGCCTTGGGACTTCCCACCTAAGGCTGATTCAGTCTGCACTGAAGGACTGTATTAAGGAAAAAGTAAGGACATGTTTATCATTCTCTGGGTTCTTGGTGTCATCATGGCTGGCCACAGGAAAGATTGTTTCTTTCTGGTCAAGACATTGAAGAACATAAGAACAGGGTGACATAAGGAAGTTCATAAGCAGGGGCAAAGATTTGGGTTGGCTCCTGCAAGCCAGAGCTCTTCTAAGGTGTTGTGCTAGTGAATATGGCTTACGATGGGCCCTGTGGTAGGGAGCTCTGTAGGTGGTACCCAGCCCACAATTGCTCCTTGTCTGAGAGCTGCCCCCAAATCAGCAGCATGGCTCAGCAACCAGATATGTGTTCTTTAAATCTTCCCTGAGGTAGGTGATTGGCCCAGAGGAGAACAAGTCTAGGTTGGACCCATTGTATCCTATCTTCTGATAGGATCTGTAATGTGAAACAGAGACACATGGAATGGGAGTCCCTAGAGCCAAGTCACATCCATGGTGATGTTGTAGAGGGAAACGGATCCTTCAGCCTCAGTCAGGCTTTCAGGCCAACCTCTTTTTATTTATTTATTTAGCTGCACCATGTCTTAGTTGCCACATGCGGGATCTTTGTTGCCCCATGCACGTTCTTCATTGCGGCATGTGGGATCTTTTCTACTTGCGGTATGCGGGGTCTTTTTTAATTGCGGCATGTGAACTCTTAGTTGCAGCATGTGGGATCCACTTCCCTGACCAGGGATTGAACCTGGGCCCCCTGCATTGGGAGCGCAGAGTCTTAGCCACTGGACCACCAGAGAAGTCCCCAGGCCAACATCTTGACTTTAACCACCCGAGACTTTCACCAGAGCCAGAACCACCCACTTAAGCTACTGCTGAATTCCTGACCCATAGAAACTGTGTGAGATAATGTTTTTGTTGTTTCAAGCTGCTAAGTTTGGGGTGATTTGTTATACACCTAAGTACATATGTATATACATCCAAGATGTATCAACTAGGAACGTTTTTGGCAGCAACTAACAGAATGCCTGACCACAGTAAATCTTGAGGACATTTAGAGGTATGAGTTTCCTAGAGCTGCCATAATAATGTCCCACAACCCGGGTGGCTCAGAACAACATAAAGTTGTTGTCTCACCAGTCTGGAGGCCAGAAGTCTAAAATCAAAGTGTCAGTGGGGCTATCCTCCCTCTGAAGGAGCTAAGTAAGGATTTGATCAGGTTTTCTCCTGGCTTCTGATAGCCTCAGGCATCCCTTGGCTTGTAGATGGCTGTCTTCTCCTTGTGTCTCTTCACATTGTATCCCTCTGTGCGTGTCTGTCTTTGTGTTCAAATTTTCCCTTTTTATAAGGACAACTGTCATATTGGATTAGGGCTCACCCAGATGACCTCATTTTAACTTGATTACCTCTGTAAAGACCCAAAGAAGGTCACAATCTGAGGTATTGGGAGTTAGGACTCCAACATATCTTTTTCTGGAATATAAAATTTAACCCAAACAAATGTTTACATATCAAGAAGTCTGGAGGCAGTTCTCAGGACTTGTGTGGCATTCATTAGTGTAATTCCTAACCTTTGACCAAGGAAAATGAAATGACTTCTCTGATCAATAAGGCTGGGTAGAATGATCTGAGGACCTGTTTTACTCCAGCTTTTTTCCCTCATGGCAGTCAGCTGCCAGCAGAAAGGTCACGTGTTCTTCAATGCTATTTCTCACAACAAATGTTATATGGGAATGGGCCTTGCCCCTGGATGCGCCTTCAGTTTCGGAATGTGCAATCTCAGAAACTTAGGCATCTGCTACATTGGCCAGAAACATTTAGAAACAACGTAAGAGTGGATGTGGAGGAACGAAATATTCATATGGAAAAGGTTTTGGTGGGCCAGGATGTGTGGTTTGTCTTGTACTCTAGTTACGGAGGTTTGTTAAAGGAGGAAGGACTTTTTCTGCAGCTCGTTTTTTAATTTTATGACCCAGGTGACAGGATTTTAGCTGCCTATATGGTATTTAGCTCTTAAAGTGACTGTAACTGATGGAGGTTTTGTCTGTAGCTGAGTGACTGTTTCAGTGGAGCAGTGGTTCTCAACCTTGAATGTGGATAGAATCGCCCAAAGGGCTTGTTAAAACACACTTCATTGTTCTCCTTCCCCCAAAGGAGTACTCTGAGGCAGGATTTTTCCACATGGCTTACCTGGAAGATATCCTGTATGGCTGAGCAAGCAGCCATGTTTCCTGTGAAGCTGTGGCCAGCTTGCTAGTGCAGCAGCTTGGGTTTGCTCCCCTCCTTACCTGCCTTGCTTCCCATTTTACCTCACTCTTGGTGCCCTGGGCTTGTCTCTCTCAGCAAAGCACTAGCACATAAGCTTTGCCTCTGGGTTGTTTGCTAGGCAACCGGGGCTAAGAAAGGGCTGAAAGGGAAGTGGAAATTAAGGGATTATATGTAGGTGGATTCTCCCCACAGAAATGACTTAACACAGAAGTCATAGCTTTTAGCAAAAGAGACCCTATCGGGCTTCCCTGGTGGCGCAGTGGTTGGGAGTCTGCCTGCCGATGCAGGGGACGTGGGTTCGTGCCCCAGTCCGGGAGGATCCCACATGCCGCGGAGTGGCTGGGCCCGTGAGCCATAGCCGCTGGGCCTGCACGTCCGGAGCCTGTGCTCTGTAACGGGAGAGGCCACTACAGTGAGAGGCCAGCATATCGCAAAAAAAAAAAAAAAAAAAAGAGCCCCTATCAAGTCTGAACACCCTGTAAGCCTGGACTCAGCTGGGGATGTGGGGACTAGAGTTTGGATTTCCCATTTGTGTCCCAGTGGGAACCAAGAGCAAGCGATCAGACTCCTTCTGGTCTCAGCTACCAAGATATGTAACCCTGGGAAATTCATGTAGTTTCTTTGAGTCACAATTTTATCAAATCACAGGTGCTGAGAATTGAAGGCTCATTTTACAAAAAGGTGTGTGTAGTGTGAAGAGCACTGGACTGAGAACCAGGAGAGGTTGCTAGACTTTCTGAGCCTTAATTTCTACCTCTATAAAGCAAGGTGGTATAACAATGCAACCAGCAACCAGAGGAAGAAATAAAATATTAACCTGAACATAAAATAAAAACAAAAACAAAAATGAGGTGGCAGGAATAAATAAACTTCAAGACTTCTCACTCTAAATTGTGAAATTAAAGATTTTGAGACTTACTTGGGGTCATAGCATGAAAAAATCGGGAACTAAACCTGCTTTTCCCTGCTCCCAATCTGGGATTCCAGTCTTATTGCTTGAGACTTGAATGTGCTCACTGTTTTTGACTCTTTAGCTCTGCTCTCCTCTTGACTCTTTGGGGTTGGGCTATGTAGGTTTGGGACTATGTGGGATTTGAGGTTGGACTAAGTGTTTCAAGACCTTCCCAAACCTGTGGGGACATTGTTTATAACACTGTATACTTTGTGTTTTGTTTTGATGTGGACCATTTCTAAGGTCTATTGGATTTGTTACAATATTGCTTCTGTTTTATGTTTTGGTTTTTTGGCCACAAGGCATGTGGGATCTTAGCTCCCTGACCAGGAATCAAACCTGCACCCCCAGCATTGAAAGGCAAAGTCTTAACCACTGGAGGACCAGGGATGTCCCTAGCACTGTGTACTTTGGAAGGAGATTTTAAATATATTATCTGGCCAGGACCCGACAGTTTCCTAAGAACTACGTATTTATATCTACTTTCCAGATGAGAAATTGACTCTTGGAAGAGTTAAGGACTCAGAGTCCCAAGGCTGGCGATTTAGGGGCAGAACTAGGTGAGAATCCAGGTCACCTGACTTCCAGCCACAGGCTGTTTACTCACAAATGTAGAGGATTCTGGGGAGAAATAGAGTGGCTCAATGAGGGGAAGCAAAATGTAGTAGGAAGGAGTTGAAGTATGGCTCAAAGGAGAAGAAAAGAGGAGGGGTTTCCCTGCCTGGCTCCTCTTCCCTGCTGCTGAGCCAGGTTAATGCCTCCGTTTTCTTTCAATCACTTCTTTATTACTGTAGAAGCCATATGGGCTCATCATAAGTGATTCCATTAGAACAGAAGGATAGAAAGTAACATGTCAAACTCTTCTGCTCTCACCCATCTCAAGAGTCCTCTCAGAATGTCTCAAGAGTGTCTGGATTAGTGTTGCCACCTTTCCATGGTCCCTGGCATGGGTCATGTACTCTTGAAATGTTTGTGAAAATATTGAGGTTCATCCCACATGTCCCCTACTTCAATTTGGAGTGGAATTTTAGAGTCCGGATCATAGCACATGTCCCTTATCCATCCTGGGATTCCCTCAGCTACACGTGGAAGTGGGAAACACAGCATCACATGAGTAATAGTGCACAAGTAGATGTCACCTGTAAGAAACAGGGCTTAGTTCTGAAAATCTAGGAGGGGTTTCCTATGCCCTCTCTTCTAAACTGAGAAAAATTGAGCCTGCAGAGCCTACACACTCCCCTCCCTCCCACAGATCCAGGCAGACAAGACAGAACAGGATGGCTGACCAGAAGGACAGCCAAACCTGCTCTCTCATTGCATGAAGGCAGGGAGTGGAAGAAAGAGTAGAGCCCAAACTCTCACCTGTTACAAAATGCAGTCACTCTGCCCACCAGTAAAACATGGCTCAGGAATGCCCTAGGCTTTGGGCAACTCCTCCTCCCTCAGAAATGACTAATAATGTGGTATTCCCTCCCTTAAGGGCAAAAATGGACATAGGAGTAAAATAGTAGAAATAGCCTTGATTTACAGATAACTGAAGTTTCCCCTTTTGGGAAACAAAATTGACACTTTATTTAGGGCACAATCCTTACAACAGCCCCATTTAAATGTACAAATTACCCTTTGAGCAGAATATATTAACCCTTACTGTGTTAAGGATTGGGAATCAGAGATAACAAAGATGTAGTCCCTGCTCTCAAGGAGCTTACAATCGAGAATGGGAGACAGACACCCACCTAAATGAAATAAAGTTCTATAATAATAACAATGACAATGGCTAAATGTCCATGGAACAATTACTCTGTATAGGTATTATGCTGATCACATTACATGTTTTATCTTGTTTAGTCTTCACAACAATCACACTAAGGTAATTTTAGTATTCCCAGTTTTCAGATGAGGGAGCTGAGGCTTAAAGAGGTTAAGAGCTTGCCCAAGTCCACATAGATAGCATGAGGCAGAGCCTGGAGTCACACCAAGTTCTGATTAAAGTCTCTGTGTGCAACCGCTACATGATGTTCCTACAATAGAGGACAACACAGGTGCTACAAGAGCCCAGGGACGGGCAGTCACCCTGATTGCTGGGGTCAGGGGAGGATCACAGAGAAGCTCACACATCACTCTGTGAACGCTTGAGCACCTATTAGGGACCAGCCAGTTAAATTAGGGCAGAAAGAGGGAGCATTAGTAGGTCAGGTCTGCACAGGATATCTCAGTGGGAAAGGGAGGGGAGGAGGATTCTGAAAGGGGCAAGAGGAGTGGAAAGGGGTGATATGAAGGCTGAACTTCACAAGTATATATCATTAAGCTCATTCACCTCAAGGTTAATCCAGAAATGTTCAATAATGACCACTATTGAGGCTGGTTGATATAAAAATATTTATCTTTGAGGAGAACACAAATGAAAATATCTAAGAGAGGAGGGAGGGGAAGACATCAGGGCATCAGGAGCCGGAATCTCAACCATCTGGAATCCTACTGAGATTTGGCAGCCCATTCCAGAGTCTCAGGTATCTTGCCAAAATGTTTTTGAAAGGAGAAAAAAAAATAATGTTGCCTGCTATAATAATGCACTGGAAACTCCTCACATTGACATTTACAGATTTCCTGCCAATGACCCAGAGAGCATATAATGGATGGATAGCAAAGGCAGCAAGGGGGAAAAAAGCAACTGAGTGATTGAGTTGTGCCTCCTTGGGTTTTTATTATCATTGCTGCCTTTAGCCATATGCTTTTCAAAGGCACTGACAAGCCTGGACCAATTTCAAAGGAATTCCTAAACCCAGATTTCAAAATCATCATTGCATCTCCGGATTGTCAGTGCTCTGTACAGGAAACATAAATTTATGTAAGTTCTTAAATGTTTCCCCTAAATGTTGATCAGCCTCTCCTGTCAATACATGAGATACTCGGATGTTGAAATAGATGCTAATAAATTGCCAATCCAACTTATTGCCAAGTAATGAAAAGCATTTCTCTTCCTTGGAATAGGATGTCTTACCGCTTGAGTGGCTTCCAGAAGCTGCATAAAAAAAGGAAAAAGATGGTTTCTTTTTTAGCCTGGTTGTTCCTTACCACCCCCACCCCCACTGCCACTCTTTAAAATGGAATGGAAACAGATTCAATCTGGTGGGAACGCCAGTCTTTAAGTACAGGATGGACTCTGTTTGCGCTGCAGCTGTCATCCAAGACTTTTGTCATTCTTTGCCACCACTGGATAACCTAGGTGGTATGATTCTCCACTCATTCCAGGTCTTTCCCTATCCATTTTCTTGTCCCCCTTCTCCATACCAATTTTGCTCAATCTTACGAACAGAAAAATTAAACCAGAGGCTGATAAGTTAAGTGGTTGATGAGTCAGGAACAGAGTCTGGGAGAACCCACAACCAAGCGGGACTCTGGAACACTGCAGTGTCCCTGAATCCATCTCCATCCCAAAGGACAGCATGCTGCTTTGCAAGAATGATGGTGTCATACTAAAGGCTCTGGAGAACTAGAAGCCACAAGTACACTGGGTATTTTGGTAAGATTTGTGTGAAGAGAGCAAAGCAAAGGGATAAATCCTGTGAAAATACAGAAGTCTTTTACTTTAGAGAAATTCTTGGATGGATGGAGTGTGCAGAAATCTGGGTTATTTTGGGATATTCCATCCAAAATGAAAGACAAGTTGCTTCACCTTGTGCCTCATCACTGAGAAGAAGACCAATGTTTCAAAGACACCCTTGAATTTTGGAGGCAGCATAATAATGTTTTAACTCTCTGCTCCACACCACTAATTGGATCACACAAAATACTTCCCAGGAACCAATACAAAATCACATTCAGCACCTTGAGATGAAAGCATGGGACTATTAAATTCTTTTCCTGAACACATATTGTGTGTCAGGCATTTTTCTAAGTATTTTATTCATGTAGTCCTCACAGAGCACACATGTTGTATGGCAGAGTGAGTATTTGAACCCAAGCATGTGGCTCCCAAGTCCATTGTTCTTAACTACCATGTTCTATTGTTTTCATTTTCAGAGCTGCTAGTTAATCTTGGAGATTGCAATTTCCAGGTGATGCCCATTCCTCCTCTAGTCTATCATAATTCCAGGATTCTTTGACCTGTGAAATGAATGATAAATTTAACTACTGCCTACACACCCACTTAGAATAGTGAGAGGTAGGAATGAGTAAGAGGAAGAAATTTGCCATAAATAATATTTTAAAGGAAAGGAAAAGGAGAAAATAATTATTCAATCTTCAAATACTCAAGAAGTAGTACACAAGTATGCAATTAATTAAGAATATGGTATCTGCACATACTTGTCCCTTTTTCTTCACTACCACAATTGGGGGAGTATATAACCTCCAGGATTTAAGGATGAATCCAAAAGCCTATAACTTCTAAAACAATATTTTTTTCAGCATTTTCCTTCAGAATTCTAACGTCAGATAAAGCAGTGCTTCTTGTTCATGTCTCACACAGCCTTGAGTACTTTAAAGCTCTGGTGTGATTCTTCCTTTGGCTGCACTTAACATTCTACCCAAGTGAGAACATACTTTGCTCCCAGCCCTGAGCTACCTCCTCAACTTCTTTCACTCTTCAGTAAATGGAGGGTCCCCAACGTCTAATTTTCAAGGCTTATTTTGTAGAACTCTCAAATATGGTAGAACAAAATTTTCCTATTATTTTTTAATCCCCCACTGCCCTCTAAAGATGATGGGGTCTTTTGTTTGCTAGGTTCAAATGAAGTCATCATCCTTAGTATAATAAGAATATACATATATACTTCTACATTCTTGAGGATAGAATGTAAATGCTGGGAGGGGTATAGATATACAATTTTATTTCTTTTTCTTTTTTTTTTTTGGCTGCACCACGTGGCATGCAGAACTTCCCCGACCAGGAATTGAACCCGTGTCCCCTGCATTGGAAGCATGGAGTCTTAACCACTGGACCACCAGGGAAGTCCTAGATATGCAGTTTTAGATACAGAGACTAGAAGAGAAAAAAATTACCGTGTTTACGGAATAAGGAACTATAAAATAGAAATAATAATTTCCAGACGTAGGATTGTTTTGAGGGCTAAATGAGATAATTTAAAGTGTTTGGGTAATAATATTGTTTATATGTGGAATCTAGAAAAATGGTAGAGATGAACTTATTTGCAAAGCAGAAATAGAGTCACAGATGTAGAGAACAAACATGATTACCAAGGGTCGGGGGATGAATTGGGAGATTGGGACTGACATATATACACTACTATGTATAAAATAGATAACTAAGAAAACCTACTGTATAGCACAGGGAACTCTACTCAATGCTCTGTGATGACCTAAATGGGAAGGAAATCTAAAAAAGAGTGGATAGGGTGGTGGTCCAGTTGTTAAGAATCCGCCTCCAATGCAGCGGATGCTGGTTTGACCCCTAGTTGGGGAACTAACATCCCACATGCAGCGGGGCAACTAAGCCCACATGCTCTAGGGCCCGCGCACCACAACTAGAGAGAAGCCCACACACTGCAACTAGAGAAGCCCACACGCCACAAGGAAGAGCCTCATGCCACAACGAAGATCCCACTTGCCTCAACTAAGACCCGACGCAGCCAAACAAATAAATATTAAAAATTAATAAATAATAAAAAGAGGGAATATATGTGTATGTATGACTGATTTACTTTGCTGTACAGCAAGAAACTAACACAGCATTGTAAAGCAACTATACTCCAATTTAAAAAAAAAGTATCTGGGTACAGTTCTCAGCACTAAGCGAGGGCTGAACCAATGTTAAAATGTTTTGCACTGCTATTATTGTTGTTGTTGTTGCTATTGTTATATATTGCTGTTGAAAAAATATGCTAATGATAGAAACAGAATCAAGAAGAGAATCAAAATAAGAACTAGAGAAGTGTTTGGAAATGTTATTTGCAGTACTAATTTAAACATAGAGATAGAAATAAACACAAAAATCTAAGGTTATCAAATGAAATGTATACGTTATAAACCTTGACAATGGAAAATAAAATAACATGTACTAAAAGTCAGGGAATGGGAAGAAGTATAAAAATACTAATTTGTTTTAGGTGTGTCTCTAGAATATAGCATAGAGTTGGCTTTTGCTTGGTAAGTCAACCTGAAAGTCTTTTTGTCTTAATACCTAAATTTTGCTCATTTACATTAATTAAGATGTTTTGTTTCCCTTTGTTTCTGTAATATTTTGGTCTTCAGTGCATTTTAGCTTTAAAAATATTTTGCTCTGTTTGCTTTGTTTTCTTTTTCATTGCAATTTTAACTGAGATAATTGTAGATTCACATGCACTTGAAATAATACAGAGAAATCTCATGTACCCCTTATCCAGTTTCCCTCAATGATAATGTTCTCCAAACTCTAGTACAATATCACAACCAGGATATTGTCACTGATACAACCACCAATCTTATTCAGCTTTCCTCAGTTGTTTGAGTGTGTGTTCCTTCTAATAATTTGGAAATTAAACATTTTTATTCTGGTTTTTAGCTTTGTAATTTTAAGTAACTATCTTTTAAAAATTGATATTAATTGACATGTAATGTTGTCTGAGTTTTAGGTGTACAACATAATGGTTTGATATATGTATATATTGCAAAATGATTCTTAGAATAAGCTTAGTTAACATCCATCACCCCACACAGTTTCAAAACTTTTTTCTTGAGATGAGAAATTTTAAGACCTACTCTCTTAGCAACTTTCAAATATACATACAATACAGTGTTGTTAACTGTGGTCAACATGCTCTACATTACATCCCCATGACTTTTAACTGGAAGTTTATACCTTTTGACCAACTTCACCCATTTTGCCCACCCCACAGCCCTACACTTGCCTCTGGCAACCATCAATTTGTTCTCTGTAAATATGAATTCAGTTTTTAAAATTTTGCTTTATTTTTAAAAATAAATTATTTTATTTTATTTTTAAAGGGCTCTTTTTTTTTTAACATAAATGTATTTATTTATTTATTTTTGGCTGCCTTGAGTCTTTGTCGCTGTGCAAGGGCTTCCCCCAGCTGCGGTCATTCTTCGTGGCAGTGCGCAGGCCTCTCACTGAGGTGGCTTCTCTTGTTGCAGAACACGGGCTCTAGGTGCACAGGCCTCAGTAGTTGCGGCTTGCGGGCTCAGTAGTTGTGGCTCACGGGTTCTAGAGTGCAGGCTCAGTAGTTGTGGTGCATGGCCCAGTTGCTCTGCAGCATGTGGAATCTTCCCGGATCAGAGCTCGAACCTGCATTGGCAGGCGGACTCCCAACCACTGCGCCACGAGGGAAGTCCCAATTAATTTATATTTTTGGCTGCACCGCACAGCTTTCAGGATCTCAGTTCTCTGACCAGGGATTGAACCTGGGCCGCAGCAGTGAAAGCCTGGAATCCTAACCACTAGGCCACCAGGGAACTCCCAAATTCAGTTTTTTTAGATTCCACATATAAGTGAGATCATACAGTATTTGTCCTTCTCTCTGTCTGATTTCATTCTACATAAAGACCTCAAGGTCCATTCATGTTGCAGCAAGTGGCAGGATTTCTTCTTTCCGTTGTGTGCATCTTTATCCATTCATCTGTTGATGGACACTTAGGTTGTTTGCATGTCTTGGCTATTGTAAATAATGCTGCAATCAACATGCTGCAACAGCAATGCTGCATCAAATCTAGTGAAGGGAAGTCCATATTGAGTTCATGCATAGTGTCCATCCCAGCCACTACTTTGTTCAGGTGCCCATGCTCCGGACTGCATTCTAGGCACCTGCTACCCATAGAAGTTTTCTGTTTCTCCACTGAGTTCCATGAGCTACTACTTTCCTTTCCCCCAATGTTAATTGAAATCTCACTGCCTTTTGGGTCACCCCATATAGGGTCACCCAATATGAGGGTGACCTCATATAGGGACGCTATATGAGGGGTCCTTCCCATATAAGTTTGCTGTAATCTTCCATTGACTTTTATTACAGCATATGTCATTGTTAGGAAGTGTTCCAGAGGATCACTTGTGTTCCAGACATAGCCTTCTCTCACTCAACGTTGTGGCAGTGTTCTTATTTCTCTTTGATAATACTATTTCCCTTTGGTAATCCCCAGCCAAACAGTAACCTCCTTTTTGTCCTGTTAATCCAGGTGCATAAGGAGCACAAAATGGTCAGGTGACAGTTTCGACTTTCAGTTCAGTGGAACCCTTGTTTTGTCCAATGGTGGAAACACTAATTCCTTGGGTACAAAGACCTCTTAACCAATAGGACCAAAAATTGAAGGAACAAGAAGCAAACATGTAGATTTAATATTGAAAAGTAACACTACCACTTTCATCCCTTTGGCTCTCAGATCCATGTATTCTGCCTGTATGGGGAAAGAGCACTGTATATTAGTTCAGAGCATGTATAGCACCCACCCCTTTCCCCTGACTGCCCCAGTTTTTTGCCAGTCAGTTCAGTAACTGAGTCTTAATTGGACAGTTAACCATTCTATATGTTCAGCTGTTTCTGGATGATGAGGTACATGACAAGACCACCAATTTCTGTCTGTATTAGCCTATTGCCTTCTCTGCTAGCTAGAAACAATGTTGTGCAGATACCATGACCAGGAATAAGGCATCCAGTAATTTCAAGGATGGTGTTTGTAGCAGAAGCATGATAAGTAAGAAAGGCAAATCCATGTTTAGAATAAATGTCTATTCTAGTATAGACAATATCCTGGCAGGGATCCAATAAAATCAATCTGCCACCAGGTGGCTGGCTGGTCTGCTCAGGTTATATTACCATATTAGGTGCTCACCATTGGTTGGTTTGGTTGGTTGGTTTTGTTCTTTTTTCCCCCAGCTTTATTGAAATATGACTGACATATAACATTGTGTAAGCTTAAGCTGTACGACATGATGATCTGATACACGTATATACTGTAAAAATGATTACCACAATAAATTAGTTAACATATTTACCACCTCACATAATTATCATTTTTTGGATACATGTATATAACATTTCTTTATCCATTTATTCATCAGTGACACTTAGGTTGTTTCCATGTCTTGGCTATTGTGAATAATGCTGCAGTAGAACATGGGGGTGCAGATAACTCTTCAAGATAGTGATTTCATTTCCTTCAGATATATACCCAGAAGTGCAGTTGCTGGATCATACAGCAGTTCTATTTTTAATTTTTTGAGGAAACTCCAGCTCCTTACAGTTTTCCATAGTGGCTGTACCAATTTATATTCCCATCAACGGTGCCCAAGAATTCCGTGTACTGCACATTCTTGCCAACATTTATTTCTTGTGTTTTTTGTATTTATATTACTATCTTAATTTTCTATTTTTCTAAAGAGTCTATTAATTCCTCACTATGAGCAATGGTGAAATTAGTATGTTTCTACTTCCTTCCCATTTCCTCTACTCTCCTCACCCCCTCCTAATTTTAATTGATAGTTTTATTTTCATAGAGTTAAATTTTGTATTGTTAAATATACTTCTCTCACTTGATTTGGCAGCTCCGTAGCCCAAGCTATTAAAGATGAAGAAACACATTTATGCTGCAATGTATTTATCCTACCTTTGTCCCCCCTTTTCATCTGAACTTTTGTCAGTTAGATCATTTCCAGATCATTTCTAATCTGCTCTTCAGCCATATTCACTGCATGTGTTTTGTCTTGGTCTATAGTAATATACATCCAATGCTCTCTGCCAGTTCTTTTGTTGCAGCTTTTCCATCATCCCTTGGTAGGCCCAAGTTTACACTCCAATAGAATCCTCCATTTGAACTCATAGGAATTCTCAGAATTCTTTTATGTTCGAAGCTGTTTATCTGTTACCTATGTACTTGAATGACAGTTCGGCTTGGAGTAAAATGTCATGTTTATTTTCCTTGAGGTTTTCCTGATTCTTCACTGTCTTACAGCATTTAAAAAGTTGTGGTGAAGTCACATGAAAATCAAGTTATTATTCTTGAGGAGAGAGAGAGAAGAAATGAGGAAAGAGGACTGAAAAATAAAAGAGGTTATTTAAAAAATTTTATTTATTTTCTTTTTGACTGCTTTGGGTCTTCGTTGCTGCCGGCAGCCTTTCTCTAGTTGCGGTGAGCGAGGGCTACTCTTCCTTGAGGTGCGCGGGCTTCTCACTGCAGTGGCTTCTCTTGCTGCAGAGCACGGACTCTAGGCGTGTGGGCTTCAGTAGCTGTGGCACACGGGCTCAGTAGTTGTGGCTCGTGGGCTCTAGAGTGCAGGTTCAGTAGTTGTGGTGCACAGGCTTAGTTGCTCCACGGCATGTGGGAACTTCCTGGAGCAGGGATCGAACCCGTGTCCCCTGCATTGGCAGGCAGATTCTTAACCACTGTGCCACCAGGGAAGCCCCAAAAGAGGTTATTTAATAATATCAATAAAGAAAAATACGTCATTAAAAGGAATAAACAAAAAGAAAGTTGGGTAGCAATCTTTGTGTCTCATGAAATATCAGTAGATTCCTAGAGAAATATAATAATAACAGACAAAGAGTATCATCATATGCTGGGAAAAGGAACCACGGGACAAGGACATATAGCCATCATGAACATGTATGCAGCAACATAGCCTCAAAATATATAAAATAACAACTGACAGAACACTGAGAGAAACAGATTACCAATTATCATCAGAGATTTTAACTACAAGTTGATAGACCAGCAAGCAAAAAATTAGCAGAGATATGGAAAATCTGAAAATCACTAATATTTAGCTGCTAAATTTATATCAAACTCTACACCAAACAGAGAATGTATTCTTTTTTAGTATATGTGTAATATATATAAAAATTTACCATATACTAGACAACAAAGTAAATATTAAAAAATTCCATAGAATCAATATCACACAGACTATTTTCTGTAAAGGACCAGATAGTACTAAATATTTTTGTCTTTGCAGGCCAGAGGTATCGGTCTTGACTACTCAACTCTGCAGTTGTAACACAAAAATAGCCATAGACAAGTGAGTCGGTGTGTTCCAGTAACTTTTTTTTTACAAAAAAAAATGGTGCTGGGCAAATATGAAGCATGGATTTTAGTTTGCTGACCCCTGGTGTAGGCTAATAAGGACATTCTAGAGGGTAATAATATAATCTGTGGCTTAGTAATCCTACTCTGCATATATATCACAAAAGAATTCTCACATAAAGTCATAAGGTGGGGGGGCATATCTGGAGATTTCAATGCTCTTTGCAGGGATTTGGAGGCAATCTAATGTTAATTTCTGGGGAGTTGGATAAGTAAAATGCACTAGACATACCCCAGGGAAGACTATGTAGCGTGTAGAAGCAAGAGACTGGATGTGCCCAAGCAACACAAATATAGTACTAATAACAGAGTGCTGAGTCAAAAACATGAGAAACAGAATGAGGTCTAAAACAAAATAATAATTTTTAAAACTCTTAATAAATTAGGAATATGGGATTAACAGATACAGACTACTCTACATAAAATAGATAAGAAACAAAGATTTCTGTGTAGCACAGGGAACTATAATTTCTGTATAGCTCAGGGAACTATCAATAGCTTATAATAACCTATAATGAAAAACAATCTGAAAAAATATATATAACTGAATCACTGCCAAAACCTGAAACTAACACAATATTGTAAATCAACTATTCTTCAATTAAAAAAATACACAAAACATAAATACATGTTTTGTGAGACATGTATGCAAAATATATGTTATACATGTATATATGTTAAACACATTTGAATGTGTTATACACACATTATACATGTATGTTATGTATAATGTATGTTTATATATCTCTCTCTGTGTATAAAGGATACATTATAAATTCATTTAAATACTTGCCTGTGTGTGTATGGGGGTAGATAGGCTTTGGGGAATGAGCATAAACAAAGAACAAACTAGAAAGTGCTTTGCCCAGAACAAGCATGATAATGGTCATGGATTATCTCCGCATCTGAGGTCCAAGATGTTACAGATCAGTTGTAGAGTGTTTTCAACTAATTATACTCATTTCTCTTTGAGTGCATTGTTGTTTCACTGTCTTCCCATTTAGCAATTATAGTTTGAAAATTACAGTTTAAACAGTGTTATAATGTTGTAATTTATCTTTTGATAATGTTTCGGTATAGCTAGTTTTGCAAAAGCATTACTTGTCTATGACTTGTATCTAGTTAGAACCACATAATCAATTGCTCTAATTGATTCGGCTCCTAACATTACACTGCAATCAAGAAAATATTGCCCAAGTATTCACAGCCCCATGAACAGTATGAAACAAAAATGTTCAAATTTTAAAACTTGGATGTACACTTTGAGTATCTTACACTCTCATTTGTCAATTATACCTCAATAAAGCTGAAAAAAGCTTGATTAAAATCTTACCATCAATCAGGACTTCCCTGGTGGCACAGTGGTTAAGAATCCACCTGCCAATGCAGGAGACATGGGTTCGATCCCTGGTCTGAGAAGATCCCACATGCCGCGGAGCAACTAAGCCTGTGCACCACAACTACTGAGCCTGCGCTCTAGAGCCCACGAGCCACAACTACTGAGCCTGCCCTCTAGAGCCCACGAGCCACAACTACTGAGCCCGTGTACCACAACTACTGAAGCCCACGCGCCTAGAGCCCATGCTCCATAACAAGAGAAGCCACAGCAATGAGAAGCCCGCACATTGCAATGAAGAGTAGCCCCAGCTCGCCACAACTAGAGAAAGCCCAAGTGCAGCAATGAAGACCTAACACAGCCAAAAATAAATTAATTAATTAAAAAAATCTTATCAGTCAAATTGTACTTAATTTTAAAATGTATTGTACATATTTATCTTTGTTGTACTCAATGACTAAAACATATAAGCTACTATTAAAGACTTTGAAATAGATATTACCATCCATAGCAAATGAAATTGTTCTTGAGAATTCTTTCAAAAACAGATTTGGCTTGAGGGTTGAACTTATTTACTATCCCAGTCTAGGGGAAAGGATCTCACATTTATAGAGCAACTACCATAAGCCAAGCACTATACATGTGTTATTTCAATTAATACTCACAACAAGTCTGTAAAGTAGGCAGTATAATTCCATTTTATAGATGGAGAAATTCAGGTTCATATAAATCAAGTAATTTCCCCAAGGTCTCGTAGCCGGTAAGCGGTGATGTTAGAAAATAAACTGAATAAACACAAGTTTTATATCAATATTCAAAGTTTAAAACATCATGACAAGGTTTGAATTCTACCATGGTGGTATGCACAGCCCATCTCTCCTACTGATTATGAGTAAGATCACTAGACAAAATACAAAAAACCACTACCTGAGGACTCTGAAAATTAAAAAAAAATTTTTTTAATTAAAAGTGCAAAAAAAAAAAAAAAAAGTGCAAGCAGGGCTTCCCTGGTGGCGCAGTGGTTGAGAGTCTGCCTGCTAATGCAGGGGACACGGGTTTGAGCCCTGGTCTGAGAAGATCCCACATGCTGTGGAGCAACTAGGCCCGTGAGCCACAACTACTGAGCCTGCGCGTCTGGAGCCTGTGCTCTGCAACAAGAGAGGCCGCCATAGTGAGAGGCCCGTGCACCGCGATGAAGAGTGGCCCCCGCTTGCCACAACTAGAGAAAGCCCTTGCACAGAAACGAAGACCCAACACAGTCAAAAATAAAATTAAATAAATTAAAAGAAGGCTCAACATTAAAAAAAATGCAAGCAGATTGTGGAGGAAAGTAAAAAATTGGAGAGGCAACTACCATGGAGTGAGCTGCCCTTTGTTTCCCCTCTTTTCCCTTTTGACCTTGCTCTGTGGCTGAACCCTGGTTTTGGAGAAGTATAGAGGCACCTACAGCTAAAATGTGATCAGAAACCCAGTGTTTAGGGCCAAAGAAAACAGGAAAAGAGTCCCTGCATGCCCAATACTAGGGAGTAGAATCCTATATGGAGAGACCCAAAGAAGGAAATCCATTAATTCTATATATGAACCCACATAAGTCTTAGGACTTAGCATAAGTCCCTGAGCTATGAATGCATGGACAGATGCCAAGGTTTGAACCACATGATCAAATATTTGTGTCTAACCACTGAAGAGCACATATGCAGAGCAGATGCAGACAAAGGTGGCGAAGGCTTGGAGAACTAAAGCAGAATTTGAACCACCCGAACAACTTTCAGAATAATCTCTGTGTTGCACCTGAACAGGTCAGAGCCAAAGCAGCATTACAGAGGCTTAGAGAACTGAACTGTGATTTGAACTACCAGAGAAGGTGAGGCAAAAAGGTTGATTGCCTGCTAAAACAAAAACATAAACATTCTCCAGAGGACGTTAATAGAATCCAGAGTCTATCCAACATGACATTCACAACTTCAAGATACAATACAAAATTCCTCAACATAATAAAGAAACAGGGGGACTTCCCTCATGGTGCAGTGGTTGGGAATCCGCCTGCCAATGCAAGGGACACGGGTTCGAGCCCTGGTCCAGGAAGATCTCACATGCCATGGAGCAACTAATCCTGTGGGCCACAACTACTGAGCCTGAGCTCTAGAGCCCACAAGCCACAACTACTGAAGCCTGTGCACCTAGAGCCCATGCTCTGCAACAAGAGAAGCCACTGCAATGAGAAGCCCACGCACCGCAATGAAGAGTAGCCCCCGCTGGATGCAACTAGAGAAAGCCTGCATGCAGCTACGAAGACTCAATGCAGCCAAAAACAAACAAACATCTGTCACCATTGGCTTCTGCACATCTCCAATATCTTGATTTCAAGCATCTCTTTCTTTGACTATACCTCTTATCCTTCCAGTGTACTTGCTCTAGTAACCCATTCCAGCAATTCTTAACCACAGTGAGATTGTAATTCAATGATTTTCACTATCCATCAACCCCTTCACAACCTCATTCAGTTCTTATCCAGCCTGGGCATCTAAGACTCAGGGAAGTTGTGAATCTAGATGTTTATTTACTTTTAGTTGATTCCTTACAATTTACCTACTTCCCAGAACAGTTTGAGGTAGATTGAAATAGGAAAAACACTTATGACAGAACAGAGTACAGATTAAGAAAGGGAAACAAAATTATTTAAAACGTCGATCAAGAGAGAATTGGTTACATAATTAGAAGAGGAAACATCTTTTCTCTCTCACTGTCAGAGAGTAGAGGGAAGATGGGCCTTGGCTAGTAATTCAATTTGGCTGATGGTTAAGAGAAAGGGCAATTCCAAAGACAGTTCTTTGTGTAGCTAACCAGTAGTTATTAAGAGGTCTGTAGTTTAATAATGAGTCCAGAACACTAGTGGTTTGAAGGGAGTGAAGAAAGCTTGAGAGAGTAAGATGAATAAGAGGAACCCACAATTTTGCATCATTTCAGGTACTCTCAGGTAGGGGCTGTCTTAAATTTATGTGACACTAAGGAAAAATTTTTTCTTCTGCAATATAAATTTAGACTGTGCTATCTCCAAGAAATCAGTATTTGTTCTTGGGAAGTAAGTGTGATTGTGTGTGTGTGTGTGTGTGTGTGTGCACGCGTGTGTGTATTTGATCAGTAGTTACCTGTTGGATATCAGGAAGACAAAAAGGAATAGATGCAGCCCACTCCATGTGGTGAACAGACTCTAAGGTGGCTCCCATAATTTCTGCCTCCTGGTGTCCACAATTTTGGTAATCCCCTCCCTTCAGTGCAGGTAGGACCTGTGACTTATTTCTAACCAATATAATGTGGTAAAGATGATAGGAATATCACACTTGCAATTACATAATATAATGTAATATATAATATAGTATGAAGTTCCGTTTTGCTAGCTGACTCACACACACACACACACACACACACACACACACACACACATACACTGGCTTTGAAGAAGCCAGCTGCCATGGAATAAGTGGCTGTGCTGGAGAAGCCCACATAGCAAGGGACTGTGGGTGGCCCCTTGGGACTGCAAGGAAATTAATTCTTCCAACAATCTAAGGGAGCTTGGCAGTGGATCTTTTTCCAGTCAAACCTCTAATGAGACCACAGCCTCAACTGACTCATGGATTGTAGCCTGATGAGGCCTTGAGGCAGAGAACCCAGTTAAGTGTGCCCAGACTTCTGAGCTACAGAAAATGTGTGGTAATAAATGTGTTTTTTAAAAATTGAAGAAAAAATTTATACAATTTTTAAACGTTAGTTTCCATCCACATATATTACAAAATATTGGCTATATTCCCCATGATGTACAATGCATTCTTTTTAAAAAAATTTTATTCATTTGTTTTTTTATTTTTTGGCTGCATTGGGTCTTCTTTGCTGCACGCAGGCTTTCTCTAGTTGCGGCGAGCAGGGGGGTCCTCTTCATTGCGGTGCACGGACTTCTCATTGCAGTGGCTTCTCTTGTGGCAGAGCACGGGCTCTAGGTGCGTGGGCTTCAGTAGTTGTGGCTCGCGGGAGCTAGAGCCCAGGCTCAAGTAATTGTGGCACATGGGCTTAGTTGCTCTGCGGCACGTGGGATCTTCCCGGACCAGGGCTCGAACCCATGTCCCCTGCATTGGCAGGTGGATTCTTAATCACTGCGCCACCAGGGAAGTCCCTACAATACATTCTTGAGTCTATCTTACACCCAATACTTTGTATCTCCCACTCCACCACCTCTCTATGTTTCCTACTCCTGTCTCCCCACTCGTAATCACTAGTTTGTTCTCTACATCTGTGAGCCTTCTTCTTTTTTGTTATATTCACTAGTTGGGTTTTTTTTTGTACTTTTAAGATTCCACATGTAAATGATATCATACACTATTTGTCTTTCTCTGTCTGACTTATTTCACTTAGCAGAATGCCCTCCAATCCCATCCATGTTGCTGCAAATGACAAATTTTCTTTATTTTTTTATGGCTGAATAGTGTTCCATTGTATATATATGCCACATCTTCTTCATTGATTCATCTGTTGATGGACACTTAGGTTGTCTACATGTCTTGGCAATTGTAAATAATGCTGCTATGAACATTGGGATGCATGTATCTTTCAAATTAGTGTTTTTGCTTTTTTCGGATATATACCCAGGAGTGGAATTGCTGGGTTATATGGTAGTTCTATTTTTACTTTTTTGAGAAACATCCATATTGTTTTCCAGAGTGTCTGCATCAATTTACATTCCCACCAATAGTGTACAAGGATTTCCTTTGCCCCACATCCTCACCAATATTGGTTATTTGTGTTCTTTTTGAGGATAGCCATTCAGACAGGTGTGAGGTGATATCTCATTGTGGTTCTGATTTGCATTTCCCTGATGATTAGCCATGTCAAGCATCTTTTCATGTGCCTGTTGGACATCTGCACTTCCTCTTTGGAAAAATACCTATTTAGTTCTTCAGCCCATTTTTTAATTGGGTTGTTTGTTTTTTGGATGTTGAGTTGTATGAGTTGTTTACATATGTTGGATATTAATCTGTTATTGATCCAATCATTTGCAAATATTTTCTCAGTATGTTTTCTTTTAGTTTGTTGATGATTTCTTTTGCTGTGCAAAAGCTTTTAAGTTTAATGAGGTCCCATTTGTTTATTTTTGCTTTTGCTTCCTTTGCTTTAGGAGACAGATCCAAAAAATATTGCTGTGATTTATGTCAGAGAGTGTTCTGCCTGTGTTTTCTTCTAGGAGTTTTATAGTATCAAGTCTTACATTTAGATCTTTAATCCATGTAGAGTTTATTTTTGTATATGGTGTTAGGGAGTGTTCTAATTTCATACTTTTACATGTAGTTGTTCAGTTTTCCAGCACTTACTGAGAGACTGTCTTTTCTCCATTTTATATTCTTGCCTCCTTTGTCATAGATTAATTGACCATAAGTGTGTGGGCTTATTTCTGGGCTTTCTATCCTCTTCCATTGATCTATGTGTCTGTTTTTGTGCCAGTACCATGCCGTTTTGATTACTGTAACTTTGTAGTATAGTATGAAGTTGGGGAACATGATTCCTCCAGCTCTGTTCTTTCTCAAGATTATTTTGGCTATTTGGGGTCTTTTGTGTTTCCATACAAATTTTAAAATTATTTGTTCTAGTTCTGTGAAAAATGTCATTCATATTTTGATAGGGATTGCACTGAATCTGTCGATTGTCTTGGGTAGTATGGTCATTTGAACAATATTGATTTTTCCACCCAAGAACATGGTATATCTTTCCATCTGTTTGTATTTTCATCAGTTTCTTTCATCAGTGTCTTATAGTTTTCAGAGTATAGGTCTTTTGCCTCCTTATGTAGGTTTATTCCTAGGTATTTTATTCTTTTTGATGTGATGATAAATGGGATTGTTCTCTTAACTTTCTTTTTGATATTTCATTGTTAGTGTATAGAAATGCAACAAATTTCTATATATTAATTTTGTATCCTGCAACTTTACCAAATTCATTGATAAGCTCTAATAGTTTCCTGGTAGTGTCTTTAGGATTTTCTATGTATAGTATCATGTCATCTTCAAGCAGTGACAGTTTTACTTCTTCCTTTTCAATTTAGATTCCTTTTATTTCTTTTTCTTCTCTGGTTGCTGTGACTGGGACTTCCAAAACTGTATTAAATAAAAGTGGCAAGACTGGGCATCCTTGTCTTGTTCCTGATCTTAGATGAAGTGCTTTCAGCCTTTCACTGTTGAGTATGATGTTAGCTGTGAGTTTGTCATATATGGCCTTTATTATGGTGAGCTATGTTCCCTCTATGCCTGTTTTCTGGAGAGTTTTTATCATAAATGTGTATTGTTTTAAGCCAGTAAGTTTGTGGTAATATGTTACATAGCAATAGAAAACTAATACACTGGGGATGGTGGTGCCTTTTTGGAAACAGAAAGCACTGGGGAGAAAGAGATTGGAGACATAGTCATGTCTTAAAAGTTATGTTTCAACCATGTTAAGTTTAAGTTTCCTATTAGATATCAGATTGAAATGTTAAGCAGGCAATGAGACATATAAGTCTGGAACTTAAAGAAGAGCCAGAATCATACTATAATTTGGGGAGTTATCAGAAGATGACATTAAAGTCATGAAACTGGATGAGCTCTCTACAGATAAGGTGAAGAGGAAAACGAGAAGAGGGTCCAGATTGATCACTAAAATATACCAACGTTTAGCTGTTGGACAGAGGAGGATGAGGAGAAATCAAGGGAGAGAGAAAAAGTAGAGAAGTTAAAGAGAAACTAGGAGAGTGTGGAATCCTGATACCAAGAAGGAAGGAATGATTGATTATACATGTTGAGTGTTGCTAAAAGGTTGAATAAGATGAGAATAGAGAAGTGGTCATTGCATTTGGCTGCATGGAGGTCACTGGTGACCTTGATAAAATCAGTTTTAGTGGAATGTAGGAATGAAATAAGAGGGATGAGGAGGGAATAGAAGGTGAAGGACCAGGAAGTGTGAGTTTAGGTAAATTGCTAAGTTTTGTTGTAAAGAGAGACAGAGAAATGAGACAATATTTGGAGGAAGATGTACAGATAAAGGTGGGTTTTCCAATGATGGGTGATCCTAGGACATCCTTATAATCAATGGGAATAAGACAATAGAGAGGGAGAAATTAATGATGGAAGAGAACAAGGGAATGGTTGCAGGTACAAGATATTAAGGCAAAAGGCAATGGGATTCAAAGCATTAATGGAAGGACTGAACTTAGATAGGGTTAGGAATCCATCCGCTGTTAGAGGAAGAAAGACAGTGTATGGATATAGATAGAGGCAGCAGATCCGGTGGCGGAAAGGTGAGACTATTCCTATCTGGCTGTCACTGTGATTAGTGACATTTGACATGAGGGCTTCAGCTGAGAAAGGAGGTGGAAAGGGTGTTGGAGGTTTGAGGAGAGATAGGAGAAGCTTTAAAACAGACTTCTCTTGCACATTCATCTCAGCAGAGAAATGTAGGACTGCCAAGCAGTATGGATTTGTGATCCCACTTTAAATTTTCAATCATGACTTTAGCGTGAAACCACTTTAAAATGGAGGATATTATGCTAAGTGAAATAGGTCAGACAGAGAAAGACAAATACTGTATGATATCACATATGTGGAATCTAAAAAATAAAACAAAGTAGAGAATATAGCAACAACAAAAAAAGAAACAGATTCTCAGATATAGAGAACAAACTAGTGGTTACTGGTGGGGAGAAAGGAATGGGGAGGGGCAAGATGGGGTAAGGACTTAAGAGGTACAAACTACTATGTATAAAATAAATAAGCTACAAGGATATATAGTACAACACAAGGAATATGGCCAATATTTTATAACTGTAAATGGAACATAACCTTTAATAATTGTTACTTTGTTGTACGCTTGAAACATATAATATTGTACATCAACTGTACCTCAATTAAAAATAATAATAAAAAATAAAGTGAAACCAGTCCAGATAATAATACAGGAAACACTGGGGAGAAACAATATTGTTCAACTCTTCAGGTACGTAAGTAGGCAGATTGTTGAGCTTGACCAGGCAAGTGCGTTGGAAGAAGAGAGGGTCAAGGAATTAAGGTTGTTTGCAAATAAGTCTGTGTAGTGAAAGACCATTAGGAAGGGTCTGGGTACAGAGGATACTAAGAGAAGGGAAGGGAGAATGAGAAAAGGCAGAGTCACTGGAATGGAGAATTGCCTAGCGTGGGGTACTAGAATTAGCAGACTGGAAGTTTGGGTGGTGGTCAGAGAGATGCTTGAAACTGAAATTTTTGGAGGCAGCATATTGATTGATAATGATAGCTCTTTGGATACTTGTCCTTTGCTTTTATCAACCATCTGAACCCTTGAAGTCCTACTTTCATGATTCACACAGACCACAGTCTCTAATTATTTAACCTCACTCTTTCTCTTATTCCTAAAATAGTGAAATCACATCATTCATGTTTTAAACTAATTTAAATTTGGTTCTACAGCCTGTGAAAAAAATGAGAAAAAGAAAGAAAGAAAAATTTAAATAGCACAGTTGTGGGACTTCACTGGTGGTCCAGTGGGTAAGACTCTGAGCTCCCAATGCATGGGGCCGGGGTTTGATTCCTGGTCGGGGAACTAGATACCGCATGCATGCTGCAACTAAAACATACCGCGACGAAGATCCCACATGCCACAACTAAGACCGGTGCAGCCAAAATAATTTAAATAAATAAATAGCACAGTTGTTTCATGGCCTTTTCTTTCAATGAGTATGTGCTGAAGAGTGAGGATGAGGTGGGAGCCATGACTGCTGTTTTGTAGGTTAACCTCAGTTCCCTTGTACCTCTTATTGTGGGAGCATCTCGTTGCCCTCACTGTGATTCTAGGGGTTAAAGAACACTCCTTATTTTTGTCAGTATGGCCTCTGAACACATGCCAACTACTCACATGCTGCTCAACCAAAGATAGAGTTCTAGGCCAGTGCTGACTTACTGAAAAATGGTATGTCAGGTTGTCAGTGCAAACTATATTTTAAGGCTAATTTAAGGAATTTTCAACGGGAAGTTTGACCTCATGAAATTTATGCCCCAAGTGCTGCCTTTAGAGTCTGGTCCCTTCTGTGATGCGACTCCCTATATTCCCATTTTGGCCACAATCTGACAGTAGGTCCCTCGTCCACTCCATTCTTTCCCAGTGAAATCAGCATCCTCATGCCATCACTTGTTTCCTGTTAAATCTCTACCCTTTTATCCTTTCTATTTCCCTAGGCCTTTTTGACCTTTGACATGCCAGTGTACTTGACCTACTGAACCCCAAACCTCAGTTAATCCAAGCATTCAATTGCTCAGTTTATTGCTGCTGAAGAAATTTACACAAGACTGCTTTCCAATCAAAGTCTCCAATTTTATCTGGGCCTTTATACCTGCTCATCAATCCCTCTCTGTATTAGAAGTTATGCCCCTTTTCATCTCTCCAGCACTTAATTCAACCTCTTCGCTCTTTCCTCAAATCTCTTTCCCCATTATCTTCTTCTCAGCTAAGGACTTGCCTATTCCATTGGGAAAATTGAGGCCATTAGGCAAGAACTCTCTCAACTTCTTTCCCAATCACCTACAAATTAAACCCTCTCTTGACCTGTTCCTGTCTCCTTCCCTCTTGCCTCAGGGAAAGTGGTTTCTCCCTCCACCAGGCTTGGAATCTCTCTCACTTCTCAGGAATTTGTTCACTGACCTACAACTCTCTCCCCTGTATCTTCAACCTCTTCTTCACTCATGGTGCTTTTCCTTAAGCACTTGCTCAAGTCAAATCCTCCCTATCTTACTATCCTATAACTCTTCATCATTTCACAGCCAGGATATTTGAAAGAGTCATCTGCAAGTACTGTTGTTAATTATTTCACTCAAAACCACTGCAGCCATGCTTCTGTCCCTACCACTCCAATGAAACTCTGTTCCCTGAGGTCACTGATGACTTCCTGAATACCAAATCCAACGGACCATTGCCTTTCCTTATCTTATGTAACTTCTCACTTTATTCCTCTTTGAAATTCTCTTGTTACTTGGTTTCTGTGATACTACACTGTCCTGGTTTTCCTCTACCCTGGCTGAACCAGCTTAGCACCCCTAAAATCTCCCTCCTCACTCTGGCCATGAAGGGAAGGGCTGCCATTACAATCTAAAAATCTATACAGCTATGATATATTGTACCAGTCCTTAGGCCAGTGGCTCTCAAAGTGTGGTCCTAGACCAGCTGCCTCAGCATCATCTGGGAACTTGTTAAAAATGCAAATGATTGGGCCCTGCCCCAAATTTACTGAATCAGAAACTGTGCAGATGGATTCCAGCAAACTGTGTTTAACAAGCCCTCCAGGTGCTTCTGAAACAAGCTCAAGTTTGAGAATCACTACCTTAGGCCTCTGACTCCCAGCTTTCCACCCCAATTAAAATGTCTTCATTTATGTGGTTACATCTCTGGGGGTACTTCCAGCTAATAGCTGGGAAAGCAACGATTGGAAGATGACCTTAGCCATTTTGGCTTTGCCATGATGCCTGTATGTTTGGGCAGAACTCTGAAAATTTTTTGGCACTTAATAGCATCTCGAGTGTCCGTAGTGAAAAGGAGCAAGAATTTATAGGGAAGGGAAAATCACAGTAGGAAAGGCAAATGTATAAAGGGATTGATGGTCACTTAAATAAGGCAGTACATAGATTAGAAAACAATAAAAAAATTTTGTAAAAGTGATTGTAACTACAATTAACAGCAAAAGGATAAGCATGAAGATGTAAAATAGGACCTCAAAAATCACAAAATGTGGGGGAGGGGAATATAAAAATAGAGATCTTTTAGAATGTGTTTGAACTTGTATGACTCTCGGTTTGAATGTCCACAGAACTCTGGATAATACCCCGATGTATTCCCCAAACTGACATCTCAGTAGTCATGTATTCTACGCAGTCCTCACTGTCTGCTAAGTGCTTCCCCTGGAAAAATCTGGGGAAGTGGGGGCCTGGTGGTTCAAGGTAGAGTTTCCAGGGTCTTGTTCTATCCAGCCAAGAGGTGGGCATACTTACCAAAAAGAGGCCTTTGATGTGGAGTGGGGCCTCTGCTGTCAGACAACCAGAGTCTCCTGAGATTGCTAGATTCTCCTGATAATTCATTCCTGACATTTTCACCCTCTGATATTGTTCCAATATCAGACATCCATAGGAAGGAACGCTTGGGTGATGAAGATTTGTACAGCCAAGGTGCTTATTATACAAGTCTCTCTCCTGGACACTTTTATGGGTCTGCCCTCCTCCATGGCTCTTGAATCCTGGCTTTGCACTTTACTAACCAGGTGACCTTGGCCAAGTTGTTTAACCTGTTTGAGCTTTAGTTTCTTCATCTGTAAGATAGGTATAAAGATACTACCTTTTAGGGTTGTGAGGATTAATTCATGTTAAGCTTTTAGCACTGTATCTGACAATAATAGGCATTTTATATATGGGGTCTAGTATGAGCATTATTACTTTTTTTTTTTAAATAAGGCACCTACCGTGGTTTATGTCTGGAGATTTTATGGCTGTGTCTCTTGTAGACAGAAAAAAAATCCAAACACTGAGAAAATATACAGAGAAACAGAATGACTTTAAATCCAAGTTCCAGCAGGACACTGGGAACAGAATATTAGGTTCAAAGAGATCTAATGAGAGAAACAAGATCACACAACACGAAAGCTCTAACTGAAGGCATTTCAGATTTTTAGTTTAATGATTTGTATGGTGGGTTAATTTTGCTTTCTGCCTGATTCAGATACCATGGGGAGAATAAAAGACTACTTTGACAGAATCAGGGGATATATAAAACAGTATTTAGTGGATTGCCAACAAAGTTCTGAATAGATTTTCCTTCTCTTTCTTTTTTTTTCAACATTTAACAAAATATAAGTAGAACATGTTTATGATAGAAATATCAAATAATTCAGAAAGGCAAAAAAAGAAAGAAACCTGTAATCACCAGTTAATGTTTTGGAGTGAATCCTTCCACTTAATTTATGAACACACACACACACACACACACACACACCAGAAACACATGCCACACACATATATATTTTTTAAATATTTATTTATTTATTTGGTTGTGCTGGATCTTAGTTGCAGCAGGCGGGCTCCTTAGTTGTGGCATGTGAACTCTTAGTAGCAGCATGCATGTGGGATCTAGTTCCCCGGCCAGGGATTGAACCCGGGCCCCCTGCATTGGGAGTGTGGAGTCTTAACCACTGCACCACAAGGGAAGTCCCACCACATATATTTTTTAAAAACAAATGGACTTGTACTGGATATACTATTTTGTACTCTGCTTTTTCCACTTAGTAAAATGTTATGAAAGTTTTCCATAGACGTTATTTTAAATGACAACAAAGTATTTAATTCCGTGGATATACCTCAATTTATTTAACTAATACCATAACTGATGAATCCAATGACATTATAGATAATGCAATGAGGAACATTGTTGTATATACATATTTTTCATTAATAAAGTAATTGAGGTATTACATACAAAAATGAAGAAATTATATGTGCATAGCTTGATAAACCATCGAAAAATAAATATACCCAGGAAACTCCTCCCAGCTCAAGAAATAGAAATATACCAGCATCCCAGAAGTCCCCCATTGTGTCCTTCCTAATCACTACCCTTTTCCCATTCCTCAATCTTAACCATTATTTTAATTTCAAGTACCATAGATTATTATTGCCTGATTTTGCATTTTATATACCTGGAATCCTACAATATATGTTATTTTGTGTATGGCTTCTTTCACTCGATGTTATAAATATGAGATTGATTTAGCATTGGTTTGTTCATATTCATTGCTCTATACTATTCCATTGCATGAGTATACCTTTATTTATGTATTTATTTGTTTGTTTGTTTGTTTTTGGCCCCTCCCTGTGGCTTGTGGGATCTTCATTCCCTGACCAGGGATCGAACCCGGGCTCTCAGCAGTGAAAGCACAGAGTTCTAACCACTGGACCGCCATGGAATTCCCTATCATAACTTATTGATTGATATTATTGTTAATAGACCCTTGGGTTGTTTCCATTCTTGTCTATTAAGAAAAATATTGTTCATAAATGTTCTTCTACATGTCTTTTGGAACACAAATGTATATATTTCTGGAGTATAGGAGTAGGAGTAGAATTGCTGAATCATAGTATATTTTCAACTTCAATTTATTTTCACTTCCAAATGGATTGTATCAATTTATATGTGGGAGAGAGCTCATTGCTCCATATTCTCTCCAACACTATATTGTCAGTTATTTTAATTTTAACCATGCTGGTAGGTAATATCGCATTGTTGTAATATTTTGCATGAGGTTGTGCCCTTTTTAATATGTTTATTGACTACTTGGATATTCTCTTTTGTGAAATGTCCATTCAAGTCTTTTGATGATTTTTCCATTTGGTTACTAACTTTTTCATTCTAAGAGTTCTTTCTGCAGTCTGGAAAAGAGCCATTTGTCAGTTATATGTGTACTGTGGCCTGAATGGTTTTGTCCCCCCCAAATTCACATGTTAAAGTTCTAGCCCACAATGTGATAGTATTAGGAGGTGGGGCATCTGGGATGTGATTACGTCATGAGGGTAGAGCTGTCATGAGTGGGATTAGTACCCTATAAAAGAGACCCCAGAGAGATCTCTCACCCTTCTTCCATGTGAGGACACAGAAAGGAGATGACTGTGCATGAACCATACAGCAGACCATCACCAGACAATGAATCTGCAGGTGCCTTGATCTTAGACTTCCCACTCTCCAGATTGAGAAATAAATGTTTATTGTTTGTCACCAGCCTGTGGTATTTTTGTTATAGAAACTTGAACTGACTAAGACAATGTGTTACAAATATCTTTGCTAGTATGTGGCTTATACTCTTTTTTTTTTAACATCTTTATTGGAGTATACTTGCTTTACAGTGTTGTGTTAGTTTCTGCTGCATAACAAAGTGAATCAGCTATATGCATACGTATATCCCCATATCCCCTCCCTCTTGCATTTCCCTTCCACCCTCCTTATCCCACCCCTCTAGGTGGTCGCAAAGCACTGAGCTGATCTCCCTGTGCCATGCAGCTGCTTCCCACTAGCTATCTGTTTTACATTTGGTAGTGTATATATGTCAGTGCTACTCTCTCACTTCGTCCCAGCTTACCCTTCCCCAACCCTGTGTCCTCAAGTCCATTCTCTATGTCTGTGTCTTTATTGCTGTCCTGCCCCTAGGTTCATCAGAACCATTTCTCTTTTTTTATATTCCATATATGTGTGTGTTAGCATATGGTATTTGTTTTTCTCTTTCTGACTTACTTCACTCTGTATGACAGACTCTAGGTCCATCCACCTCACTACAAATAACTCAATTTTGTTTCTTTTTGTGGCTGAGTAATATTCCATTGTATATATGTGCCACATCTTCTTTATCCATTCATCTGTTGATGGACACTTAGGTTGCTTCCATGTCCTGGCTATTGTAAGTAGAGCTGCAATGAACATTGTGGTATATGACTTTTTGAATTATGGCTTTCTCAGGGTATATGCCCAGTAGTGGGATTGCTGGGTTGTATGGTAGTTCTATTTTTAGTTTTCTAAGGAACCTCCATACTGTTCTCCATAGTGGCTGTATCAATTTACATTCCCACCAACAGTGCAAGAGTGTTCCCTTTTCTCCACACCCTCTCCAGCATTTATTGTTTGTAGATTTTTTGATGATGGCCATTCTGACTGGTGTGAGGTGATACATCATTGTAGTTTTGATTTGCATTTCTCTAATGATTAATGACGTTGAGCATTCTTTCATGTGTTTGGTGGCAATCTGTATATGTTCCTTGGAGAAATTTCTATTTAGGTCTTCTGCCCATTTTTGGATTGGGTTGTTTGTTTTTTTGATATTGAGCTGCATGAGCTGCTTGTATATTTTGGAGATTAATCCCTCGTCAGTTGCTTCATTTGCAAATATTTTCTCCCATTCTGAGGTTGTCTTTTCGTCTTGTTTATGGTTTCCTTTGCTGTGCAAAAGCTTTTTAGTTTCATTAGGTCCCACTTGTTTGCTTTTGTTTTTATTTCCATTTCTGTAGGAGGTGGGTCAAAAAGGATCTTGCTGTGATTTATGTCATAGAGTGTTCTGCCCATGTTTTCCTCTAAGAGTTTTACAGTGTCTGGCCTTACATTTAGGTCTTTAATCCATTTTGAGTTTATTTTTGTGTATGGTGTTAGGGAGTGTTCTAATATCATTCTTTTACATGTAGCTGTCCAGTTTTCCCAGCACCACTTGTTGAAGAGGCTGTCTTTTCTCCATTGTATATTCTTGCCTCCTTTATCAAAGAGAAGGTGACCATATGTGCGTGGGTTTATCTCTGGGCTTTCTATCCTGTTCCATTGATCTATATTTCTGTTTTTGTGCCAGTACCATACTGTCTTGATTACTGTAGCTTTGTAGTATAGTCTGAAGTCAGGGAGCCTGATTCCTGCAGCTCCATTTTTCTTTCTCAAGATTGCTTTGGCTATTCGGGGTCTTCTGTGTTTCCATACAAATTGTGACATTTGTTGTTCTAGTTCTGTAAAAAATGCCACTGGTACTTTGATAGGGATTGCATTGAATCTGTAGATTGCTTTGGGTAGTAGAGTCATTTTCACAATGTTGATTCTTCCAATCCAAGAACATAGTATATCTCTCCATCTGTTTGTATCATCTTTAATTTCTTTCATCAGTGTCTTATAATTTTCTGCATATAGGTCTTTTGTCTCCTTAAGTAGGTTTATTCCTAGGTATTTTATACTTTTTGTTGCAATGGTAAATGGGAGTGTTTCCTTAATTTCTCTTTCAGATTTTTCATCATTAGTGTATAGGAATGCCAGAGATTTCTGTGCATTAATTTTGTATCCTGCTACTCTACCAAATTCATTGATTAGCTCTAGTAGTTTTCTGGTAGCATCTTTAGGATTCTCTATGTATAGTATCATGTGCTCTGTAAACAGTGACAGTTTTACTTCTTCTTTTCCAATTTGGATTCCTTTTATTTCTTCTTCTTCTCTGATTGCCGTGGCTGAAACTTCCAAAAGTTGAATAATAGAGGTGAGAGTGGGCAGTCTTGTCTTCTTCCTGATCTTAGAAGAAATGGTTTCAGTTTTTTCACCATTGAGAACGATGTTGGCTGTGGGTTTGTCATATATGGCCTTTATTATGCTGAGGTAGATTCCCTCTATGCCTGCTTTATGGAGAGTTTTTATCATAAGTTGTTGTTGAATTCTGTCGAAAGCTTTTTCTGCATCTATTGAGATAATCATATGGTTTTTATCCTTCAGTTTGTTAATATGGTGTATCACATTGATTGATTTGCATATATTGAAGAATCCTTGCATTCCTGGGATAAACCCCACTTGATCATGGTGTATGATCCTTTTAATGTGCTGTTGGATTCTGTTTGCTAGTATTTTTTTGAGGATTTTTGCATCTATGTTCATCAGAGATATTGGCCTCTAGTTTTCTTTTTTTGTGGCATCTTTGTCTGGTTTTGGTATCAGGGGGATCGTGGCCTCGTAGAATGAGTTTGGGAGTGTTCCTTCCTCTGCTATATTTTGGAAGAGTTTGAGAAGGATAGGTATTAGCTCTTCTCTAAATGTTTGATAGAATTCGCCTGTGAAGCCATCTGGTCCTGGGCTTTTGTTTGTTGGAAGATTTTTAATTATAGTTTCAATTTCAGTGCTTGTGATTGATCTGTTTATATTTTCTATTTCAGCCTGGTTCAGTCTCAGAAGGTTGTGCTTTTCTACGAATTTGTCCATTTCTCTGAGGTTGTCCATTTTATTGGCATATAGTTGCTTGTAGTAATCTCTCATGATCCTTTGTATGTAGTGTCAGTGACTACTTCTCTTTTTTCATTTCTAATTCTATTGATTTGAGTCTTCTCCCTTTTTTTCTAGGTGAGTTTGGCTAATGGTTTATCAATTTTGTTTATCTTCTCAAAGAACAACCTTTTAGTTTTATTGATCTTTGCTATCGTTTCCTTCATTTTTTCCCATTTATTTCTGATCTGATCTTTATGATTTGTTTCCTTCTACTAATTTTGTTTTTTTTTGTTGCTGTTGTTGTTCTTTCTCTAATTGCTTTAGGAGTAAGCTTAGGTTGTTTATTTGAGATGTTTCTTGTTTCTTAAGGTAGGATTGTACTGTTATAAACTTCCCTCTTAGAACTGTTTTTGCTGCATCCCATAGGCTTTGGGTCGTCGTGTTTTCATTGTCATTTGTTTCTAGGTATTTTTTGATTTCCTCTTTGATTTCTTCAGTGATCTCTTGGTTATTTAGCAGTGTATTGTTTAGCCTCTGTATGTTTGTATTTTTTACAGATTTTTTCCTGTAATTGATATCTAGTCTCATAGCATTATGGTCAGAAAAGATACTTGATACAATTTCAATTTTATTAAATTTACTAAGGCTTGATTTGTGACCCAAGATATGATCTATCCTGGAGAATGTTCTATGAGCACTTGTGAAGAATGTGTATTCTGTTGTTTTTGGATGGAATGTCCTATAAATATCAATTAAGTCCATCTTGTTTAATGTGTCATTTAAAGCTTGTGTTTCCTTATTTATTTTCATTTTGGATGATTTGTCCATTTGTGAAAGTGGGGTGTTAAAGTCCCCTACTATGATTGTGTTACTGTCGATTTCCCCTTTTATGGCTGTTAGTATTTGCCTCATGTATTGAGGTGCTCCTATGTTGGGTGCATAAACATTTACAATTGTTATATCTTCTTGGATTGATCCTTTGATCACTATATAGTGTCCTTCTTTGTCTCTTGTAATAGTCTTTATTTTAAAGTCTATTTTGTCTGATATGAGAATTGCTACTCCAGCTTTCTTTTGATTTCCATTTGCATGGAATATCTTTTTCCATCCCCTCACTTTCAGTCTGTATGTGTCCCTGGTCTGAAGTGGGTCTCTTGTAGACAGCATATGTAGGGTCTTGTTTTTATATCCATTCAGCCATATCTTTTGGTGGGAGCATTTAATCCATTTACATTTAAGGTAATTATCAATATGTATGCTCCTATTACCATTTTTAAAATTGTTTTGGGTTTGTTTTTTGTAGGTGTTTTCCTTCTGTTGTGTTTCCTGCCTAGAGAAGTTCCTTTAGTTGTCAAGCTGGTTTGGTGGTGCTGAATTCTCTTAACTTTTGCTTATCTGTAAATGTTTTAATTTCTCCATCAAATCTGAATGAGATCCTTTCTGGGTAGAGTAATCTTTGTTGTAGCTTTTTCCCTTTCATTACTTTAAATATGTCCCGCCACTCCCTTCTGGCTTGCAGAGTTACTGCTGAAAAATCAGCTGTTAACCTTATAGAGATTCCCTTGTGTGTTATTTGTTGCTTTTCCCTTGCTGCTTTTAGTACTTTTTCTTTGTATTTAGTTTTTGATAGTTTGATTAATATGTGTCTCAGCATGTTTCTCTTTGAGTTTATCCTGTATGGTACTCTCTGTGTTTCCTGGACTTGATTTACTATTTCCTTTCCCATGTTAGAGAAGTTTTCAACTATAATCTCTTCAAATATTTTCTCAGACCCTTTCTTTTTCTCTTCTTCTTCTGGGACCCCTATAATTCGAATGTTGGTGCATTTAATGTTGTCCCCGAGGTCTCTGAAACTGTCCTCAATTATTTTCACTCTTTTTTCTTTATTCTGCTCCCTCGCAGTTATTTCCACCATTTTATCTTCCAGCTCACTTATCCATTCTCCTGCCTCAGTTATTCTGTTATTGATTCCTTCTAGAGTATTTTTACTTCCAGTAATTGTGCTGTTCGTCACTGTTTGTTTGCTCTTTCGTTCTTCTAGATCCTTGTTAAATGTTTCTTGTATTTTCTCCATTCTGTTTCCAAGATTTTGGATCATCTTTACTATCATTACTGTGAATTGTTTTTCAGGTAGGTTGCCTATTTCATCTTCATTTATTTGGTCTTGTAGGTTTTTATCTTGCTCCTTTGTCTGTAACATATTTTTTGGTCATTTCTTTTTTTTTTGATGCGTGGTGCTGTATTCCTGTCTTACTGATGTTTGGCCTGAGACATCCAGCACTGGAGTTTGCAAGCAGTTAGATAGAGCTGGGTCTTGGTGCTGAGATGAGGACCTCTGGGAGGCCTCACTCCAACTGATATTCCCTGGGGTCTGAGGTTCTCTGTTAGTCCAGCAGTTTGGACTTGGACCTCCCACCACAGGAGCTCAGGCTTGACCTCTAGCCTGGGAACCAATATCCCGCAAGCTTCGTGGTTCATTTTTTAAAAAAAAGGAAGAAAGAAAGAAAAAAGGAGCCGTACAATATCAAAGAATAAAAACCATATAAAATTAGAGAGATAAAAAATAGATTAGGAAAAATAAAACTGTAATTGAAACAACTGCAACAAGGTAAAATAAAACCACAGCAGAAAAAAGAAAAAAAAAGGTGGGGGGGGGGGCAACAAGCTGAAAGGAGAGATCACTAACAAAGTATAAAGAATAAAATAAAATCAGAAAAATAAAAGATTTATTAGGAAAAATAAAAATATAAAAGAATCAACAACAATGAATCAACAAGGAACCCCGATCTAAAAGAGGAAAAAAGAAAAGGAAAAAAAAAAATAGCCTTGGCTATGTGGGCAGAGTTTAGGTGGGGTGGAACTTAGGCAGGGGCAGGGTTTAGGGTGGGGCAGGACCTAGGTGGGTTGGGGGGGTGACGTTTGAGCATGGGGTGGGGCCTATGCGGGGCAACTTTCAAGCATGTGGCAGGGCCTCTGCTTAGGACCTGTGCAGAAGGGGCGAGGCAGCAAGTGGAAAGGAGGGCCTCTGGAGTATGGGATTCTGGAGTTTGTCGGTAGGGCCCTGAGTGAGGGTGTGTGGGTGGGGTTTAAGCCCAGTTCGTTGGAGGAGGTGCCTGAGTGTAGAGGTAGAACCCTGGGTGGGCATGTAGGGGCGGGGCTTGGGCTCTGTGTTGCAGGAGGGAGGCTCGGAGGGCAGAGCCGAACAGGCTCCTCAGTGCCTAAGTGGACAGGGAAAGCACTGGCCCCATTTCCTTCTGTTTCTTTGCGCCCCTAAACCACTATCTCCCCCAGGGTCTCCCCCCCAATTTCCACTGGACCCCTAACTGTGGATGGGTCCCACTGGGTGTAGGAACTCCTTCCCTCCCTCAGCCACCCCTCAGAGGTGCCCGCCCAGAGGTCTGGCCTTTACTTTTGCTCGCCCTTCCCTCCCTCCCACTCCCTCAGCACCCGCGCTGCTGGAGGGGCCCTTAGTGGGCAGAGGATCAGGCCCGGGATCTCAGCAGATTCCCGGGGGGCCCAAGTGGGCAGGGGAAACCTAGCCACGCTCCCTTTTGATCCTCTGCCCTCCCCGTGGTTCCCCAATTTCCCCGTTCGGGCATGGGATCCCTTCCCCTCCCCCAGCCGCCCCTCAGGGGTGCCAATCCCGTCCCACCTACACGTCTCCTCCCCCTTCACTCCCCTCACGCCCCACGTCCTACCCAGTCGTTGGGGTTTCCTCCTGTCCCCTTAGGTGTCCGTGGTCCCCCACCGGTGCCTGGTAGGTGCCCTAATTGTGAGGAGATGCGAATTCAGTGTCCTCTTAGTACGCCATCTTGAATCCGCCCCTTACTCTGTACTCTTTATGATGTCCTTTGGTGAGCAACAGTACCTGATCTTAATGGAATCAAATTTATTTGATTTAATCTTTTCCTTCTTAGCTAAGCACTTTGTGTCCTGTTTAAGAAATTTTTGCCCTACCCCAAGGTCAGGAAGATATTCTCCCATGTTTTATTCTAAATCTTTATTGTTTCACCTTTTGCATTTAGATCTGCAATCCACCTGGGAATGACTGTTGGGTATGGTGTGAGGTGTGGTTAAGTCTGATTTTTTAGGTAGGTATATTCCATCGACTCAATACCATCTACTGAAAGGACTATCTTTTTTTTTTTTCTTTTCTGCTCTACAGTGCTACCTTTGTCATTAATTCAGTGTCTATGTATGTGTAGAACTGTTCCTGGACTCTAGCCTTCTCCATTGGTTTATTTATCCATCTTTTTACCCAGACCACACAGTGTTAATTACTTAGTTTTATAGTAAGTGTTCATATCTGTTTGCGTAGGTCCTCTCACTTTGTCTCCTTCAGCAACTGTAGATGAGACTATGGAGCAAGAGGAAGTCTTCTATACTGTTAGAGAAAGTATAGAGAAATTGTTTAGAGAAACTGTTTTTGAAAAACAGTTTGGCAACACATGCTGAAGATTCATATATGCTATGACCTAGCAATTCCATTCCTATGTATGTACCCAACAGAAATGTATGCAGATGTTCACTAAGGAAGTATGTACAAGAATATTCTTAGAAACATTATTTATGAGAACAAAAATCTGCAAATAACCCAAATGTCCATCAACAGTTGAAAGGATGAATGCATTGTGGTATAGTTATCTACGTAGCCATACAAATGAATGGATCCAGGGTGTGACTGTGTCCTTCTACAACTATAGCTCCTGTCAGGTGGCTCCTCCATCCCCCAGCTCTTGGTGGGCTCCTGTAAGACACCTCCTCTTGTCTTCAGGGCTCCTGTAAGACATCTCTTGTCTTCAGGCTTTGGAGGGGTAACAGCTTCTCACTGTTGTGAGTCTGTAAGTACAGTAATCCTGCCCACATGTCTGTATCTAGCTCCTTCATTACATCTCTTTATTAAATTGTATATGATGAATTATTTTTCTTGCCAGGACACTGGACAACATACATACACACACAAACTTTTCATATGGATGCATAAATGTGATCATATCATATATGCAACTGTTAAAAGTTTTATACAATTAAACTGTTCTAATACAATCTCTATTTTATTTCTTTTTTTTAAGATTATCAGATTCTAGAACGAAGAGAGACTTAAAAACTCAACCTAGCCAATCCCAGCTTTGGGCAGATAAACTGTTTTCACCATGTAACATATATGTCACTGTGGCCCAGAGAGGTTAAAACCCTTACTTCAGGTCACACATCTGTATTGGTGGCTATGTGAAGACTTGAACCCAGGCCCTTGATACTGAGCCAGTGAAGTACCATTCCTCTTACACAATGGTTCTTAAACTTGGCTGCACTTTGGAATCACCTGGGAGCTTTAAAGAATACTCATGCCTGCGTCTCACCTCCAGAGAACTTAATATAATTGTCTGGGGTGTGACTGGGGTATAGGAAGTTTAAATATATATATATTTTGTTATAAAATAAAACAACATTACAGAACACCACACAAATAAAACATGTGGCTTAATGAATTATTTTAAGGTGAACACTATCCAGACAAAAAAAAGTAGAACTTTGCCAGGCATTCCAGAAGCTCCTTCCACGTACCCCATCCCAATCACACATTCTTTCCTCCCATAAGTAACCACTATCCTGACTTTTATAGTATCACTTCACTGAGTTTTCCTTTTTTATAATTTTATCACCCAAATGTGCATTCCTAGATACCATAGTTTACTCTTGCCCATTTAAAAAACATATTCAAAAAAAGAAAAAGAAAAAAGGAATTCCCTGGTGGTCCAGGGTCAGGACTTAGCACTTTCACTGCCCAGGGCCCGGGTTCAACCCTGGTTGGAAAACTAAGATCTGCAAGCCATGTGACGTGGCCAAAAAAAAGAAAATATATATTTATATAATGTTAAGTATCTTTTAATCTATAGGTTTCTCTTCCATCCTTTCTTTTGCTTTCAGGCCTTTTGATCTGTAGAGTCTCCCCAGGTCTGGAGTTTGTTACTTGAATACTCTTGGTGCAGTTCAGTGTGTTCCTCTGCCCTCTGAATTTCCTATAGATAGACAGCGGGTCGAGAGGATGTAGAGATACAGTTTTGATATCTTTGACAAAACTATAGGTATTATATGGCAATACTATAGGAGGCACATGTTGTCTGGTTGTCATTTTTTGTGATTTTTAGCAGATGCATAATGCCTATATCTATTATTCACTGGGGGAGGCTTGCCAAATGTTGATATTCTGATGCTATAATGTCTGTTTCATTTTTTACTGGAATATTCCTATAAAAACACACTTTACCTCATCCACTCTTTTGTTATACAGTAGTAAAATTCATATAGAAAAGGTAGGATAGTTGTTATATTTATTCCTTTTATTCACCAGTTTCAAGATAATAAATCTGTTCCCTATCATTCTCTGAAGGTGATCAATTCTTGTTTTTAAAAGTATCATTATGAACTCGTAGATTTAGACATATTTAATGAATTTTAATCCATTGCATTAACATTGTTGAAGCTCAAATAGTCTTATGGCCAGTGAGAACCTCCTCAGATTGGCTCTTGAGTCCTTTTGACATAATCCTAATAGTCTTCAGTAGCTTCCTTGCAACCTGGAGCATTACAAGATGCTCCAGGTTCATCTTATACATTTACTTGTCCCAGACTTGAGATGAAATATTTCTTCAAAAGTCCTGTTTTTTTTTTCCCCCCACCTCACGACTTCCGGGATCTTACTTCCCCAACCAGGGATTGAACCCAGGCCACAGCAGTGAAAGCACGGCATCTTAACTACTGGACTGCCAGGGAACTCCCCAGAAGTCCTGATTTTTTTTAGTGAGAAATGATATTTCAAGACTAGAGTCTAGATACTAAGGGATGCTCCTTGCTACATAGTTGCTTATTATCTTTGGGCTTTTTCAGCAGACAGAGCTAAATAATTCATGAGTTCATACTAATATTTATAATTCCAATGACAGACTATAGAACTTGCTTAACCTCTTCTCTATTACGATAGCCTTCTTTCTTTTATGCTGAGAATCCTGTTTCTCAAGGATATAGGGGATGACAAATTACTCATTATTTTTATCCCATATTACACATATGACTGTCAGAATAACAATTCTAATACTACCACAAATATAATTGCTGAAAACACTTAAAATTTGCATAATCCTTCTCTGTCCTCTCTCACCATTAAAAAAAATGTTGTTCTACCAGGACAACTGGATCCCACATTCAAAAGAATGAAATTGAACCTCTACTTTATGCCATAGAAAAAAATTAACATGGATCAAAGATAAAAATGTAAGAGTTAAAATGGTAAAACAAACTCAAAAGATAACATAGGTGCAAATCTTTATGACCTTGGATTAGTCAACAGTTTCTTAGATATGACATCAAGAGAACAAGCAAGAAAAAATAGGTAAACTGACATCATTAAAACGAAAAACTTTTGGGAACTTCCCTGATGGCGCGGTGGTTAAGAATCTGTCTGCCAATGCAGGGGTCACAGTTTCAAGCCCTGGTCTGGGAAGATCCCACATGCCACGGAGCAACTAAGCCCATGAGCCACAACTACTGAGCCCTCGCACCACAACTACTGAAGCCCACACACCTAGAGCCCGTGCTCTGCAACAAGAGAAGCCACCTCAATGAGAAGCCCGCGCACCACAATGAAGAGTAGCCCCCGCTCACCACAACTAGAGAAAAGCCTGTGCACAGAAATGAATACCCAATGCAGCCAAAAATAAATAAATTTATATTAAAAAAAACTAAAAACTTTTGTACTTCAAAGGGTGCCATCAAGAAAGTGAAAAGACAACCTACAGAATGGGAGAAAGTATTTGCAAATCATGTATCTGATAAGGGACTTGTAGTTAGAATTTATAAAGAACTATTACAATCCAATAATGAAAAAGACATATAATCCAATTTAAAAATAAGCATTGGCTATGAATATGAATAGACATTTCTCCAAAGAAGATGTACAAGTGGACAGTAAGAACATGAATAAATGTTCATCATCATTAACCATTGGAGAAATGTAAATGAGAACCACAACGAGACATCACTACACATCTACTGGGATGGCTATTATCTGAAAAGATGAGAAGTCAGCATCCCTATACATTGCTGATGGAAGTATAAAATGGTGCAAACTGCTTTGAAAAATAGTCTGGCAGTTCCTCAAAAAGTTAAACATAGAGTTGCTATATGACCCAGCAATTCCATTCCTAGGAATCTACCTACGAGAAATGAGAACACACAAAAAAGTGTGCACACAAAAACTTGTATAGTTGACCCTTGAACAACTGCTGGGGTTGGGTTGCCAAACCCCCAGCAGTAGAAAATCCATATATAACTTCATAATCTGCCCTCCGGACATGCAGTTCCGGAGGATTCAACCATCTGGGGATTCAACCAACTGCAGATCAAGTAATACTACGTAGTATTTATTGAAAAAAAAAATCCACGTATAAGCGGACCCAAGGACAGTTCAAACCTGTGTTGTTCAAGAGTGAACTGTACAATCTGACTACAAAGTAGTCAGTCACAAAGGATCACATGATGTATGATTCCATTTATATGAAATGTCCAGAGTCGACAAATCTACAGAGTCGGAAAGCAGATTAGTAGTTACCTGGGGCTAGGGGGTTTGGCTGGGAGGTTTAGGAAATAACTCAAGAGGTATGGGATTTCTTTTGGGGATAATGAAAATGTTCTAAATTTGATTGTGGTGATGCTTGCACAACTCTGTAAATATGTTAAAAGCCATTATTAAATTGTATACTTTAAATGGATGAACTGTATAGCATATGAATTATAACTCAATAAAGCTGTTTTTAAAAATTAAAAATAAAGAAGACACTGACATATTTACATTGTCAGAGTACATATTCATTATATATGATACTCTATCTTTTAACTCTCATTTACTCATAGTTCTACATTAATTATATATTGAATGCCTAACATCTGCCCTTATATCAGTGACTCTCTAGTTATTTTGGTGGTCTGAAGCTCTTTCTCTGGTAGATTTTTCTGGGAAGGGCTCATGAGAATAATATTCCCTGGTCTTCACCTGTTGATAATAGTTTCTCTATGTTCTTTATATCTGCAAGTAATTTGGGAGGGATATAAAACCCTTATTTCACATTTTCTTTCCTTGATTATGTTATGTTACTCCTTTTCTCTCTCTCTCCTTTTTTTTCCTGGTGTAAAGCATTGCTTAAAAATTCTGATGATAATCTAATTTCCTTTTCCTTAAAAATCACATGCTCTTTTTTCTAGACGTTGAGCCTTTCTCTTTTTCTTTAAAGTCCAATAGTTTAAAATAATGTGTGGTATTGTTTGCTCTGGGTCAATAACCTCAACTGTGTGGTATGCTCTTTTGCATGTGCAGTTTCAAATCTTTTCTATATTCAGGGAAGAGTTGTTGTTGTTGTTATTTGTTTTATTTTTTAATTTATAGGTTGTAGCACTTGTTCTATGCCCTTGCTTTGGTTTTCTCCTTTAGGAATTCCTATTCCCTGTGTGTTTGATCTCCTTTACCTTTCTCTCTCTGCATTTCTTTTTGATTTAAAAAAAATTTTCCTCTTTTTCACTTTCTATTTCTCTTCAGATATTACCTTGTATTTACTTGCTCTTGTGTTCTTTCTAGCTTAGTCTTCATTTATGAAATGATTTTTTTCCTTTTGATTCTTATTCTTCCTTGAGTTTGGTCACCTCATTTCTGAGTTTTTCTAATTTATGTAGTTTTTCTGTGTTTTCTATAATTTTCTTAATATTTATTTTGAAATAGTATGTTACAACTTTTGTTTTGTGGGCATGTCTTTTTGGCATGCCTTTGTTGTCTTTGGAATGTTTTATGCTTCTTATTCCCTTTTTTCTTATAATAATTTTGTGTGGGATTTGACTTTGAAACTATGTATTCTGTTTCTTATTTTTGTGTGAAATTAGTTTTCCTGAACTTATAAAGAAATAAGATGGAGTTTAGGAAAGTTTTTCTAATTTCATAGAGCTCCCTCTTCTGTTGTTTCTGTGTAGTGTTCAGAAATACGGTGGTTTGCTTTCTGGGGTTTTCTGGTTCTGTTCCCCTCCCCCATTTAGATCTAGAGTTTCTATTTCCATGCAATATTTGGGACATACTTATACTAAAAAATTATTCATTGTTTACCGAAATTTGAATTTAACTGGGCAGCCTGTATTTTTATTTGTTAAATCTGGCAATCCTAGTTGTAAATATTTTTCATGTATGTTGGCTTTGCTATCTAGTTGCTCTGCTGTTGTTATGTGGAGATTTGTAGAGGTTGAAAAACTATGCTGATGCTACTACTACTGCCACCTTCCAGGAATCCATCATGTAATTTTCAAATGTAGTCTCCTTTGCTTTCTTCTTTCTTCCTTCGTATAGTCTTCCCTTCCCTCACACATATATCATCCCATATCTCCTCTGATAACCCATGTTCTAAACTTACTGCCTGTTTTTCTATAGTTTTTATTATATTCATATAATCATGTACATTAAGCATTATATATGGTTTCCTTTTAATTATTTTTTACAGAAACAAGATCATATGTACTTTTTTTATCTTGCTTTTTTGTCAACATCCTAAGGAAATGGCTCCAATAGGTGAATAGAGTTCACCTTATAGAACTCTATTTCCTTTTTTTTAATTATAGCATTCAGAGATGCGCATGGACTGTAAATAATTCAACCATGTTCTTAGTGTTGGGCCTTCACTTTGTTTATGGATTTTTGCTGCTACAAAGCATCTGTAATAGACATCCTTACATAAATCCTTACATGTGAGTTCTTTTGTTTCCATGAGGTAGACTCTCAGTAGTATATTTACTGGGCAGAAAGTGTTTCTCATTGCTGCAGGAATGAAGATTGGGTAATTCAATATCCGTTGCATCCCTCTTCTAGCATGCTTTCCCATAGAAGCAGGGATGGAAAACTAAAACAAAATCCCAGACTCCAATTAGTTCATCCAAGTTAATACACCTGTGAAGGATTAGTTGCTAGAAGTGAGCTATGTGAGAAGTGGCTATGCATATCATGTGGGGGAAGCATTTGATTCTTTTGGGGGAAGCTGTGTTGGAGTTCCTTTCTACTGTCTTTCTCCAGCCTCATACATGTCTATGAAAGGCAGTGGTAGCAGTGGAATTTCCACTGGGACCTTCCACGGTGAGGTTGGGTGTTTCTCCTGGCTGCATTATCACCCCCAATTTCCTGGAAATTCTTAAGACAATATTATATAACAAACCTCTCTTTATTAAAACATGCTAGAGTAGAGTCTGTTGGCTAAAGCAAATAATCCTGACCAATAGCAGCTGTGACTGCAGACAGTACTACCTCCGTGAAATGGGAAAGTGGGATTGGTCATTTGACCTGGGTGTTTCACATCAGAGAACGGGTTGTTAGAATGGTGCATCATACACAGTGGTGAACAATTACTTCAACTATCATCTGTGGTTGTCTGGAGTGAAAAGTACATATTGAAGACAATACCTTGGGACTTCCCTGGTGGTCCAGTGGGTAAAGCTCTGCGCTCCCAATGCAGGGGGCCCAGGTTCGATCCCTGGTCGGGGAACTAGATCCCACATGCATGCTGCAACTAAGAAGGCTGCATGCCACAAGTAAATGATCCTGAGTGCCGCAACTAAGACCCGGTGCGGCCTAAAAAAAAAGACAATACCTTAATGATCAAAGTGCTTGCTGTGATAGACCATGTGAAGGGCAGAGAAATATAAATGTTGTGGCTTGGACTGGCTATTTCTAACTCTGCTTAAAGAAAGAAAATGAAAGTCTTTGGGTGTTAAATTCTTGCCTCGAGGCAAGAATAGTTAGAGAATCAAAGAGTTCTTACGACTGCTCTAAAAGAATCTCTTCACGTAGTCCCACATGGCTGAGTGGGTTTCTGGATTAACATAAACTGAACCCTTAGTCTTATCTAATCTTTTAGGCAAAAGTTAGGGCATCAGTTGCAAAAGGGTGGTACTATGAGATTGGAATGGGAAAGCTGGAGGATCTGGCTGATACAAAGTACCTTAAACATCACTGAGCTTCTCTTGATAGCAGAAGAAGCCCCTCTTCCCTGCCTTTGTCTGATGTGCCTATTCCTGCCCTGGTTGAAAAGCCTTTCTTATGACTTTACCTGAGATAGTTTCCTTGCAAGTGAATGCCAATTCTCCTCACACCCCTCCTATCCCCTCTCATTACATTCAGACATATGTCATATTGTCCCATGTCCCAGGGGACCAATTACAAAGTCAAAAATTACTTAGCAAGAGAATTGCAAAATTTTGCTAATTTATTTCAACACAAAATGTATAATATATGTGAACATGGAGTTCAAGAGATTAGGGACATGATTCTGTTGGTCTAAATTAATTTTAGAGGCTCCAACGGCTTAGTTGGTTGATTGAAACCTGGTGTGGCTTATGCTACATGAAGTTTAGATACCAGAAAGTCTTCAGTATGGCATAGAGAAATCCAAAGACTTCGGTATTTTGGTATTCTGGAGTGGATTTATTAAATGTGGATTTATCATTCACTCACCCCTCTCCTAATTAAGTCACTTAAGAAGCCTCAGAGAACATCCCCTTCATTATGGCCTAGAAAAATACACTGGTGTGGAGAGCCCTATATCTCTAAAAGGAACCATAGTAGCTGTCCTTTGTAAGCTGTGGATGAGGTGAGATATTCTGCTATTGAAATGCATTCCTTGATTTCAATGGAGATAATCATATCTCAGAATGGCAGAGGCTATAGCTTGGCACTTAACCAACGGAAAAAGGTGAGCATGGCTACCACAATAGGCAGAAAGGCTAGAGTGGTAATCAGGATAATCTGACCCACAGAAAACTTTGATAATGCCTAACATGGGGTATTTAGGGCCAAAACAAAGAGCCCACTGAAGTTCTACTAAAATTGCAATAACAGGAAAGATCTTTAGGTGTATGAAAAGAGTCCTGACATAAGCCATTGCAGTGAAGAGTCATGGCCTCTTACCTCCTTTCCATTACTGAATCAATTCAATGTCCTAGGACCCCTTGAATGAAGGAGAGATCAGGAACCCTTGTGGAAGTACCATGTGATAACTTAGATACCTACAAAACTCTTTTTCTTAGTCTTTCCCAAAGGGACTCATGCCTACTTACTGTGGCAACTGAAGCTAGGGAAAGAGAAACACCCAGACCTCTCAGGAATTATTAGTTACTAGCTCAGAGCCAGAGTTAATCCCTTAAGGAACTTGAGTTCCCCTGTGGTCTGCCAGTCAGTGTGGGGCTTATGAGAGCTATGTGATGGAGTTTCGTTATCATTTTTCTCACAAGGGCCCAATGGGTCTTCAAATCCACCTGTGTTTATTTTCCTAGTTCTTGAGTTTATAGTTGGAGTAGAGACATTTAGCTCCTGATAAAAAAATATACTTTGCTCTCTGACCCATGATATAATGTCTATTATGGTAGAAAGAACCAAATGGAACGTCCTTTTAAAAAAATTTTTTTTATTTATTATTTTTGGCTGTGTTGGGTCTTTGTTGCTGTGTGCAGGCTTTCTCTAGTTGCGGTGAGTGGGGGCTACTCTTTGTTGTGGTCGTGAGCTTCTCATTGCGGTGGCTTCTCTTGTTGCGGAGCACAAGCTCTAGGCACGTGGGCTTCAGTAGTTGTGGCATGGGGGTTCAGTAGTTGTGGCGCACGGGCTTAGTTGCTCCGCGGCATGTGGGATCTTCTCGGACCAGGGATCAAACCCGTGTCCCCTGCATTGGCAGGCGGATTCTTAACCACTGCGCCACCAGGGGAGTCCCACATGGAAGTTCTTAAGAGTTACTTCCCTACCAAAATTATAAACTAAAGACAATATCAAGTCCCTTGGGGGAATTTAGGTGACTAGGCACCATCAAAGACTTGGAATACTTATAATTGGTGATTCTTATCACATCTCCATTTCACTCACCTGTTTGATGTGTGTCTTAGATATTTTTATTGGATTACCATAAGCTTAATCAGATGATAAATTTGATTGTAACTGCTGATTCAAATGTGATCTCTTTATCAGAGAAAAATCAATACAGCCCCTGGTATCTGGTAGGCTGCTATTGATCTTGAAATTGCCTTTTTTCTATCTGTAATAAAAGTCAGTGAAAGATTGCAGCAACCCTATATGGGAAGGACCCCTCAGAAATGGTGGTTTGGGTCACCCCAAGAGTAAAAAAGCCCAGCTGGTTGAGATGTCTGCTGAAAGGGAACATGAAATAGACATTATAGAATCATAGTAGTGCTGTGTAACTTGTGCCCAGCTACAGAAATGAGGACACTAGAAGTCATCTTATTTTCCTCACATTATGCATATACATATGTGAATAAATATCTATTTAGAACTATACATCTTAATTTTCCTTGTATCTTTCTTCTATTATTTTATATAAGGTGGATGCTTTGTTATCTGATGCTGGGTAACAAACCACCTCAAAATTTAATGGCTTAAAACAACAATTTATTACCTTTCACAATTCTGTGAGTTGACTGGGTTGTTTTGATTCACGTAGTATGTGAGCTAGACTATATCTTTTCAATAAATTTCTCTTTTAATTAAGCTGACCAGAGTCATTTCTATTGCTTATAATCAAAGAACACCAAATGGAACAGAAATTGTTACCTGAGAGTGTGTCCCAAGCGAAAGGCCCTTGAAGAAATATGGGGTATTTGGAATTGATCATCAGACCAAGATAAGGCAAAAGGCAGTAAGACTTCAATTAATATTGGGGGAGAGGAAAGTAGTAGCTCATGAAACTCAGTGGAGAAACAGTGAATTTCTATGGGTAGCAGGTGCCTAGAATGCAGTCCGGAGCATGGGCACCTGAACAAAGTGGTCCTAGTTGTGGGGATGGATACTATGCATGAACTCAACAATATGTACTTCTCTTCACTAAATTTGATCTGCCTACCACCACTGTTACCTACCCAAATGCTGATAGTAGCATCCACTTGTGATCCAGTAATGTGGTAGCAACCCTCAAGGGGATCAGTGAGTTGAGACAGTAATTTTGCACTTACAGGAATAGAAACTTTTTGCATAGTCTATGTTGTCCTTACTGATTTATCATTTACTAAAATTATTATATATATATATATATACACACACACAGACACATGTATACATGTATAAAACAAAATTTCTCTCTACATATGCCATATACTAACTTTTATAATTTCTTTTTCTGATTATAAAAGCGTTATAAAAATGAAGCTATTAACTTAGCCATCAGTGGAAATGACTCCTCCTAAGGGAGAGCTTGCCACCAAGAGTCAACTGCAGGTTGTAATCAGCTTCCCCTCCACCCACTCAAGCACCTGAGATGCACCTCACTTTCTGCTCACATAATACTCCCAGGAGCCAGGTGGGAGAGGAAATTAAAGGTTCCCTAGTAGGCAGACATCTTTATCAGCTTCAGTGAAACCAAACTTATTCTGAAGTTCTATTCAGAAACTTTTGACTGGCTAATTCAATTCAATCTCCATTCATTTCATTCAACAATGTTTACCAAGCACATTTTTTGTGCCAGACTGTTTTAGGCACTAGGCATACAGTGGCATGCAAAACAGACAAAAAAATTCCTTCTCTCATGGAGATTGCATCCTAATGGGGGGTGGGGTGGGGAATTAACAAGACAATAACAAACAAATTTTGGGTAGTGATAAGTGCTAAGAAGAAAAATAAAGCATAGGTAAGGGTGTGGGTGTATTGGGTTACTAGAGAAGCCCTCTCTGATAAAATGAGCAGAGACTCTGTGGTAGTGTGTTCCAGCAGTGGGCACAGCAGGTGCAAGGGCCCTGAAGTGGGAGTGGGCTTTGCATATTGTGGAACAGTGAGGAGGCCAGCGTGGCTGGAGTGGGGTAAGCAAGAAGGATGGGCAGAAGTTTAGATCTGGAAGTATCCGGGTAGGAGCCAGATCATGTAGGCTCTTGTAGGCCCTGGTTAGGACTTCGGATTTTATTCTGAGTGATGTTGAAAGCCCTTGTGAGGTTTTGAATAGAGACATGAAATACTCAGATTAAAGATTTAATTAGATCACTCTTGTTCCCCTATAGAAAATTGTCTTTGATGGAAACTAGTTCCATACCTCTAAGTTTCTTCATTTCAGCCACATCCACACCGGTGAGCTCCTCCCATTTCCTGTTGCTGCAGGGCTTTCCTCTGCATATTTCTGCAAGTCTTCTTTAGCTCTTCTTCCTGCTGACCTCCTTTCCCAAAACCTATCCCACAACTGTTGAAAGCCTTCCCTCGTCGCCACAGCCACTCACCTCATTCTGCCTTTAACTGATACCTAGTTTGCTCCTGAGGACATGGCTGTCCCTGTAGCCTCTGCAGGGAAGGTTGACAGTTTCCCATGTTCCACTTACAACTGGACTAGGAGTTGGGCTGTGCTTGCTCCTGCTGCCCCACTGGATGCTTCTACACCACATGGTTAAACAGGAAGGGGCATAGACTGTGTAGTCAGACTGGGCTTAGAACCATACATCACCCACTCTTACTAGCTGGGTTATGTTGGGCAAATTATTTAACTTATTGACCTTGGATTCCTCATCTGTAAAATGCTTTGGCAAATTGTTGTGAAGATTAGAGGAAGTGATGATTGTAAAATACCCATCATAGTGCCTGGCACTCAGAAAACCATAGATTTCCCTTCCCCCGTCCCTTTGATGTCCATATTGTCCTCCTTGTCACTCATCTGGTTAGTGTGCAGGGAGAATGTGGCATCTGGCCCACCTTCTCTCTAATTCAGCTTTTGTCTCCATCCTAGGGGGTTTTAGTAAGTGCATAAGGAGAACTGTTTTAGGAACTCACTCCTGTAGCCACACCTGAGGCCTTTTAAACTCCTGTAGCCACACCCTGGACATTCTAAACACCAATAACTTGGTCTCCAGTCAAAACCTCCTATTTCTCCACTCACCCGTTCATGCCATCTCACCATCGTGTGCACTTAGTCTCCAAGCGCTTCTTCTCCAAGTCTGACGGCTGCATCCTGGGACTCCACCTTCTCCCCCATTTGGCTTAGACTTCCTCCTGTGGATCAGTCAGTGAGGGTTTTTGGTTTCAGGCAACAGAAGCTGGCTCTGGCTAGCTGCAGCAGAAAAGGAACCTCCTGGAGGGATTTTGCAGGGGTACTAGAACCAGTGGGAAAGCTGGAAGCCAGGCTTAGAAAAGGGGTGGTATCATATGTTAGGTTTATCATTCAGTAAATATTTATTACTTCTCCTCCATCAGGCTCCATGGGAGAAGCATGAAGTTGGATGGGCCCATGTGATTTGCTTTGGCCAATGAAGTGTGGGAGGAATGCCTGCGGCCTTAAGAAGGATTGGTGTTTCCACTTACCTCTGAGAGCTTCCTTCCTCTGTCATAGAAGGAGCATGCATTGGGTAACCTGTCCCAGAATAATGAAAAATTTGTGGAGAAAAGTCACCTCAGCCAAGTCATTCACTGACGACACAGATATCCCCAGGCAACTATTTGGTACACAAGCAAGAAACAGTGTTTTTTATTATAGGTCACTAAGATTTTGTGTTTGTTTGTTACACAGCATTGTGTGAATAGCTGACCAAGAAAGGCATGAACCAAGGAAGGTGGGGGAGTAGAACCCATTACTAAGGTCATGCCAGAAGAACAAGTTGGTGAGGATATCTCTGCTTGTTCCATTGGTTGTTGCTACTGCTGAACTCTCGACTTCACTACTACTACTTCTAAACCAGTGCTCTTCAAACTTTAATGTGCCTACGAATCACTTGGGTCTCTTGTTAAAATGCAGATTCAGTAGGTCTGGATGGGGTCTGAGATTCTGCATTTCTAACAAGCTCTGGGTGATGCTACTGGTCCCCAGACTATACTTCGAGTAGTAAAGTTCTGAACTGTTTCTGCCTTACCCCCTTAAGAGTCAAAGGCACAGATGAGAGCAACCAAATGTGTGAATCTAGGTCACATGTCTATTCCCTGGCTGCTGGGTGGCAGGGAGAAGGATGGCTTTCTATAGTGGGTGGGGAATATTGTCCTTGAGAAAAGGAAGGAGTGATTCTCTACCATGACCGTGCATCAGCATTACCTGGGGGTGGTATGTGTGATAGTTTAAAGATCAGATCCTGAGCACCAATCCAGACTCCCTGAATCTTATTCTCTGCATGATGGGAGCTGGGATTCTTCATAAAATATATACCTCAGGTAATTCTGATGAAGGTTGTCTGTGGATCACACTTTGGTTAACATGAATAAAAACCAGGAAACATGAATTCAATAAACTTATTGCCCCACTCTCCTGAGTAAATGATATTTATTGGCACGTATCTTTCTTCTGCTTTATGAGAAAGCCACATACTTCTCTTTTCTGAGGGTAATTCCTCCACCTGAATCACCCAAAATTCTCTCTGCTTTTATCAATTTCCTTTTTGTGTTCTAGCTTCAATGTCTTTCTTTCCTTTGGGTCAGTCTTCTCAGCATAGCAATATTAAAAAATCCCAATAGTTCCTTTCCTGCCCTGGCTACTACCTAATCAATTTCCTTTCTTTTCATGGGCAACTTCCTTCTTTCTATACTCAATGTCTCACCTTCCTCACCCCCAATGATTTCTCAACTGCTGGACTAGTTTCCTCTTACTATCTCATCAAAATAATTTCTTATGCAGGTTACCAATAAATTTCTTAATGCCAAATTCAATAGACACTTTTCAGTCCTTATTTTATCTTTCTGCAGCATTTGATACTGTTGGCTTCTCCCACCTTGAAACTCTTTGAGTTCCTGTATTATATGATACCACTCTTTTTGTGTTTTCTTCCTATCCCTCTGGTAGTTCTTTCTTAGTCTGTGTTCACCTCTTCCTCTTTTGGGATGTGTGTATTATTCAGGGTTCCATCCTTGGCACATGTACTGAGTTATGACTTCCTCTAACACATATATGCTCATTGTCAGCAACCTACACCTCCCTCTTTCCTGAGTCCTAGATCTGTATATATAGCTGCTAACTGAACTTCCTTCCTGGGTATCTCTCAGGCAACTAAAACTCAATGCTCATAATTAAACACATGACTTTTCCCTTCAGAGCTGCATCTTTCTACTTCTATATTTCTATCATCAACTCAGTTGCCCAAACCAAAACCTGGGATTTAGCTTTACTCTTTCCTTTCCACCTCTCTTCCCCACATCCAGTCACCAGGTACTACTGATGTCACTCCCTACATAGCTTTTGCATCTGTTCTCTCCTCTCCTCCGTTCTTTCAATCATCATCTGAAGTACTGTTGTAACTTCCTTAGGGGATCTCCTTTTTTCTACCAGGGCTCTCCTCCACAACATCATATGTTTTGATTTCTAAGGACAATGGGTGAAAAGATATAGGGACATATTTGTATAACTCAAGGATGCAACCATTTGTTTAAAGGGTGCTGTAGTTGAAGGATGATTCCAGTTTGTTCTCTAAAAAGCTCAGACCCATGTGACACCAGTTTGTCTTTCAGACTGTTCGCTTGGAATGTGAAAGCTGCTGGACAGGCTTAAACATTTCAGATGTAGACATTGGGATAGCTTGCCACCAGCTGATAGATCTAATTACTTCCTCACTTATACCTAACTTTATACATTCTTGAAGAGTCATCTTTGGAGAAAGTCACAGTATGCAATCACAGCAGAAGGACTCAATGAGAGCTCTGCCATATTGACCAGTCCCAGGCTTGGTTCATACACTATAGAGAGCAATGGCAATTAAAATGACTTTAAAAAAATATTGTGGTAAGAACCACATAAAATCTACCCTCTCAAAATTTCAATTATACAGTATATTATGGTTAACTCTATTACAAGGATTACTGAAGTTCCTCAATTCATAATTTTATTACTGGTTTCATGAAAAATATCACCATGGTGGAGTCCAGTGATGCTTTGGAAATGAGATACAAGCAAGACTGGACATTGATTTCTAAGGGTCAAGTCTGGCTACGTCGCCCCATAGATTGTAACTCTTCTGAAGGCAGAGAAAGTGTCATTCAGTCTCTGTTGCTCTAGTATCTGGCAAAGTGACTGGCATTTAGTAGTTGGTCAATAAATATTTGTTGAGTAAATGCCATTGGAGACTTGGGGCTGACCCAGAGATGCCAAGGTGACAAGGCACAGCCTCAGGCCTGACAGGTAGATAAAGAGGGATGTAACTTGATTAGCTCTGTTGTAACCTGACTATCTGGGGTAATTTGCCTATGTACACTCTTTTCCCATTTAAAAACAAAAGCCTGAACCTTTAAAGGCTTCAGTTTGAAAAGTGAATCTTTTGATAGGAGAAAGCCAGCTGACCCTGCAATTTGAAGTAGCCCAGAGTTTCATCTTTTACAGGCAGTAGGCTCAGTTTAATGACTCCTGTCACTGCCATACAGGGCCCACATGCTTCACATGTTCTGGCTCAAAGGTCGTCGGAGACTTTTTCCATGGATTTCCCTTAGCACAGCTCTGGCAAGCTGGAGATTCATAATGTTTTTCCAAACTAAAACTTCACCAGCCTCTGGCTTCAGATAAGTCCCAAGTTAATAGTAATCTCCCAATTCATTGGTTCTGTTCTTTCTTCAAATAGTGCCTCATTTCCCCCTTGCCCCCAGGTAGTGGTGATATTAAAATAATTAACAACTGGAATGGCAAGGGCATAGGCCAATCAAACTAGAGGCTCAAGCTATAACAGGCATTAACCCTTTAGTTTTTCTATCCTAGGGAGGTAGGTCTGGGGTACCAGAAAGTAATGGGAGTGGAGACGGGAAGGGTGCTTGAGGCATTGGCTAATTACCAATGAATATGGAAATACCTCAATATTTTAACAGCCAATATGGCTGTACCTGTGCACATCAGATGAGTATCAGCCCTGCCTCCAGATTTTTCTGGAAGTTGTCAGTCTGTCATTCATGACTTTCCCAAGAAGCCTAGCTAGCTGTCATGTGATGGGTGGCATTGTTGCCACTCCAGCAGTGGACAGCTTCTCCCATGGTCACACTGGCCTCATCTGGGCATGGTTGTAGTTTCTCCTAGGTTGTTCATCTCTGGAGCACTAATTCCTCCACTAGACTCTATAATTGCTTCTGCTATTGCCTGATAGGCCTTGTGGTCTTCAGTGGGTATCAAAGCTGCCTTGGGCATCTCTGGGCCTCACCACCAAAGTCTGGAAGCCCTCACATGTGATTTTCCATACATCTATGGTAGAATGGGTGAGAATGCCTCTTGCTCCTTTTAAATTCCTTTTGTGAGAGGATTACCAAAATAGCATTCATTTATTCATTCACTGGACAAATATTGAGGGCAACTATATAGCAGGCATAATTCCAGGTGTTAAAGTTGTGAAAAAGATAGGGTCTCTGCTTTCATGAAGTTTATATTCTAGTGGGTAGAAATAGAAAATAAACAAACATATACAATGTCAGCTAATGATAAATGTATGAAGAAAAATAAAGCAGAGTGATGGGTTAGAGAATGAAGGAGGAGGTGGGGATAGGGATGCCATCTTAGACCAGGTGATCAGAGAAGACCTCTGACGTTTGATCAGAAACCTTAATAAAGTAAAAGAGTGAGCAATAGGGGGTATCTGTGGGGACAGAAAATGCAAAGACCTTGTAGTTGTTTGCATGTGATCTCGTGTTTTATGGTTTTAGTGAATCAGATCCTTCATTTTTTACTGAAATCTGCCTTTTGCTCTACATTTGAACTTCAAAAACCCAATTAAGATTTCTTTCCTTCCTAATAGATAGCTTTTTGCTTTCCTCATCTCTGTTTATCCAGAAAAGGAGACGGGGAAGAAGAAAGGAAGTGGAGGAGGGTGAGGCAACGACAATGGATGTGGGAGGAGGAATGGAGGGCGTGATGCCCTTACCCATGTTTCACTGCCTCCTGGCTCCTAGATGAAGGAGTGGGCATGCCCCATGAGTGGGCAGGTGTAGTCTGATCAGCCTCTCAGTTCTGTGGGCACATTAGATATGTGGTATGGGAATCTATACCATTTTGAATTGGCAAACTTCAACTTTTTATGCACTCATTTAGGTGTAGTCCTGCTATAGGAAGTGATAACCAGGAACATGCACTGTAAGTCTCAGTTGTCAGACCGTCTGTTCAAGGTGTATGGGTAGGTCTCATCCTCCCCATAGTTCTCCACCTGTCTTTTCCCATCCTTTGGGCCTCTGCTTCAATAGATGGCTATCACAAATAATAGTAATTTTTTTTTCTGAGTGCAGTATCAGTACCTAATTTATGCTTAACGTTTTTAGCTAGGACCCTTTGCCATAATCTCAGGCAGTAGGCAAGGTAAACTTATTATTCATTGATGTACCTATGTACTTAATCTATAAACAGGGTTAAGTGGTTAAGAATCTGCCTGCCAATGCAGGGGACACGGGGTCGAGCCCTGGTCTGGGAAGATCCCACATACCGTGGAGCAACTAAACCCATGCACCACAACTACTGAAGTCTATGCTCTAGAGCCCACGAGCCACAACTACTGAGCCCACGTGCCTAGAGCCCATGCTCTGCAACAAAAGAAGCCACTGCAATGAGAAGCCCACGCGCCACAACAAAGAGTAGCCGCCGCTCGCCACAACTAGAGAAAGCCCGAGCACAGCAATGAAGACCCAACACGGCCAAAAATAAATAAATAAATAAATAAATAAATAAATCTGTAAACAACATTTGTACAGCACTCTTTGCCAGAGCTGGAGCCACTACAATGTATTATGGGTGGTAAAAGTGTATGTGTGGTAAAAGTGTATGTGTGTGTGGTTTTTGATGTCTCCAAGCACAGTGTGCTCAGAATCACCACTCTCTTTCAGTGACTAAAGCTTTCTGTTCCTGCATTGAGTGCATCCTTGCCCAGTTTCTTCCTTCCTAGAGAAACAGGAAGGCCTGAATCCTGATTTGGGCAAAAGCTGAACTCTCCAAAGAGATAACAGCAGGGAAACAGTTTGGAGAACCCAGGGAATAGGAAGAGTCTGAATGATGAGGCTTGGGTTTAATCTTACTATAGTGGATGGCCAGGTTTCTCCGTGCTCTCAGGGAAAAAGGATCCTCAGCTCCTGTCCTGTCTTCTTGTGGCAGCGCCATCTTTAACACCAGCTACTACTACTGCTAGAAGGAAATATCAACAGGGGCGCTTGCTTAGACATAGAAAGATTGGTGCCTGGAGATGGCATTCCTACTTCCTAGCACGTGCCTTGAACCTACAAAGCAATCAATCTTTGATCAGGAGGTATTGTGCTTCAGAGCAGAAACCAGAATTCTAGTAACTGAGAATGCACCCCACTCACAGTAAATTTAAAACTAGCATAGAACTTAAATAGTTCCTTTAGTTTAATATGTCAATGCTCTCCAGCCAGGGAACATCACTGGGAATATTCCTATAGTTAAGCAAAGTTGGATTTATTATTTGTTGCAACAAGGGAGAACACACATAATGGGAAATTGTGGAGTATCTCAGTAAGAGGATGTTGTTAGGACTTAACAGAATTTGGGCTTGTGTTAAGTGATTTTGAGGAAGGTTCAGAGAAGCAGGGCTTTACTGAGTTGGATGATATCAGGGGGGATAATTCTATGATTGAGTATCTTAATGAACCTTATCTAGAAGAAGGAAGAACAGAGTGATGCTAGAGCTATAACTGAAAAAGAAGCAGCAGTCCCTCAAATTAGTTGGAAGAGGGAGATGTTTAGTATGTTTATGGTTTGCACAGTAACACTGTCTCTGTGCTTAGACAAGACTATGAAGCGGTCTTGTTTTTTGTCTCCATTCATCACAGTCACAGAGTGACCTTGTGTGATGCTGGTGTTCTATGAGATTGCTTATGCTCAATAGGAAAATATTATGGCATAGCTCTGACTGCCAGGCCAGCTCCTAGCAACACTGAGGCTTAGTTCTTAGTGTCAGGCCAGTTTCCAGATGCCAGAGGTTTATTTTCTTAGTCCCCCAACCCAAACACTTTTGGTCAAAGGCAAAGTTAGGCCATGGAATGTTAATCCATGATATTCAGATTTTTTTTTTTTTTTTACTATTGCTGGGATCCTGCTGACTCAGAGAATGGACTGTAGTGGGACTAGGGTTAATCTTTCCTTGTCCTCCAGCTGTAGGATAAGTTGTTGAATCATACGCCATGACAATGACTGTGTAGTAACATTTAGGACTCTGGACAGGGTACAGTGACCAACTGCCAAAAAAACAATTACCAGAAACAAAATGATTATTCACCTTTGCATTAAGTCTGGAAGCCAGGGGCCCAGATTATAAAACCCTGCAATGAAAAAATACCCCAGAATAATCCAGCTGGGTCTGTTTTAGAAAGCCAGGTGGTTTTATCATCTTTTATCCTACTCATGTTCTACTATCCTGAAGGATACAGATGGAGCAATAAGTATTGCTAAACACAAACTCCCCTGTGGCTAGCTAAATGGAAATCAATGCCTATGTGATTGTTCATGAAAACTCTGGCTAATGAACTCAAATTTAATTGGTTGAGCTTCTAAAGCCGAAGTTGTGATATTTATAATGTTTGCTAAAGTCAGAGAAAAGAGTTTGGAGCATCTTTTTCAGTTGTGTTACTTTTGTTGTGGGACTGAATTTCATTCACAGTACATATGCAGAGAAAGTCAGTTATCCCTCCTGGGTGTTCTCCCAAGTAGCCTGTGAGTCTGTGCTTGCCTCATTTTCTTGGTTTGTGGGTACTGCTCTCAGAGAAATATGAGCCACTGGAGGAGTGGTAATTTTAAGCTCCTGAAAACCTCTAACAATTAGATTCAATATACAGGGTAAGTTAGTAGGAGGGTGTAAGCCTTATGTTTATGTAAGAAGTAGTACTCTAGTGGGGTACAGACTATACTGGGAGTATAAGTATTATTAAGTATATCAGGAGCAAGCCAGTATTTTGTCCTCAAGATGGGCAGATTTCTTGTTTAAGTAAAATAGGTTTTTGCAAAGTGGGCTGTAGTGTTTCTGAAAAGAACAAACTGACTATTGGAGCAAGGATAGCCCCAATATTAGTTGCTATTCCTGAAGGGCTAGGTTTTTCTGATACGGTTGTGATACTCTCAGAGAAACATTTTGTTGAGGTGTGGATCAAGGTCCAATTTTTATAAGATTGAAGTTTGGGATTAATCACGTGAGAAAAGCTTAAGAACCAGAAGAGACCTATAGATGAAAATCTACATTATGAAGTGTTTAAAAGTGCAGCTACTGAATTTTGTCAATAGTCAGTTTAATTAAGAGCAGTAGTTATGGTTTGAGAAAAATACACCACGAGGCTTCTTTTTCTTAAGCAGCGGAAGAGCACAGGAGTCAAACGTAACAGGATGAAGATAAGGGAGATCATACTGAGAAATCATTTTGTTAGTTGTTAAAGTACAATAATAGGCAAGATTAGTGGTAGGGTAAAGGATGCTGAAGAATCAGAAAGTTAATCTTTTTCTGTTGTCATGGGTCAAGCTGTCCATTTCTATAATCAGCAGCTTCTGGAGAATTCCCAAGGATCTTCAGTCTTCCAAAGGAATGGACGTCCAGTAGTCAGGCAAAAATGATGCATGTATTTTTAGCTGGGAAACGTGAACCCAAGATCAATGCCTTGGAATTTTACTGCTGAGTCAGTTGTTAGCAGTGCCTAATAAGTCTTTTCCATCGAGGTTCATGGGAAGTTTTCTTCTGATGTTTTTTTCAGAAAGATCAAATCTCCAGCTTTGAGGTCATGCAAAGTTTGCTTAGGTGGGTGCTTTGGAAATGCAGCTCCTACCTATTGTTCATAAAGCAGTAGTTACTGTGTGGGCTCCCTGCAGTAATTAGTCATATCAGCTTGCATCAAGGTAGAATCTAGTACTGGAAGTAATTCCCAAATACATGAGGCAGCCTATTATTAACTCAGAAGGAGATATGTATATCCTAGAATGGTTCATGTTATTGCTATCAAGGTAAACAGAAGTTCTTTGGGTCTTGGAAGTCTGAGGGTTTCTGAGAGCTTTGATAATTAGTTTTATAATTCCGTTAGTTCCCTTTATTTTTCCTGACATTTGTAGATGATAAGGACAGTGGAGTTTCTAAGTAAATGGTAAAGCTTTACAGAATTACTTAATGATAGTGTCAGTGAAATGTGTGACCCTGTTACTGGAGAGGTACATTGGAATTTCTCAAGTCAGAAATATAAAACCAAGCAATTTTTTCCCCACCATTACAGCCATAGCTCTCCAGCAGGGAACATCTTCAATCTACCATAAAAAGAATTGTATTTGTATGTACTCAGTTCATTTCGAGGTGTTCAAAGGAGCACTGAGGCTTTGGGCTCCAGTCCATATTCTAGCTTTATAGTTTTGCCAGGATTGAGTCATTGGCAGATAGGACCTACATCCTTGGCAATACCCCTAATTTATGCCACCAATGTTGGTTGCCAATTTATCTCTGCTTTTGTGGGTAATACCGTGAAGAATTTTTTGCTGGACTCCACTTTAATTGTGGCTATCTCCTTAGATAATAGCAAAGGATCTCAAGATTCTTTAATTTGCCATTCATTTCATAGGGCTTCTTAAGTGATAAGGAAATCTTTGTTTTTAAAGCATTTTGAAATCATTGACTAACCCCCAAATGTAGGTACTATCAGTATAAATATTTGCTCTTTTGTCCTTTTTTAGCTGATAGGTCTGGGCAAGGGCAACTACTGGACTTACAGAAGGCCTGGGATGGCATTGCCAGCCCCTTACGAGGTAAGAGACATTGGGCAAGTTATTTTTCTGAGGCTTAGATTCTTCAAATACAAAATGGTAATAATACTTGTCTCACAGAACTGTAAGCATTTAATGTTACTGTACAATAATCAACAAATAATACCTACCACTAAGTCCTTCATATTGGTTATCTCCCTTAACTATCACAACCATCCTATGCGAGGGCCTATTACCTCATTTCATAGAGGCTTAGTCTCACTGCTGTTAAGTGGCCATGTTTGGATTCAGTCCCATCTTTCTGATACCAGAGCCCTGTTCTTACTTAACCCTCTACTGCCTCTGACACTTTTCCACTGTTAGGTTCAAGTGCCCATGATACAGCCTGTCATACATTAGGCACTCAACCTTTAAAAATTTATAATTTTTAGGTTTGATTATTTTGGGTTTGTCCGAGGGTCTGATCGTCCCTCTGTGCAGGGGCAAAATTCAATTTTGGCCCGGCCCAGCCGAGGACTGAATTCTCCCCTCTTCCGACAGAAGCCCAGTCCGGGTTCATTGTGAGCTTACAGTACTGTGAGCAAGATCCCATCGCGTGACAGGGGCGAGGCGTCGGCGTCGCCTGTCAGCAGCTCCGCCCCTCTGAACTTCCCGCTGTCCCCGCGGGGCACCCTTAGCAACAAGAGCGCGCACTCCCTGCCCCGACCAGTCCGCGCGGCGCCGGCGCGAGGCGTCGGCGGTCTCCGCGCCTGCGCGCGGCCACAACCGCCAGTAGGCTCTCTTCCCCTCCCTTCCCTCCCCCCTCCCCCTCCCCCTCCTCCTCTTCAGCTTCCTGGAGCTAGACGCCAATATGGAGCTAGAGGACATACCGTGGCCAGGAGAGCTCGAGGAGGAGGAGGAGGCGGCGGAGAACTTGGACGAGTACGACGTGGTGATGGCGGAGGAGATGGAGGAAGAGGAGGGGCGGAAGCCGGACGCGGATTTTAACTACGAGAGCCAGCGTCGGGAGAGTACGGACGACGAGGAGGATGAGGAGGCCAAGGCCTGGCTGCAGGCGCACCCCGGCCGGACTTTGCCTCAGCCGTCGCTCCCGAGGCACCGCTGCTCGGAGGGCGAGCTGACTAGCCTGGGGAAGGTGAGCCGGGTCGGGGAGGGGTATGGGCCGTGGTCGGGCAGGGTGGATCCTGAGCGCTTTGCCTGCTCTCCCTTGCGGGCTTCCTCTTGCTCTCTGACTGTCATGGTGCCTGACGAATAGTACGCGTGCTTTTAAAGGCTTGTAGGGCCATTTCGTCTCCTAGGCCCCGACTCTTGCCCAGGCTTCTGGCCGACTACTCCAAGTCTCCTGTTCTTTCAAGGCAAAGATCTCTCTTGTTACCTCCCCACCCTCCCTCTCTCCCCTGGGCTTTTAAAATTACTCCAGATGTTCAGAGGAGCCAATATGGTGGTTAAGAAACGCTCTGGGGAGGAGGTGGGCTTTATACCCTGAGGGAGGGGAAAAGGGCGTTGTAGGAGTGGAGACAGTGGTTGCCCAGGGACTATCTTGTTGGGGAGACAATTAGGAGATTAGTTTGCCTGAAGGGCGGGACTGCCCTTGAGGGAGCAGAGTGGATTCTGTGCACCCTTTGAGTAGTTAGTCTCTAGAGGCTTCTTGCCAACTGTGCTTCTCTGACCTCTCGTTTGTAGCAATAAAGGGGTCCCCAGCCGGTAGGAGGGGCTTAGAAACGCAGGAGGCTTAAGTTGCAGCTCCCAACTGTCTGGAAAACTAGAAAGAGCTGATTTTATGGTTGCCTCCTGAAGATCATTTTGAAAATAACTGCATTTAATTGATTCCTTTTCAGGGACAAAGGAAAGGTTTGCTATACGATTCAGATATCTAGTCATCAGACATTTATGAAATTTCTATTCTGTGAAAGGTACCTTGTGGGGACAAAAAGAAACCTAAGGTTTATTGTCTAGGACTGCTCCTTAGACAAGATGTCAACTGTGCAGAGTAAAACAACAAGGTACAACAATTGAAAAGACAGAAGAAAGACTATATAGGCCTGTGCCGTTCAATACAGTAGTCATAGCAGCGTGTGGCTCCTTACATCTTAATTTGTTAAAATTAAATAAAGTTAAAAATTCAGTGCTTCTGTTGTACGAACAATGCTCAGTAGTCACACTTGACTAGTGGCTATGTAATTGGACAGTGCAGATACAGAATAATTTCATCACTACAGAAAGTTCTGCTGGACATTGATGCTGTAGACTGTTGATCATTAAAGAGTAATAGTTGTTGTTTTGCCTGGTAAATGTTCCAATTGGTGCTGAGTTCACTGAACATACATCATTGAGCATTCTTCATGGGCCACACATTGTGCTGGGTGCTGTGGAACCTTGGTGAACCCAAACATTTGTTGTCTCTGCTTTTCTAGCGTACGCAGTCTAAAGAGGGAGGCAGACAAAATTCAGTTGGGTCACAAAAATAAAAGTAAAATTGATATGTGCTAACATGCTTTGAAAACATTCAATAAGGGAATCTCATCTTGCCAGTGAAGCTGGGGAAAGCTTCTCTGAGGAAGCTATGACAAGCTGAGATCTGAAGACAGGTTACAGTCAACTAGGTGAAGTGAAAAGGAAGGAGCTTTGCAGCTGAGGGAAAGGCACATAGAAAGGTACTGTCGGTAAGAGAGAGTGTGGCATTGTCAAGGAACCAAAAGCCAATATGGGTTGAGCAGAGACTTCAAGGCTTTGTGTGCTGTGCAAGGGATTTGGAAGCTTTATCCTGGGAAGTCATTGAAAATGTTTTAAACAAAGGGGTATAGGATAAAATTTGTGTTTCAGAAAGATCACTTTGTAGCACAGTAGAGAACAGCTTTGACAGCAGGGTGGGGTGGGGAGCTGCAATAATAAGTCAGGGATGCTAATTAGGAGGTCATTGCAGTATTGCCAGGCAAATGATGATGATGGTATTTTGGAATAAGGAAGTGTTGGTGGATATAGTAAAACGTAGACTGATTCAAGAGATATTTAAGAGGTAAAGTAATCACACTGATACACTAATTTTACATTATTTTTACACTAATAGTGGATTAGATGTGGAACACTAGGGCAAGAAGGTGTCAGGTTATTGGATAAATGGTTGAAATATGGCCAGGTTTATGGTAGGGGTGGTGGCCATGGGGTGGGGTGATGGGATGGTTGGGATGGGTGTTAAGATTATGGGTTTGGTTTTAGAGATCAGAGGAGGGGTCTGGGCTTAACATGTCAAGTTGTAAGTTATCTACATATGGACCATAATTAAAGCCACACTTGTGGATGAGGTCTCCTAACTTTAATTTTGTTCTATGACTTCTTGTTTGAATAACTATTAATGTATAAATTTAATATTCCGAGAAGATTTTAATTAAACCACTTTACCGCTTATTACAGCTAGTGTGAAAAAATTATTATCCTAACAGTGATCTATCTATGTGTAATAGAAGATATTGCTTCTTAGAGCCCAGAGTGCTTTTTCCATAGAGGTGTTTTGTTTCTGTTTTTGAGAGAAATCAGATATTGTCCTATTTACCTTGGAGGGTATATGAAGTTGTGGGTGATGTGCTGTATTAAAGGTAGTTCTAAGATGATATAAAGAGTATTAAAATAATTTTTTGTTCACTAACATATTAAGATTTACTGGTGTAAGTTGGAAAATGTTTAAAGGAGAAACTTTAATATATTTCTTGCTAGAAACTTATTATAACATTTCTTTTTTTTTTTTTGCCTCTCCTGTTGCGGAGCACAGGCTCCAGACGCGCAGGCTCAGCGGCCATGGCTCACGGGCCCAGCCGCTCCGCGGCATGTGGGATCTTCCCAGACCGGGGCACGAACCCGTGTCCCTTACATTGGCAGGCGGACTCTCAACTACTGCGCCACCAGGGAAGCCCCTATAACATTTCTTTTAAATTAATTTATTTTTGGCTGTGTTGGGTCTTCGTTGCTGTACGTGGTCTTTCTCTAGTTGCGGTGAGCGGGGGCGGAGCACGGGCTCCGAACGCGCAGGCCCAGCGGCCATGGCCAACGGTCCCAGCCGCTCCGCGGCACGCAGGATCCTCCCGGACCGGGGCACGAACTCGCGCCCCCCGCAGCGGCAGGCGGACTCCCAACCACTGCGCCACCAGGGAAGCCCACGGTAGCTTCTCTTTTTGCGGAGCACAGGCTCTAGGCGTGCAGGCTCAGTAGTTGCGGCACATGGGCTTAGTTGCTCTGCGGCATGTGGGATCTTCCCGGGCCAAGGCTGGAACCCGTGTGCCTTGTATTGGCAGGCAGATTCTTAACCACTGCACCACCAGGGAAGCCCTGAACTATAAAATTTTTGAAGATGAGTTTGTTGTGTAGTATTTAATTCAGTGTATTCAAAGGAAGACACCAAATGATAGGAAACATTAATTTCATTCAGTCTAGTCTCAAGTTAAATGACAAAATTGTAATATTTGATTCACTCTCATGTATCTCTCTTAGTAGGCAATTAGGATGTTCTAGTGGTGATCTGTAAGGTGTTGATTAAGTTTGCAAGTCCTATTAATGAAACTGAGCTAAGGCGTGGAACTGTTTTAAGTTCAATGCAAAATATGACCCGCCTTACAACCAAGTTTTTTTGAGTTCAGGGAAGTGAGCCCTTGCTGTATTGGTCTTATGCTGGTCCTGCAGACCATTCAACATGGACCATTTCAAACACCTCTACTTGTAATTCCTAAACCTAAATTTCTGAACTGTGCTAGGGAAAATAATTCAATTCTGTGGATTGGTATCGTAGAAATTCTTGGTCTTCAACTTTTTTTTTCTTTTAGTTTTATTGTTTATTTACTTTTCTTCCAGTTTTATTGAATATAATTGACATAAAGCACTGTATTAGTTTAAGATATACAGCATAATGATTTGACTTATATACATCATGAAATGGTTATCACAATAAGTCATCTCATATAGCTAGAAAATTAAAGAAATAGAAAAAAATTTTTTTCTGGTGTTGAGAACTCTTAGGATTTACTCTTAACAATTTTCGTATATAACATACAGCAGTGTTAATTATATTTATCATGTTGTGCATTGCATCCCTAGTACTTATTTATCTTATAACTGGAAGTTTGTACCTTTTGACCACTTGGACTCCAACTTTTTTTTTTTTTTTTTGGCTGCATTAGGTCTTCATTGCTGTGTGCGAGCTTTCTCTAGTTGCGGCGAGTGGGGGCTACTCTTCATTGCAGTGAGAGGGCTTCTCATTGCGGTGGCTTCTCTTGTTGTGGAGCACTGGGTTCTAGGCGTGCGTGCTTCAGTAGTTGCAGCACACGGGCTCAGTGGTTGTGGCACGCAGGCCCTAGAGTGCATGGGCTTCAGTAGTTGCAGCATGTAGGCTCAGTAGTTGTGGTGCATGAGTTTAGTTGCTCCATGGCATGTGGGATCTTCCTGGACCAGGGATCGAACCCGCGTCCCCTGCATTGGCAGGCAGATTCTTAACCACTGCACCACCAGGGAAGTCTGGTCTCCAACTTTTAAATGGGTCATCAACAGTGCTTGGAAATCTTTTTATGTTTCCTCCTTCAGCTTCTGCTTTTTCACTCTTTTTTTTGCGGTACGTGGGCCTCTCACCGTTGTGGCCTCTCCCATTGCGGAGCACAGGCTCCGGACGCGCAGGCTCAGCGGCCATGGCTCACGGGCCCAGCCACTCCGCGGCATGTGGGATCTTCCCGGACCGGGGCAAGAACCCGCGTCCCCTGCATCGGCAGGCAGACTCCCAAGCACTGCGCCACCAGGGAAGCCCCTCACTCTTTTTTTTTTTTTTTGCGGTACGCGGGCCTCTCACTGTTGCGGCCTCTCCCGTTGCGGAGCACAGGCTCTGGACGCGCAGGCTCAGCGGCCATGGCTCACGGGCCTAGCCGCTCTGCGGCATGTGGGATCTTCCCAGACCAGGGCATGAACCCGTGTCCCCTGCATCGGCAGGCGGACTCTCAACCACTGCGCCACCAGGGAAGCCCTGCTTTTTCACTCTTTTCCTCTAGATTTCACCCAATGTTCAGCATTCTCCTATCAACAGGTTACCATTTCATAGAAGGAGAGAACACAGGCCTGAACCCCTACACCTTCCTGCTCCCCATCTCCAAATTTATCTACACTGTACAATTCTTAATCTTTTTTGACCTGTTAATACAGATTTTATTCTTAGTATTAATCCTTTCTTGTGCTCATAGGATAAAAACTATCAGTTATTGCGTATTTTTCTCTTAAGGAAGTGCTGGATTTTATTTGTAGATATTTGATAAATGATAATGGTTTAAGTTTTTTTTAAAATGTTTTCTTGACCTTTCTTTGTCAAATTTGGAATCAGAATTATGCCGTTTTTCTGCAAGGTACTGGGAAGATTTTTATTTTTCTGTGTCTTGGAACAGTTTAAATAATGTAAAATTTTCTTGCATGTTTGAAAAATAATCACTTGTGAAACTACTGTGCCTCTGGATTCCTTTCAGGGTTATAATCTGTATATACTCTCTCACTTTTCTTGGGTTAATTTTGTAATTTATGATTTTTCTAGAAAATCATTTCAGCAAGGGTTTCTGGTTAATTATAGTATTCTTTATTTTTTTCTACTGCATCTGTGGTTATTTCCATTTCTCATTCCAGATTTTATATGATTATGTTTTATTCTTCTCTTGATCTGACTAGCTATGGATTTGTCTTGTTAATTGTTTTCATCCAAGGAAACAGCTCTTAGATTTAAGTTTAATTCTATTGCTTTTCATCATTTAATTCATTAATTTCAGTTCTCATCTTTTACTATTTCCCTAGATATATTTTATTTAATTTTACTTAATGTGCTGAATGCTTACCTGGCTTATTTAAAAACATTTTTAACAGTTTTGTTGAGATATAATTCAAATACCATACATACATACCATACATGAATTTTAATGCACAATTCAGTGGTTTCAGTAAATTAATAGATACGTGCAGCCATCACCACAATTTTAGAACAATTTTTTCATTACTTCAAAAAGAAACTCTGTATACTTTAGCTATCACCCCTCTAGCTTCCATTCCGCTAAGCAACCATTAATCTACTTTCTCTCTCTTTAGATTTGCCTATTCTGGGCCTTTAATATAAATGGAATCATATAACATGTAGTGCATGCCACACAGCTTTCAGGATCTTAGTTCCCCCAGCAGTGATCGAACCCAGGGCCTTGGCAATGAGAGCACCGAGTCCTAACCACTGGATCACCAGCGAATTCCAATATGTGGTCTTATGACTGGACTCTTTCACTTAGCATAATGTTTTTAGGAAACATCCATGTATATAACATCAATTTTTCATTCTTTTTTATGACTTAATAATATTCCATTGTATGGATATACTACATTTTTTTATCCATTCATCAATTGATGGACATTTGGGTTGTTTTCTGCCTGTTGTCTATCTCAAAATGTTTGAAAATTCTCTTTGTGATTTCTTTTTTTGACCCATTGGTTATTTAGGAGTCTGTTGCTTGATTTCCACGTATTTGTTAATTTCCTCAATTTCCTTCTGTTATTGATTTCTAATTTCATTCCATTTTGGTTGGAGAATATACTTTCCATGATTTCAGTTATTTAAAAAATTTGAGACTTATGTGTATAATTGAGTCACTGTGCTGTACAGCAGAAATTAACACAACATTGTAAATCACTTATACTTCAATAAAATAAAATTAAAAAAAAAATTTGAGGCTTGTTTTATGGCCTAACATATGGTCTGTTCTGGAGTTGTTCCATGTATGCTGAGGTGTATTCTGCTACCCTAGGCTGGAGTGTTCTATAATATCCATAGATGTAGTTTGTTTATAGAGTATTCACATCTTATATTTCCTTGTTGGTCTTGTCACAGGTAGCTATCATTTTTTTTTCATTTTAATTAATAGACTTTTTTTGGGAGCAGATTTATGTTTAGCAGAAAGTACAGAATTCTCATGTACCTCTTTTTCCTCCCCTGTTTTCTCTATTATTAGCATCTTGTATTGGGTGGCACATTTGTTACAATCGGTAAGCTGATATTGATACATTATTAATTGAAGTGCATGTTTTTATCAGAGTCCACTTTTTGTACATTCTGTGGGTTTTGACAAATGTATAATGACATATATCCACTATTACAGTATCACACAGAACAGTTTCACTGCCTAAAAAAATCCGTGTGCTCTACCTGTTTATCCCTCCCTTTCTTCCTCTGAAACCCTGGCAGCTGCTGATATTTTTACTGTATCCACAGTTTTGCTTTTTCCAGAAAGTCATGTAGTCAGAATCATACAGTATGTAGCCTTTTTATTTTTTATTTATTTTAAAAATAAATTTATTTATTTTTGACTGTGTTGGGTCTTTGTTGCTGCGCGTGGGCTTTTTCTCTGCTTGCGGTGAGTGGGGGCTACTCTTTGTTGTGGTGTGTGAGCTTCTCATTGAGGTGGCTTCTCTTATTGCGGAGCATGGGCTCTAGGTGCATGGGCTTCAGTAATTGTGCACGCAGGCTCAGTAGTTGTAGCTCGCAGGCTGTAGAGTGCAGGCTCAGTAGTTGTGGCACACAGGCTTAGTTGCTCTGCGGCATGTGGGATCTTCTCAGACCAGGGCTTAAACCTGTGTCCCTGCATTGGCAGGCGGATTCTTAACCACTTAACCACTTCTTCCACTACCAGGGAAGTCCCTATGTAGCCTTTTTAGAATGGCTTCCTTCACTTAGCAATATGCATTTAAGTTTCCTCCCATGTGTTTTCATGGTTTGGTAGCTCATTTCTTTTTTTCCAACTTGATTTCTTTTTCTTTTTTTAAAAATTGCAGTAAAATATATATAACATAAAAGTTACCATTTTAACCTTTTAAAAAAATTATTTATTTTGGCTGCGCTGCGTGGCTTGCAGGATCTGAATTCCTCGACCAGGGGTTGAAGCCATGGCCCCAGCAGTGAAAGCACTGAGTCCTAACCACTGGACCACCAGGGAATTTCTCCATTTTAGCCATTTTTATGTGGCATTAAGTACATTCACACTGTTTTGTAATCTTCACTACCATCCATCTCCAAAACGTCTTCATCTTTACAAACTGAAACTCGAATATGTCTGCCTTATCTGATTCTGGTTCTGATGCTTGCTTTGTGTCTTCAAACTAGTTTTATGTCTTGTATGTCTTGTAATTTTTTTTGTTGAAAGCCAGGCATGTACTGAATGAATATGATATGAAAGGAACTGAAGTAAATAAACCTTTAATGTGAAGTTTTATAAGTTTATCTGGTTAGAGGTGATTTTGTGTTTATTGTTTGCTATAGCTGTAGGTGTCAAAGGCTAAAATTTCCTCTGGTGACCTTGTTTTTGTTCCCCCTGTTGTCTTTGGATTTCTCTAAGGACTTCTTTTTTTTTTATTTTTAAATATGGAATTTTAAAATAAATTTATTTATTTTTATTTATTTATTTTTGGCTGTGTTGGGTCTTTGTTGCTGTGCACGGCCTTTCTCTAGTTGCGGCGAGTGGGGGCTGCTCTTTGTTGCGCTGCGCAGGCTTCTTGTTGGGATGGCTCCAGGTGCGTGGGCTTCATTAGTTGTGGCACACGGACTCAGTAGTTGCAACTTGTGGACTCCAGAGCGCAGGCTCAGTAGTTGTGGTGCATGGGCTTTGTTGCTCTGCGGCATGTGGGATCTTCCTGGATCAGGGCTTGAACCCGTGTCTCCTGTGTTGGCAGGCGGATTCTTAACCATTGTGCCACCAGGGAAGTCCCTCTGAGGACTTCTTAAGTAAGGTATGAGTTGTGCTGTTCTTTCATTCATATACCATCATTATCAGGAGCCCTGTTGATGTAGTGGTAAGGTGTGGGTGGAGGGTAAGTGTTCTATAGTCCTATTATTAGGACTTTCCCTGGGCTGTGATCTTCACTAGGGTTTCTCATTGTTTTCCCCTTAGGTGAGACAGGAAAGCTAGAAGGGGGCTGGAGTTGGGTATTTCCCTTCCCCTGCATCACTTAGTCTCTGGTAAAACCCCAGGCTCTGGTAAAATAGTTTCTTTTGAGGGCAGGTCTTGTTAAGAACAGAATACTCTAGGCTTGTTTCAAAATGGCTGCTTTTGCCCTCCCCCTGCCAGAGCGAGAGGAGATTTTTCTCTGATCTTAACTGTGGAACCTGGTACAGTTCCTGGAGGTAAAACTCATAAAGTGTGGGAGCCCCTCTAAGATTGTTTCCCAGGAGCTTTTAAATCTCAGGGTTGTCTACCCTGAGCCTCTAGCAATTTGTCAATTACAGTTTAGGCTTGCCTACCCTAGTACAGGTCCCCATGGTGGTGTCTGCTCTGGGATTCTGTTCCATTAAGTTGTGATTCTCTGTATCCGTTTGTCTCTCTAATTTGGGAGACTGTAGTTTGCCCTTCATTTCAGTTCCCTGGTGGATGTAAGAAGAGTTGTTGATTTTCAACTTGTTCAGCTTTTTCTCTTTTTGTGGGGATGGGAGTGATGATTTCCTACCTCCTTGCATTGCTGGACCAGAGGTTTTTTTGTTTTGGTTGTTTTTCAATAGACTATGTTGTTGTTGTTTGTTTGTTTTTTTTGCTGCACCCCACAGCTTGTGGGATCTTAGTTCCCCAACCAGGGACTGAACCCGTGCCTTTGGCAGTGAAAGCACGGAATCCTAACCACTAGACCACCCTGGGGAATTCCCTCAACAGACTATTTTTTAGAGCAGTTTTAGGTTCAAAGAAAAATTGATCAGATGGTACAGAGATTTCCCATCCACCTCCTGCCCCCACACATGCACAGCCTCCTCCACTGTCAATATCCCACATCAGAGTGGAGTGTGTTTGTTACAATGAATCTACATTGACATCCAAAACCAGAGTTTACATTAGGGCTCACTTTTGGTATTGTACATTGTATGGTTTTTGACGAACGTATAATGGCATGTATCCACCATTATGGTACAATATAGTTTCTCCATGTCTTTTCATGACTTGGTAGCTCATTTCTTTTCTCTTTTTTTTTTTTGCGGTATGCGGGCCTCTCACTGTTGTGGCCTCTCCCGTTGCGGAGCACAGGCTCTGGATGCGCAGGCTCAGCAGCCATGGCTCATGGGCCCAGCCGCTCCGTGGCATGTGGGATCTTCCTGGACTGGGGCACGAACCCGTGTCCCCTGCATCGGCAGGCGGACTCTTAACCACTGCGCCACCAGGGAAGCCCAGCTCATTTCTTTTTAGTGCTGAATAATATTACGTTGTCTAGTTTATCTTATCCATTCACCTACTAAAGGATATTTTAGTTGCTTTCAAGTTTTGGCAGTTATGAGTAAAGCTGCTCTAAACATCCATGTGCAGGTTTTTGTGTAGACATATCTTTTCAGTCCATTTGGGTCAGTACCAAGGAGTTTGATTACTAGATTGTATGCTAATAACATGTTTAGTTTTATAAGAAACTGCCAAATTGTCTTACAAAGTGACTGTACCATTTTGCTTTCCCACCATCATTCAGCAGTGAATGAGAGTTCCTGTTGTTCCATATCCTCGGCAGCATTTGTTGTCAGTGTTTTGGATTTTGGCTATTCTAATAGGTAGGTAGTAGTGTCTCATTGTTTTACTTTACAGTTCCCTAATGATAAATGATACTCAGCATCTTTTCATATGCTTATTCCAGTTGTATATCTTCTTTGGTGGTCTGTTGCCCATTTTCTAACCAAGTTGTTTGTTTTCATATTGTTGAGTTTTAAGAGTTCTTTGTATATTTTGGTTAACAGTCCTTATCAGATATGTCTATTAGAAATATCTCCCAGTCTGTGGCTCGTCTTCTCATTCTCTTAACATTATCTTCCACAGAACAAAGATTTTTAATTTTGATGAGTGCAGCTTATCAGTTATTTCAGGGATTGTGCCTTTCGTGTTGTACCTAAAAAGTGATCACCATAGCCAAGGTGATCTAGGTTTTCTCCTATATTATCTTCTAGGTGTTTTATAGTTTTTATAGTTTTGCATTCTGCATTTACATCTATGATCCATTTTGAGTTAAGTTTTGTGAAAGGGGTAAGATCTGTGTCTAGATTCACTTTTTGCACGTGGATGTCCAGTTATTCCAGCATAATTTGTTGAAAAGACTGTCTTTGCTCCATTACGTTGCCTTGGTTCCTTTGTCAATTATCAGTTTTCTTTATGTGGGTCTATTTCTGGACTCTGTTGTGTTACAGTGAACTGTTTGTCTAGTCTTTCACCAATACCACACTCTTGATTGCTGTAGCTTTATAGTAAGTCTTTAAGTCAAGTAGTATCAGTCCTCCCACTTTGGCTTCTTCAATTTTGTGCTGGCTATGCTGGGTATTTTGACTCTTCATATAAACTTCAGAACCAGTTTGTCAATGTCCACAAAATAATTTTCTTGGATTTTGATTGGAATTGTATTGAATCTATACAACAGGTTGGGAGGAACTGACGTTCTAACCATGAAAAAGGACTATTCATCCATTTAATTAGTTCCTTTTTGATTTCTTTTGCTGGAGTTTTATAGTTTCCCTCATGTAGATCTTGTATATATTTGGTTAGATTTATACCTAAGTATTTAATTTTTGGGGTGCTAATGTAAATGGTATTGTGGTGTTTTTTTGTTTTTTGAGGGTTTTTTTGGCCATGCCATGTGGCATGTGGGATCTTAGTTTCCTGACCAGGGATCAAACCTGCACCCCCTGCAGCAGAAGTGTGGAGTCTTAACCACTGGACCGCCAGGGAAGCCCCAATGGTATTGTGTTTTTAATTTCAAATTCCAGTTGTTCATTGCTGGTATATAGGAGAGCCATTGACATTTGCTCTGTTGTTTTTTTTTTTAATGTTCAAGAATCATCCACAGAATCTCCATCCATCCACTGCTTTTGGAACCTGGAGTATTGAGGTCTAATTATTGTTGGATTGTCTCTTTTTTCCTTCAGTTCTGTTAGTTTTTTTTTTTTTTAATAACCTTATTTATTTATTTATTTTTGGCTGTGTTGGGTGTTCGTTGCTGCGTGCGTGCTTTTTCCCTAGTTGTGGGAGTGGGGGCTGCTCTTTGCTGCGGTGCCTGGGCTTCTCATTGCAGTGGCCTCTCCCTTTGCGGAACATGGGCTCTGGGCACACTGGCTTCAGCAGTTGCAGCACATGGGCTCAGTAGCTGTGGCTTATGGGCTCTAGAACGCAGGCTCAGTAGTTGTGGTGCACGGATTTAGTTGCTCTGCAGCATGTGGGATCTTACCGGAGCAGAACTCGAACCCATGTCCCCTGAATTGCCAGGTGGATTCTTAAACACTGCACCACCAGGGCAGTTCCCAGTTCTGTTAGTTTTTACTTAAGGTGTTTTGGAGCTCTGATGCTAGGTGCATATATATTTTTAATTATTAGGTAGTCTTGGTGGATTGACCCTTTTATCATTCTGAAATGTCCCTTAGGCACTTCCCTTAGTATTTCTTGTAAAAGAAATAAAGAAATTTTCTGTTTTGGTTTATGTGGGGATTTTTTTGGGAAAAAAAATTTTTTTTTAAATTTTATGTGGTAAAATACACATAACATCTTAACCACGTTAACCATTTTAAAGTGTACAGTTCAGTAATGTTAAATATGTTAACATTGTTGTGCAATCAATGTCCTGAACTCTTAAACTGAAGCTCTGCACCTGTAAACAACCAACTCCGCATTCCCTCTCACCCCAGCCCCTAGTAACAACCATTCTACTTTGTGTTTCTGTGAATTTGATTAATCTGGATACCTCATTTAAGAGGAATCATACACTATTGGTCTTTTGTGACTGGCTTATTTCACTTAGCTTAATGTCCTCAAGGTTCATGCACGTTGTAACATGTGACAGATTAACTTCCTTTTAAGGCTGAATAATATTCTCTTGTACTTTTTTTTTTTAACATCTTTATTGGAGTATAATTGCTTTAAAATGGTGTGTTAGTTTCTGCTTTACAACAGAGTGAGTCAGATATACATATACATATGTTCCCATATCTCTTCCCTCTTGCGTCTCCCTCCGTCCCTCCCTCCCACCCTCCCTATCCCACCCCTCTAGGTGGTCACAAACCACCTAGCTGATCTCCCTGTGCCATGCGGCTGCTTCCCACTAGCTATGCACCCTACGTTTGATAGTGTATATATGTCCATGCCACTCTCTCACTTCGTCACAGCTTGCCCTTGCCCCTCCCCATATCCTCAAGTCCATGCTCTAGTAGGTCTGTGTCTTTATTCTCATCCTACCCCTAGGCTCTTCATGACATTTTATTTTCTTACATTCCATATATATGTGTTAGCATACGGTATTTGTCTTTCTTTTTCTGACTTACTTCACTCTGTATGACAGACTCTTGGTCCATCCACCTCACTACAAATAACTCAATTTCGTTTCTTTTTATGGCTGAGTAATATTCCATTGTATATATATGCCACATCTTCTTTATCCATTCATCTGTTGATGGACACTTAGGTTGCTTCCATGTCCTGGCTATTGTAAATAGAGCTGCAATGAACATTTTGGTACATAACTCTTTTTGAATTATGGTTTTCTCAGGGTATATGCCCAGTAGTGAGATTGCTGGGTCGTATGGTTGTCCTATTTGTAGTTGTTGTTTTTTCTTTTTGTGGTATGTGGGCAAAAGCTTTTAAGTTTTATTAGGTTCCATTTGTTTATTTTTGTTTTTATTTCCATTTCTCTAGGAAGTGGGTCAAAAAGGATCTTTCTGTGATTTATGTCATAGAGTGTTCTGCCTATGTTTTCCTCTAAGAGTTTGATAGTGTCTGGCCTTACATTTAGGTCTTTAATCCATTTTGAGTTTATTTTTGTGTATGGTGTTAGGGAGTGTTCTAATTTCATACTTTTACATGTACCTGTCCAGTTTTCCCAGCACCACTTATTGAAGAGGCTGTCTTTTCTCCTTTATCAAAGAGAAGGTGATCATATGTGTGTGGGTTTATCTCTGAACTTTCTATCCTGTTCCATTGATCTATATTTCTATTTTTGTGCCAGTACCATACTGTCTTGATTACTGTAGCTTTGTAGTATAGTCTGAAGTCAGGGAGCCTGATTCCTGCAGCTCCATTTTTCTTTCTCAAGATTGCTTTGGCTATTCGGGGTCTTCTGTGTTTCCATACAAATTGTGAAATTTGTTGTTCTAGTTCTGTAAAAAATGCCTGTGGTACTTTGATAGGGATTGCATTGAATCTGTAGATTGCTTTGGGTAGTAGAGTCATTTTCACAATGTTGATTCTTCCAATCCAAGAACATGGTATATCTTTCCATCTATTTGTATCATCTTTAATTTCTTTCATCAGTGTCTTATAAATTTCTGCATACAGTTCTTTTGTCTCCTTAGGTAGGTTTATTCCTAGATATTTTATTCTTTTTGTTGCAATAGTAAATGGGAGTGTTTTCTTAATTTCACTTTCAGATTTTTCATCACGAGTGTATAAGAATGCCAGAGATTTCTGTGCATTAACTTTTTATCCCGCTACTTTACCAAATTCATTGATTAGCTCTAGTAGTTTTCTAGTAGCATCTTTAGGATTCTCTATGAATAGTATCATGTCATCTGCAAACAGTGACAGCTTTACTTCTTCTTTTCTGACTTGGATTCCTTTTATTTCTTTTTCTTCTCTGATTGCTGTGGCTAGAACTTCCAAAGCTATTTTGAATAAGAGTGGTGAGAGTGGGTAACCTTGTATTTTTCCTGATTTTAGTGGAAATGTTTCAGTTTTTCACCATTGAGGACGATGTTGGCTGTGGGTTTGTCATATATGGCCTTCATTATGTTGAGGAAATTTCCCTCTATGCCTACTTTCTGCAGGGTTTTTTATCATAAATGGGTGTTGAATTTTGTCAAAAGCTTTTTCTGCATCTATTGAGATGATCATATGGTTTTTCTCCTTCAATTTGTTAATATGGTGTATCACGTTGATTGATTTGCGTATATTGAAGAATCCTTGCGTTCCTGGAATAAGCCCCACATGATCACGGTGTATGATCCTTTTAATGTGCTGTTGGATTCTGTTTGCTAGTATTTTGTTGAGGATTTTTGCATCTATTTTCATCAATGATATTGGCCTATAGTTTCCTTTCTTTGTGACATCTTTGTCTGGTTTTGGTATCAGGGTGATGGTGGCCACATAGAATGAGTTTGGGAGTGTTCCTCCCTCTGCTATATTTTGGAAGAGTTTGAGAAGGATAGGTGTTAGCTCTTCTCCAAATGTTTGATAGAATTCGCCTGTGAAGCCGTCTGGTCCTGGGCTTTTGTTTGTTGGAAGATTTTTAATCACAGTTTCAATTTCATTACTTGTGATTGGTCTGTTCATATTTTCTATTTCTTCCGGGCTCAGTCTCGGCAGGTTGTGCATTTCTAAGAATTTGTCCATTTCTTCCAGGTTGTCCATTTTATTGGCATAGAGCTGCTTGTAGTAATCTCTCATGATCTTTTGTATTTCTGCAGTGTCAGTTGTTGTTTCTCCTTTTTCATTTCTAATTCTATTGATTTGAGTCTTCTCCCTTTTTTTCTTGAAGAGTCTTCCTAATGCTTTATCAATTTTGTTTATCTTCTCAAAGAACCAGCTTTTAGTTTTATTGATCTTTGCTATCGTTTCCTTCATTTCTTTTTCATTTATTTCTGATCTGATCTTTATGATTTCTTTCCTTCTGCTAAATTGGGGTTTGTTTGTTCTTCTTTCTCTAATTGCTTTAGGTGCAAGGTTAGGTTGTTTATTTGGAATGTTTCCTGTTTTTAAGGTAGGATTGTATAAACTTCCCTCTTAGAACTGCTTTTGCTGCATCCCATAGGCTTTGAGTCGTCGGGTCTCCATTGTCATTTGTTTCTAGGTATTTTTTGATTTCCTCTTTGATTTCTTCAGTGGTCACTTTGTTATTAAGTAGTGTATTGTTTAGCTCCATGTGTTTGTATTTTTTACAGATCTTTTCCTGTAATTGATATCTAGTCTCCTAGTGTTGTAGTTGGAAAAGATACTTGATACGATTTCAATTTTCTGAAATTTACCAAGGCGAGATTATTGACCCAAGATATGATCTATCCTGGAGAATGTTCCATGAGCAATTGAGAAAAATGTGTATTCTGTTGTTTTTGGTTGAAAAGTCCTATAAATATCAATTAAGTCCATCTTGTTTAATGTATCATTTAAAGCTTATGTTTCCATATTTATTTTCATTTTGGATGATCTGTCCATTGGTGGAAGTGGGGTGTTAAAGTCCCCTACTATGATTGTGTTACTGTCGATTTCCCCTTTTATGGCTGTTAGTATTTGCCTTATGTATTGAGGTGCTCCTATGTTGGGTGCATAAATATTTACAACTGTTACACCTTCTTCTTGGATCTATCCTTTGATCATTATGTAGTGTCCTTATTTGTCTCTTGTAATAGGCTTTATTTTAAAGTCTATTTTGTCTGATATGAGAATTGCTACTCCAACTTTCTTCTGATTTCCATTTGCATGGAATATCTTTTTCCATCCCCTTACTTTCAGTCTGTATGTGTCTCTAGGGCTGAAGTGGGTCTCTTGTAGACAGCATATATACGGGTCTTGTTTTTGTATCCATTCAGTCAGTCTGTGTCTTTTCGTGGGAGCATTTAATCCATTTACATTTAAGGTAATTATCAATATGTATGTTCCTATTCCCATTTACTTAATTGTTTTGGGTTTATTTTTGTAGGTCTTTTCCTTCTCGTGTTTCTTGCCTAGAGAAGTTCCTTTAGCAGTTGTTGTAAAGCTGGTTTGGTGGTGCTGAACTCTGTCAGCTTTTGCTTGTTTGTAAAGGTTTTAATTTCTCCATCAAATCTGAATGAGATCTTTTCTGGGTAGAGTAATCTTGGTTGTAGGTTTTTCTCCTTCATCACTTTAAAATACGTCCTGCCACTCCCTTCTGGCTTGCAGAGTTTCTGCTGAAAGATCAGCTGTTAACCTTATGGGGATTCCCTTGTGTGTTATTTGTTGTTTTTCCCTTGCTGCTTTTAATATGTTTTCTTTGTATTTAATTTTTGATAGTTTGATTAATATGTGTCTTGGCGTATTTCTCCTTGGATTTATCCTGTATGAGACTCTCTGTGCTTCCTGGACTTGATTAACTATTTCCTTTCCCATAGTAGGGAAGTTTTCAAGTATAATCTCTTCAAATATTTTCTCAGTCCCTTTCTTTTTCTCTTCTTCTTCTGGGACCCCTATAATTCGAATGTTGGTGCATTTAATGTTATCCCAGAGGTCTCTGAGACTGTCCTCAGTTCTTTTCATTCTTTTTTCTTTATTCTGCTCTGCAGTAGTTATTTCCACTATTTTATCTTCCAGGTCACTTTTCCGTTCTTCTGCCTCAGTTATTCTGCTATTGATGCCTTCTAGAGTATTTTTAATTTCATTTATTGTGTTGTTCATCATTGCTTGTTTCCTCTTTAGGTCTTCTAGGTCCTTGTTAAATGTTTCTTGCATTTTCTCTATTCTATTTCCAAGATTTTGGATTATCTTTACTATCATTATTCTGAATTCTTTTTCAGGTAGACTGCCTATTTCCTCTTTATTTGTTAGGTCTGGTGGGTTTTTACCTTGCTCCTTCATCTGCTGTGTGGTTTTCTGTCTTTTCATTTTGCTTATCTTACTGCGTTTGAGGTCTCCTTTTCGCAGGCTGCAGGTTTGTAGTTCCCATTGTTTTTGGTGTCTGCCCCCAGTGGCTAAGGTTGGTTCAGTGGGTTGTGTAGGTTTCCTGGTGGAGGGGCCTAGTGCCTGTGTTCTGGTGGATGAGGCTGGATCTTGTCTTTCTGGTGGGGAGGTCCACGTTTGGTGGTGTGTTTTGGGGTGTCTGTAGCCTTATTATGATTAGAGGCAGCCTCTCTGCTAATGGATGGGGCTGTGTTCCTGTCTTGTTAGTTGTTTGGCATAGGGTGTCCAGCACTGTAGCTTGCTGGTCATTGACTGAAGCTGGGTGTGGTCTTGGTGTTGAGATGGAGATCTCTGGGAGATTTTCGTGGTTTGATTTTACATGGAGCTGGGAGGTCTCGTGGACCACTGTCGTGAAGTTGGCTCTCCCACCTCAGAGGCACAGCACTGATCCCTGGCTGGAGCACCAAGAGCCTTTCATCTACACGCCTCAGAATAAAAGGGAGAAAAAATAGAAAGAAAGAAAGAGAGAAAGAGAAAGAAAGGAAGGAAGGAAGGTAGGAGGATAAAATAAAGTAGGATAAGATAAAATAAAGTTATTAAAATAAAAATAATTATTAAGAAAAAAAATTTTTTTTAAGTAAAAAGAAAAAGAGAAAAACCGGACGGTCAGAACCCTAGGACAAATGGTGAAAGCAAAGCTATACAGACAAAATCTCACACAGAAGCCTACACATACACACTCACAAAAAGAGGAGAAGGGCAAAAAATTATTTGTCTTGCTCCCAAAGTCCACCTCCTCAATTTGGGATGATTCGTTGTCTATTCATGTATTCCACAGATGCAGGGTACATCAAGCTGATTGTGGAGATTTAATCTGCTGCTTCTGAGGCTGCTGGGAAAAATTTCCCTTTCTCTTTGTTCGCACAGCTCCCGGGGTTCAGCTTTGGATTTGGACCCGCCCCTGTGTGTAGGTTGCCTGAGGGCGTCTGTTCTTCACTCAGACAGAACGGGGTTAAAGGAGCAGCTGATTGGGGGCTCTGGCTCACTCAGGCCGGGCGGAGGGAGGGGTACGGATGCGGAGCGAGCCTGCAGCAGCAGAGGCCGGCGTGACGTTGCACCAGCCTGAGGCGTGCCGTGCGTTCTCACGGGGAAGTTGTCCCTGGATCACGGGACCCTGGCAGTGGCGGGCTACACAGGCTCCCGGGAGGGGAGGTGTGTATAGTGACCTGTGCTCGCACACAAGCTTCTTGGTGGCTGCAGCAGCAGCCTTAGCGTCTCATGCCCGTCTCTGGGGTCGGCGCTGATAGCCGTGGCTCGCGCCCGTTTCTGGAGCTCCTTTAAGCAGCGCTCTTAATCCCCTCTCGTCTCGCACCAGGAAACAAAGAGGCAAGAAAAAGTCTCTTGTCTCTTCGCAGCTCCAGACTTCCCCTGGACTCTCTCCTGGCTAGCAGTGGTGCACTAACCCCTTAAGGCTATGTTCACGCAGCCAACCCCAGTCCTCTCCTGCATCCGACCTAAGTCCGATCCTCAGCTCCCAGCCCACGCCTGTCCCGGCGGGTGAGCAGACAAGCCTCTCGGGCTGGTGAGTGCTGGCCGGCACCGATCCTCTGTGCGGGAATCTCTCCGCTTTGCCCTCCGCACCCCTGTGGCTGCGCTCTTCTCCGTGGCTCTGAAGCTTCCACCTCTGCCACCCGCAGTCTCTGCCCGTGAAGGGGCTTCTAGTGTGTGGAAACCTTTCCTCCTTCTCAGCTCCCTCCCACTGGTGCAGGTCCCATCCCTATTCTTTTGTCTCTGTTTTTTCTTTTTTCTTTTGTCCTATCCAGGTACGTGGGGAGTTTCTTGCCTTTTGGGAGGTCTGAGGTCTTCTGTCAGCGATCAGTGGGTGTTCTATAGGAGTAGTTCCACGTGTAGATGTATTTCTGATGTAACTGTGGGGAGGAAGATGATCTCCACATCTCTGTTCTCCAGAATCCTTTTTTGTATCACATTTTGTTTATCCCTTTATCAGTTAGTAAGACACTTGGAATGTTTCTGCCTATTGGCTATTGTGAGTAGTGCTGCTGTGAACATGGGTTTGTAAATATCTCTTTGAGACGGTGCCTTCAGTTCTTTTGGATATATACTCAGAAGTGGGATTGCCAGATCATGTGGTAGTTCTATTTTTAGTTTTCTAAGGAAACTCCCTCCTGTTTTCCACAGTGGTTGCACCATTTTATATTCCCACCAACACGACACAAGGGTCCCAGTTTCTCCACATCTTCACCAACATTTGTTATTTTCTCTCTCTTCCTTTTTTTTGTTTTTGATAGCAGCCATCCTGATGAGTGTGAGGTGATGTCTCATTGTAGGTTTTTTAAAATTGTTTTTACAGTAGGTCCTTGTTGGTTATCTATTTTATTTTATTAATTTATTTAAAAATATTTATTTATTTATTTGGCTGCACTGGGTATTAGTTGCGGCACGTGGGATCTTTTAGTTGTGGCTTGTGAACTCTTAGCTGTGGCATGTGGGATCTAGTTCCCTGACTAGGGATCGAACCTGGGCCCCCTGCTTTGGGAGCAGAGAGTCTTAACCACTGGACCACCAGGGAAGTCCCTCATTGTAGTTCTGATTTGTATTTTTCTAATGATTAGTGATGTTGAGCATCTTTTCATGTGCTTATTGGCCATTTGTATATGTTTGGAGAAATGGCTCATCAAGTTCTTTGCCCATTTGATAATTGGTTAATTGGGTGTTTTGTTTTGTTTTTGTTTTTGAGTTTGAGTTCTTTATATATTATGGATATTAATCCCATATCAGATACATGATTTTCAAATATTTTCCCCCATTCTGTGGGTTGCCTGTTTACTCTTTTTTTTTTAAATTGGAGTGTAGTTGCTTTACAGTGTTGTGTTAGTTTCTGCTGTACAGTGAAGTGAATCAGCTATATGTATACATATATCCCCTCTTTTTTGGATTTCCTTTCCAGTTAGGTCACCACAGAGCACTGAGTAGAGTTCCCTGTGCTATACAGCAGGTTTCCTTTTTACTCTGTTGATGGTGTCTTCTGATATACAGAATTTAAAAATTTTCATGAAATCCAGTTTGTCTGTTGTTTCTTTTGTTGCTTGTGCCTTTGGTATCATATCCAGGAAATCACTGCCAAATTTGCTGTTGTGCAACTTTTGCTTTGAGTTTTCTAAGAGTTTTATAGTTTTAGGTCTTAACATTTAAGTCTTTGGTCCGTTTAGAGTTGAGTTTTGTGTATGTTGCTAGGTGAGAGTGTAACTTCATTCTTTTGCATGTGGATAACCAGTTTTATGAGCAACAGTTGTTGAAAAGACTATCCTTTTCCCATTGAATGGTCTTGATACCTTTGCTGAAAATCATTTGACCATGTATGTGAGAGTTTATTCCTGGGGTCTCTTTGCTCTAGCCTGGGACTTCCAATAATGTGTTGAATAGAAGTGGCAAGAGTGGGCATTCTTGCCTTGTTCCTGGTCTTAGAGGAAAAGCTTTCAGTTTTACACTGTTGAGTGTGGTGTGAGTTAGTTGTGGGCCCTCATAAATGGCCTTTATTATATTGATTAGTTTCCTTCCATTCCTGATTTGTTGAGTGCTTTTTCATGAAAGGGTGTTGAGCATTGTCAACTGCTTTTTCTGTATCAGTCAAGATGATCATGTGGTTTTGTCCTTCATTCTGTTAATGTGAAGTATTATATTGGTTGATTTTTATGTGTTGAATCATCCTTACATTTCATGGTTAATTCCCACTTGATCATGGTGTATACATACTTCTTTTAATGTGTTGTGAATCCTGTGTGCTAGTATTTTGTTGAGGATGAGTGAAGCCATCTGGTCCTTGGCTTTTCTGTGTTGGCAGGTTTTTGATTACTGATTGAATCTCCTTGCTACTTATATGTTTGTTCAGATTTTCTGTTTTTTCATGATTCAGTCTTGGTAGGTTGTGTCTTTCTAGGGATTTATGTATGTCTTCTTGGCTATCCAATTTGTTGGTATACAGTTGTTCATAGTATTTATTCTCTTATAATCCTTATTTCTGTGGCATTGGTTGTAATATTCCCTCTTTCATTTCTGATTTTATTATTTGAGTCTTCTTTTTTTCCTTAGTCAGTCTGGCTAAGAGGTTGTCAATATTGTTGATCTTCTGAAAAACACACTTTTAGTTTCATGATTTTTTTTTTTCTGTTGACTATTTCATTTATCTGTGCTCTAATCTTTGTTATTTCCTTCCTTCTGCCTGCTTTAGGTTTAGTTCTTCTTTTAGTTCCTTGAGGTACAAGTTAGATTGCTTACTTGAGATCTTGCCTTTTTTTTAATATATGCATTTACGGCTATAAACTTCCTTCTTAGTACTTCTTTCGCTGCGTCCATAAGTTTTTTGGCATTTCGCGTTTTCATCTGTGTCCAGGTATTTTCTAATTTCCTTTGTGACTTCTTGTTTGACCCATTGGTTTTGTAAGACACGTGTTTAATTTCCACATATTGTAAAATTTCCAGTTTTTCTTGTGCTATTTGTTTCTAGTTTCATTCCATTGTGATTGGAAAAGATACTGTGTATTATGATTTCAGTCTTCTTGAATTTATTAAGATTTGCTTTGTGGTAGACATGTGTTCTATCCTGTAGAATGTTGCATGTGTACTTGAGAAAATGTGTTCTGCTGTTGTTGGGTGGAGTGTTCTGTGTATATGTTATGTCTGATTGGTCTGTAGTGCTGTTCAATTTCTATATTTCCTTATTCTTCTGTATGGTTGTTCTGTTCATTATTGAAAGTGGGTGTTGAAGCCTCTTATGTTGCTGTGTATTTCTCTCTTCAATTCTTTCAACATCTGCCTCATTAATTTAGGAGCTCTGAGGTTTGGTGCATAAATACTTACAAATCTTGGTGAATTGACCCCTTTTTAAAAAAATAAAATTTATTTATTTATGGCTGCATTGGGTCCTTGTTGCTTTGTGTGGGTTTTCTCTAGTTGCGGGCTTCTCATTGCAGTTGCTTCTATTGTTGCAGAGTATGGGCTGTAAGCATGTGGGCTTCCGTAGTTGTGGTATGCGGGCTTCAGTAGTTGTGGCTCATAGGCTCTAGGGTGCAGGCTCAATAGTTGTGGCTCATGGGCTTAGTTGCTCCGCGGCATGTGGGATCTTCCCAGACCAGGGCTCGAACCTGTGTTCCCTGCATTGGCAGGCAGATTCTTAACCACTGCACAACCAGGGAAGCCCTGAATTGACCCTTTTATCATTATATGATATTTTTCTTCGTCTCTTGTAACGGTTTTTGACTCAAAGTCTATTTTGTCTGAAACTAATATAGCCACTCCTGTGCTCTTTTGGTTACTATTTGCATGAAATCTCTTTTTTCATCCTTTTACTTGGAATCGATATGTATCCTTATATCTAAAATGTTTCTTTGATAGACAACATGTAGTTGGAAGACTACTAAAGACCAGTATTTCTTTTTTTAAATATTTATTTATTTATTTTGGCTGCACTGGGTCTTAGTTGTGGCACACAGGATTTTCGTTGTGGCACATGGGATCTTTAGTTGTGGCATGCATGCAGGATCTATATCCCCGACCAGGGATCGAACCCGGGCCCCCTGCATTGGGAGCGCAGAGTCTTAGCCACTGGGCCACCAGGGAAGACCCAGACTGCTAACTTTTAATATTAAAAAATGACTCAGGGAAAGACTCTGAAACTGTTTATTTATACCAAAAGACATTTAATCTCAGATCAGAGAGTTGCTGATGACACCTGCTTAGTTTTGAAGCATTATTCTTAAGAATTCTCTTTCAAGTATTTGGGTTATACCACTATCCAGAGGCAACTGGGAAAACTGATCAAACGTGGGAATTATTAGAAATTAATTTCCTTAATGAAGTCTATAAACCATCAAGTAGGTAATAAAAGTAAGTTCAGGGAAATGTATTTTTTAATAAGAACTTTTAATATTTAATTTTAACTTTTGGGGTTTTTTTTTAGCTGATAAAATTGAGAGTGTTCTTTTTTCTCACACGTTGGGTTAGTTGTCAAAGTGCTGGTTTCTTAATATTGTATCATTAGTGTTCTACAAATATCCTAATGAATCAAACTCTCTTATTGTAAGCTAATGTGAATCAGCAATTTTCAAAGGCAACACCCTGTGCTCTACACCCAGTATTATTTAGTTGCAGTGAATAACCATTTTGAACATTCATTTTGGCATTCTTTCCTCGAGGGCTCAAAGAAGACTAACTGTGCCAAAACATTGGCTGCATTGTTATTTATTTAGGGATTTCAAATTGCCAAAATGAATTTGCAAAATGCCTTTCTTTGTTTTCTGTTCTTTATCCCTTAAAAAATGCCATTGAAGCAAGGTGGGTGTGCCCCATGGTGTTCTACCTTTTGAGAAAAACCTCTTGGAAGAGTTGATACCATAGAAATCTCTTTAGTTGAATAGATTTTAAGTTAAGCTTGCCTTTCTATGGTCAAAAGCACATTGTTGTAAGCGCTCTGTAAAAATGTTTTGTTAGTGTAGTAACTTTTAATTCTGGGGGGAAAAAATCTTAATGACCTTGGGTTTCCTTCAGAGGCTCTTTCACATTTTTGGTTGTGTTAGCATTCATCTTTTCTTGACTCATAACTGCCTGTTTTACTTTTAATAACCTTTTCTTTTTTTATGGACATTGTGTCTTTTTAAAAAGTCTTTTTAAGGGTCTGAGATATTCTCATTTTAAAGTCTTTTGAAAGTATAGTTTGTAATCTCATTTTTAGCAGGAGTGTTATTTTGTTTTCTCTTTTGGTGCATCCTTCTCTACCTGGTGTTTTTTTTGGTTGTCTCTGCCTTGCCCCTTGTGGTTCCTTCTTTATAAGGAAGGTTTATATTGGAAGCTTTGGGTTCTTACTCTCCAGGAATATTGGGGAAAATCTCAATAACCAGTACCTGAACCAGCAGGTGAGTTGACTGAGGTCACTTTTGTTTGATAACCTCTGATCTTTTCCATGTGCATTGCTTCAGCCTTGGGCAGTAGTCACAGCTTTTATTGCCTTCTTTCACAGAAGGGAGAGCCCTGCTTCAACTCCTGATTTCACAGAATGAGCCTAACTTTGTCCCCACTTTCCATGCTATAAGATGATTTTAGTTCCTATTATTAGAGTTAATTTCTTAGGTGTCTCAAATAGTAAGATTGTAAAATAGATAACTTGCTTGTTTCTGCTTGCTTCTTTTACTGCTACAAATATAGGAGGTTAAAGAACTGCTGTGGTTTGTTGGAATATGTTGAGTCCTTACTGGGTAACCTTAAATCCCTGTTTCCTTATTTTTAAGTGAAGATAATTTGGACAGTGGTTGTGAAGCCCAAATGTTACTATATTTGTGAAAGTGCTTTATAAACAGAGAAACATAATCTAAATGTTAGACTTTATTATTGTTTAGTCATAAGGATTGTGTTATTATTCTATTTAAATCTTTTGATCTTCAGGTTGTTCCATTGACCTGTCATGTATGGCAACAGCCATTATATCAAAACAATAGTGGAACACAGATTTCTGATACTAATATGGTCTCTTTGGAAAAAACAGCTCAGTGGTGTTCTGGGGATGATCTGGTATGTCTTGCATAACTGGCAAACTATCTTTTGGTAAGCAGCATGAGAAATTCTGATTTAGCTATGAAGAATGGAAAGAGGTGAATTACTTTAATATTCCATTTTTCTAATAGATCTTTGGCAGCCTTAATTATGTAGAACAGCGTTTAATTTTTTTTTTTTTGGTCTCAGGACTCCTTCACATTCTTCAAAAGTATTTTAAAGAGCTTTTGTTTATAAGGGTTATCTGTATCAATATTTAGCTTACAAAAAAATTAAAACATTTAAAAAATATTTACTTAGAAATAACAAACTCATTACATATTAACATACAAATATATTTTTAAATGAAAAATGGCTATTTTCCAAAACAAAAAAAATTAGTTGAAAGGGTGGCGTTGTTTTACAGTTTTGCATAGCTCTTTAATGTCAGGGTACTAGAAGACAGTTGGTGTATTAGGCAGGGTTCTCCAGAAAAATAGAACCAATAGGAAACATATACGTATGTAAATAGGTAAATACAAATATATATATATATGTAAAATAAGGAATTGGTTCATGTGATTATGGAGGCTGAGAATTCCCAAGATCTGTCCTGGGGATCCAGGAGAGCTGATAGTATAGTTCCAGTCTGAAACTGAAGGCCCGAGAACCAGGAGCTGACTGATGGTGTATGTTCTAGCCCAAGTCTAGAGGTCCGAGGACCAGGTGAGCTGATGGTGTAAGTTCCACTCCAGGTCCAAGTCCGAAGCAGAAGACTGATGTCCCAGCTTGAAGACCATCAGGCAGAGAGAGCGAATTATCTTTTGCTCAGCCTTTTGTTCTATTCAGGCCTTTAATGGGTTGGATGAGGCCTGCCCACCTTAAGAAGGGCAGTCTCCTTTACTAAGTCTGTGGATCAGATGTTAATCTCATCCAGACACACCCTCACAGACACACCCAGATGTTTAACCAAATACTTGGCACAGCCAAGTTGACACATAAAGTTAACCATCATAACTGAATTCCCAGATCTGCTTCTGCATTTAGTCCATTGGGATATATTGTTTTGGTTGAATTATGTGAAGAAAATCTGACCTTACATAGATATGTAGTTAGAAAAGGGAGGCCCACTTAACTTCCCTGAAAGGGTGTCAGTGACCCCCAGGGATCTTTGGACCATACTTTGGGAACCACTGATCTAGAGCATAGTAATAAACTTAGAAGAAATGGAAAAAATTGTGAGCAGATAGGAAAAAGCCTCATATATGTTTGTTGGAGGAAAAAAATGCATCCTTACTCATAATGATTATTTAAGGTTGATTATCTAATAACTTGGGTATCAGATTTCTTCTAGTACCTTCAATTTCCCCTAAATTGCATTTATTATCCATTAAATGCAAGGTATGGAAGAAGGAGATTTACTGTTGCCAAGTGAAAAGGGTTAAGAGAAACCCTGACCAGAAAAAGCATGGTACTCTGTGATCATTAAATGGAAGGGGGATTGTTATGGGTTGAATTGTGTGCCCCAAAATGATGTGTTGAAGTCCCAATCTGCAGTACCTCAGAATGTGACCTTATTTGGAAATACAGTGATGGAAGATAGAACTATTTAAATTAAGAAGAGATCATACTGGATTTAGGGTGGGCCCTTAATCCAATATGACTGGTGTCCTTGTAAGAGAGAGACACACAGGAAGAGGTCTGCTCTATGAAGACAGAGGCAGAGATGGAGTTATGCTGCCATAAGCCAAGAAATGCCCGGGGCTTCGAGAAAGAGGAAGAGGTAAGAAGGATCCTCCCCTAGAGGCTTTGGATGGAGCATGGCCCTGCCAACACCTTGATTTCAGACTTGTAGCCTCCAGAACTGTGAGAGAATAAATTTCTGTTGTTTTAAGCCCTCCACTTTGTGTAAGTTCATTATGGCAGCTTTAGGAAACGAATACAGAGGTATATTCCTAAGTAGTTTAATATCCTCTGAGGGCATGTTTATGGTAGAGCACAGTCCAAAAATGGATATCTTGCCTTTTTTTGGTCCTTGTTTTATAAAATATAAACCGTGGATAGATCCTGTAGCTCTTCATTTCTGCCTTTATGCCTGTGTTCCTCAGAAGAACTGGAGGATTATACCACTTCCTAATTCTCTCCCCTCTTTTCTCCTTCTGGTTATTCTGCTCATTCATCCTTGTCGCTGTCATCCAAATTAACTTTTTTTTATTCAATGAAAACTATAGCCCTTGCTACACTGTCGTCTTTTAGTTTCTTTCACTTCAGCTTACATTACCCATCCAAGGTCTGAAACTCTTGGATCTTTGATCTAATGTGCAGAGATTTTTTTCCTTCACTCCTCCCAACCTTCTCCTATCCCTGCTTACCCCATGGTCACAGTCTAGACCTTATCAGCTCCAGCAACTTGAGTACAAATGTCTCATCCTTTCTTCCCTCCAGCCACTGCCCCATTTAATGTTTCTGCTCCCTGTTAAGTGAAATTTTCAAGAGTTTTTGGTCTCTATTTTCTGATACCTTATCCTCATGTTTTAAAAAGTCAGGTTTATTGAGGTATAATTTAAATACAGCAAAATTAACTCTTTCAGGTGTGCAGTTTGATGAGCTTTGACAAATACATACAGTTATATAACTACTACACATTTGACTGCCATCACTCCCAAAAAGTTTCCTTGTACCCCTTTGTAGTCAGTCATCTCCCCCATGCTTAGTCCCTGGCAACCGCTAATCTCATTTCTGTCTATAGTTTTGCCTTTCAGAATTGTAGTGTGTAGATTTTTTAAAAAATAATTAATTTATTTTTGGCTGCATTGGGTCTTTGTTGCTGCACGCGGGCTTTCTCTAGTTGTGGCAAGTGGGGGCTACTCTTCTATGCAGTGCGCAGGCTTCTCTTTGCAGTGGCTTCTCTTGTTGCGGAGCCTGGGCTCTAGGCGTGCGGGCTTCAGTAGTTGTGGCACGCGGGCTCAGTAGTTGTGGCTCACGGGCTCCAGAGCACAGGCTTGGTAGTTGTGGCGCATGGGCTTTGTTGCTCTGTGACATGTGGAATCTTCCCAGACCAGGGCTCAAACCCGTGCCCACTGCAGTGGCAGGCGGATTCTTAACCACTGCACCACCAGGGAAGTCCCATGTGTAGATTTTTGAATCTGACTTCTTTCACTTGGCACATGCTTTTGAGGTTCATCCATGTTGTTGCATAAATCAGTAGCTCTTTAAAATTTATTTCTGAGTAGTATTCCACTTATGTACAGGTTTTCAGGTAGACAGCTGGTTTCATTTCTCTTGGGTAAATACCTAGGAATGGGATTGCTGGCTGATATGGTAACTGTACGTTTAACATTATAAGAAAGTGCCAAACTGTTTTCCGAAGTGCCTGTACCATTTTGCATTCCCCACGATGTATAGGAGTTCTAGTTGCTTTGCATCCTTGCCAGCTCTTGGTATTGTCAGGTTTTTTTGTTTTTGTTTTAAAATTTTTAGTCATTCTAGGTATGTTGTGGTGTCTCATTGTGTGTTTTTTAAAAAATTTTATTTATTTGTTTATGGCTGTGTATGGCTCTTTGTTTTTGTGCAAGGGCTTTCTCTAGTTGTGGCAAGTGGGGGCCACTCCTCACCGCGGTGCGCAGGCCTCTCACTATTGCGGCCTCTCCCGTTGCGGAGCACAGGCTCCAGACGCACAGGCTCAGTAATTGTGGCTCACGGGGCTAGCCGCTCCGCGGCATACGGGATCCTCCCAGACCAGGGCTCGAACCCGTGTCCCCTGCATCGGCAGGCAGACTCTCAACCACTGTGCCACCAGGGAAGCCCTCATTGTGGTTTTAATATGCATTTTCCTAATGATAATGTGCATCTTTTTGTATGCTTATTTGCCATCCATGTTTCCTCTTAATGAAGGGGTTGGTTTAAATCTCTTCCCCATTTTTTATGGGTGATTTGTTCCATTTGTTGAGTTTTGAGAGTTCTTTATATATTCTAGATGTAAGTCCTTTATATGTTTTGCAAATATTTTCTCCCAGTCTGTGGTTTTCCTTTCAATTGTTCTATTTGTTTTTTGAAGAGTAGAAGTTTTAATTTTGATGAAGTTGAAGTTGGTTTATTGATTTTTTTTTTTTTTTATGGTTTTTACTTCTTATGTCTAACCTGGTAAATTTTGACCTAATCCTAGATCACAAAAATTTTCTCCTATGTTTTTTTCTAGAACAGGGTTTCTCAGCCTTGGTGCTTTTGATATTTGGGCTAGATAATTCTTTATTTTACAGGACTGTCCTGTGTATTGTAAGATGTTTAGCAGCATCCTTGGCCTCTTCCCACTAGATATCAGTAATACTGCCCCATGTTTGTAAATGTCAAAATGTCTCCAAACATTGCCAAATGTATCATGGTTGAGGGGAGAGGAGGGTGTCAAAATCTTGCCCAGTTGAGAATGAGTTTTTGAAGTTTTATAGTTTTAAGTTTCACATTTATATCTAAATCTGTTTTGAGTTGGTTTTTGATTATGGTGTGAAGTAGGGGTCCAGCTTCATTTTCTTACATACGCATATCTAATTGTTATTCCAACACCATTTGCTGAAAATACTCCCTTTTCCCTTGGCATCTTTGTGTGGGTCTATTTCTGGACTCTCTATTCCATTGATTTATATCTCTATCATCATGCTAATACTGTGCTCTTAATTACTGTACTGTCTTGAAATCAGATAGTGTGAGTTCTCCCACTTTGTTTTTCTTTTTAAAAATGGTTTTGTTTATGCTAGATTCTTTGAATTTCCATATAAATTTTAGAATCAGTTTGTCAATTTCTATTTAAAAAGTCTGCTGGAATTTTGATTAAAATTGCCTTGAGTCTATAAATCAATTTGAAGGGAATTGACATCTTAACAATATTGAGTTCTCTAATCCATAGACACAACAGTTCTTATAATTTTATTTAGATTTAATTAGATTGCTAATTTCTTCATCAGTGTTTTGTTGCCTTCAGTGTACCAAACTTAACACATGTTTGTATTAGACTTACTGAAATGTTAAAAAAATTTCAATTCCTACTGTTCATCACAATTATATAGGAATATAATTGACTTTCAATATTGACCTTGTATCCTATGACCTTGCTAATCTCATTTACTAGTTCTAGTATAGTTCTTTTGTAGATTCTTTAGGACTTTTTAATGTATAGACAATCATATCCATTGTATTTTTTTTCCTTTTTCCTTTTTGATATATATGCCTTATCTACTGACTGGGATCTACTTCTACTTCTACTGACTGGGATCTACTTCTACTTGATCTTCTTGTGTTCTGTCCTCACTTCTGTGAAAGCAAGTGTCACCAACAAATTTGTGTAGCTGAATACAGTAAGCACTTTTCTGTCCTCATCTTAGATGCAATAAATAGCATTTCATGTTCTTAACCAATGCTTAACTTCTTAAAATTATTTCCTTTCTCGGCTTCTCCTGGTTTTCTTTCTACTCCTCTGGCTATTCTTTCTCATCCCCTGTTAAACCTTAAAATCAGAGGTTGCAAGCTGTGGGCCTGCATATGGCTCAAATGTGGTTTGCAGAAAAAAAATTGGGGGGGCACAGTGTTTTAAAAATATTTAAACAGAATACTTTAAAGTGTGCATGCAGTGCATAGTTGGCCACAGGTCCCATTACTCTCTAATATCAGGCAGGTTTACTCATTTCTTTTACCTCCCTGTACCTCATTTCTTTTACCTCCCTGTAAAAACACATTTGAGTTTTTAACTTCTGTTTGAAATGTTGGAATGTTTTGGTTCTTGTCTAGATCTAGGGCTTTAAATATGCCTGTGTACTTAAAAATCCCAAGTTTGTATCTCCAACCTTTACTTCTCCCTCAAAATTTGTTTGTATTTATTCTGTTGTTTATTTGTCATCCCTCTTCACATCTGTCAAAAAATATTTAGAGATTTGAGGCCCTTTTTATATTGGTTAAAAAGGTATAACACTCAGAATCATAGCAGCAAAATAAGCAGAAAGAAAAGAATGGTCAACAAATTTTTTTAAATTTTATTTTATGAGGGGAAATTATAAGAGCATGTTTACATGGAGAGAGGAATGATTCAGTAGAAAGGGAAAATGCATGAAGGAAAATGGGAGAATCACATATAGGAAAGAAATCATTGAAAAAAAATGGAATGAGATGGGAAGGTCTTTGATAGGTAGTAAGACTTTTTTTAAATCACAAGATGAAAAGCTGGGTTAGGTAATGGGGTTGTAGATCTTGTGCTAGGAAGATAAGGAAGGTCCACCTCCTGTTCTTCACTTACTAAAGTAGGAAATGAGGTCATCAGTTGAAAAATGAGGAAGGAGGGTTCAGTAGTTCTGAGGAAAGTATAAAGTAATCATTTTAGCCAATCAACTTACCCGGAAAATAGAGTAGAATTTTCAGGCAAGGCTGAGTGCCCCTGAGGTTTAATGTCATCAGTCTAAAGGAAAACCAGTGTAGGTGTGTGCTTTCTTCAGCAGTGTGCTACTGCTTGGATTAAGACAAGCAGAAGGTTCAACCAGAACTGAGCTTTTGCCAGGCAAATAGGATAGTCGGGGAAAAGGGTAAGAAAGAAGAGATGTTTGCAAGGTAGTGATTATAAGGATGATTATGAACTCTCAGAGTGGTAAAGAGGGAAATACAAGTAAGAAAGGAATTATGAAAAGTGTAAATGTGACAGGTTAGTTGTCTTCAGAAGGTTACAAAATTATTGCAGTTGAGGAGCTAGAGTTAAGTAAGTGATCTGTGGAGGTCAAAGGATGGGCAGGAGAACACATGGATATGTCTCTCAGTAGTGAGGAATGAACTATGGGATGAGGCTCAAACCCCGGTCAAAGGGGCTAAGAGATGAGTTGGGGACCCGAGATTTTGCTATAATGAGAGTCACAAGATGACTGGAATTCCCTTGCTTTAAAACCTGTTCATTTGGCCCACTATCCCCTATTGAATAGAGTGCTCTCAAAAGAAAAAAATTAAAATAATCATTCTCGTATTCCTTTTATTTTCAAGTATTAAAAATGTAAAAAGCATGTTTCCAGTAGTAATGTTCGATGTTAAGGATTTGACTGATTTATCTGACATAGATGGGATTGGTATATTTTGGAATGTGAAAGGTCTATAATCCCATAAGCCATAGATGAGTAGTGTTAATATTTTAGAATATTCACTCCAATATTTTTCTCTATATCTATTTATATAACTGATATTAGGTAGTGGATAGTTGTGTATCTTTTTTTTTTTTTTTTTTTTAACTTACTGTAAGAGCATTTGGTTGGTGAATTTTAAATACTGGAAATAATCCTTTAAAGAAAAAAGTCTTGTTGAAATTGTGAAATCTTTCTAAATTGTAGTACAACATATTTTTATGGGTGGGTCATTTGGGAATGAAAACAATATATATTCTCTTAAAAAAATTTGAGTTGATTAAGGAAGGAGAGTAATAGACTACAAAATAATGAAAATCAGTACATTATATATCTAAGCATGTTGATTGCCGTCAATATAATGTCTCATCTTTTTATTTAAACAAATAAATGTAAATCAAGTGAATTCATTATTTAACAAAAAATTTTACGTAAATAATGAAAAACTGCAAGTAGAAGAAACATGGCAAAGAGAAAAACAAATAATTAAGTTAGAAAACAGAATTGTTAAATTCAAGACAAAATATATACATTCCTAGCAAATCCAGTCAAGAAAAAGAAAAACACCTTAATAAAATAGACTTAATACAAACCTATCAAAGCTTATAGAGTTGGATTAGAACTAGGAAGAAATCAAGAATGTTATAATAGTACCAGCTATCAAAAAGGTTTCTGGATCTAATGGATTCACTGATGAAATCTTTTATATTTTTAAGGAAAATCAAATTTCCTTGTATTAAAAAAATACAGAACAAGGTTAGAAAACAAAAGAAGCATTCTAAAATACTGATTAATCTAATGAGTGAAAATGTAAAAGACTGTGCTAGCAAATATGATTAAGGTCTAATCTACTACTACCAAGTAAGAAATGTGAAGTTGTTGCAATATGAAGAAGTTTATTGCTGTATTTTAACAGATGTAATTGGGGAAAAAAAGATGCTATAATGCAGTTTGATCAAATTTAGTGCTCATTCATAATAAAATTAATTTAAAATGAAAATAAAAGAATAATAGCATGATAGGACGAATATTCTTTTTTTTTTTTTGTGGTACGCGGGCCCCTTTCACTGTTGTGGCCTCTCCCGTTGCACACGCTCCATTTGCGCAGGCTCAGCGGCCATGGCTCACGGGCCCAGCCGCTCTGCGTCATGTGGCATCCTCCCAGACCGGGGCACGAACCCGTGTTCCCTGTATCGGCAGGCAGACTCTCAACCACTGCGCCACCAGGGAAGCCCAGGACGAATATTCTTAATTATTAACTAATACCAAATTTAAAAAGAAAATGTGTTTAAAAACTGCTTACCGTTAGTATTTAATTCAACTTTATTTCAACATTGCTACCTAATGTGGTCTGTGGATTGGTGCCAGGCCATGAATTGCTTGTTACTGTCAAGAGATAAGTACAAGAATTAAGAAGTGTTTAGAAACTTTTATAGCAATTTGATGTTTTTTAGAACTAGAAATCAGATACTTAGACTTGTGTTTTGTATTTTGGGCTTATATATCTTTTCAATTTCATTTTCCTAGTTATTTTTACTAGTTTTTAAAATTAGTTTTTTTTTTTTTTTACTTGTTACCTGTTAATTTTTATTAGTATTTTAATAAAATGTCAGTCTGTAATGAATAGGAAGTAGGAAAAACTGATCCTTCCTATAGATACTTTGAGAAACATTTTTCTGAATCATGCCACTAATATAAGAGTAAATATTTGAAAGAGACAAGTGAACCACTCACTACGCATGAACCATATGATGTTTTGCACTGAGAAGTCTGCTAGAAACTAGTATAGCAAGTAAGAATTCAGTAAAGTGGTCACATGTAGAGAATATCGTAGCTTTAGGTTTGGAATCTTTTTTTCAGTTTTATTATTATCACATTGTAAGATTTCATCATGAAGAACCAAATTTACTGTTTTAATGATGAGAAGTAACTATTAAAGAATAGCAGAAATGCCAGTGATTCAACATGTTGAAAGATGGGTAATAATGGGAAAAGATCAAAAATGTTATCAATATTGTGAAAAACACAGAACAGCTTTACTTTTTACAAATTTTGATGAGAATGTTGTGAAATAGGAAGCTGTATCCTACATGAAGGGACGTTTTAATCTAAATGTTAATATGTATGGTAACTCAGTTAATGATTTAGCATATTTTCCTTCAAAATTATTGTTTTAGAGAACAGAATCTTGGCATTATCTTCCTCAAGAAATGGACTCTTCCCACACCTTGGATACAACCCAGACCAGGTTTAATGTGAGAGAGAAAGGGACTGAAGTGACAGACTTCCCCTCTCTGGAGGAAGGTATATTGACCCAATCAGAAAATCAAGTAAAGGAGTCGAACAGAGATCTCTTATGTTCTCCATTGCTAGGTAATGCCTCTTTATTTTTAACTAGTAGTAATACCTCACATTTGTAAAATACTTATGGGGAAGTGCAAATCTTGCGTCTAAATCCTTTCTTGAGCTGAGGAGCTCTGTAGAACTGTACTCAAAGGTAGTAGCTTATTTCTCGTTTTCCACACTGGCCAGCTGGCCTAGTTATATTTAAATGTGCAGTTGCTCCTCATTTTATCTCCCCTTGTTGCTCTCAGAAGGGAAAAAAGTGGTAACTTCCTCTAGTGGGTATGCCTCCTTAGTCCTGAATTTGTAAACATATATGTAAACCATATATTTATCCTTTGACTACTTCTCTCAGCAGTGGAGGCTCCATGATGTATAAAAAACAAACAAAAAACAAATGTTCATGCTTAAGCTCATTAGATTCTTAAAATTAGTTAAGACATATATTATTATCCTAAGTTTTCAGACCCAGACATTGAGATAAAGAGGTTAAATGACTTGTCTGAGGTAGAGCTTCCTGCTTTCCTCTGTTTAATGTGGAACTGATTTATTAGCTCTTTACAAAAGATGAACTTTAAGTACTTTTCAAATCATCAAGGTAGGAGGTAGAATTGTATTATCACTACTTTGGATTGTTGCACATATATAAGAATGCTTAGCCAATATGGTAATTTCAGTTTTTTCATTCCTAAATCATAATTCAGACAAATATTCTTTGGTTTTTCCTTCCGTTTTCTTCAGATTTTTATTTTCAAAAATTGAAGAAAATGCCACAACCACATATTTTACAATTAACTTTTGTCAAGGGAGTGGGATTCAACCATGGAGTTGTCGTATCAGAGTTTTGTAGAGGAGCAAGAATTAGGAATTAATTCAACAAGTTCCTTTCAAATACAAGCAAATACTATCCAAGTAAAAATACTAGTGCCAGTATATTCAGTAATGTAGATCATCAAAGTCAATTTTAGTTTTATATTTTAAGAAAGATGTTAACATTAGAGTTCCCTTGTGGGAGGAGATTACTATGATAGTAGATGAAAGGGAAGACTTTGCTATGATCAGGTATTTGAAGGGCTGTCATGCTAAAGAGGAAGCAATGTATTTTTCATTTATTCATTTATTTAACAAATATCTAAGTGCCTATTGTGTGTTGGATGCTAGGGATATATAGATGAAAGCTACTTCTTCTTTTGGGAAGACAATACAGTAAAAGGAAAATAATAGTACCATGGGATGAGTTGGATAGTGGTTTAGAGCAGGAGTCTGCAAACTACTAGCCATAGTCTAAGGCCTGATTTTGTGAGCTAGAAAAGGTTTTAGCATTTTTAAAGGATTGTAAAAAGAAAAGAAGTATATAGGATAGAGATACCATGTGTGATCAACAAAGCGTAAAATATTTACTAGCTGACCTTTTATAGAAAATGTTTGCTAATTCCTATTCTAGAGGTTAAAATGAGACTACGTAGCTTATAAGGAGGCTGTTTTCAACTTGATACAAGAAAGAACTTTCTAATAGAGCCATTTAATACTGGAAAGGCTGTATAACAAAAAAAAGTGAGCATTATGTCATAGCAAAATGTCAAGCGAAGTTCTCTAATAGGATAGTTTCAGCATTGGGTTGGAGATTGTGCTACATGGCTTCTAATGTATTTTCTAATGTAAAGTTTTATAACTCCAGCTTCTCATTTACTATAGATAAAGTAGAACATTTTAATTATTAGATCCCAGGATCTGATGGCCAGAGGAAATTTCATCATTGCTTTTTTGTTATGCTTGAATCCACTCATTGTAGGGTGTACCTCACCAATGGCAAATGTCATGATGATGACTGGTGCCAGAACAGTTAGGTATCTCAAAAAAGAGTGATCCAGGCCATCAGTAATTGCCAAAATGTGAGGAAATGTGGGGTCTTTGTTAAAAAATCTTCATGATTCTTAGAGGGGTAAAGATTTCTGTTATGAAGGTTTAAGACTGAGTCTGTAGCCAAAGAGGAACCATACCGATTAGTCCTTGGTGGTAAAGGTTATCGTTATCTTTCAGTTTCTTATTTTTAATTAATCCATTCAGTAAATAAATAATTGTATTTTGAGTGCCTACTAAATGTAGCTGGTACTTTGCTAGGCACTGAGGGTACAGCTGTGAATAATGCAGACATGGAGTTGATAATCTAGGTGGGAAGCAGACAGACCAAAGATTAAAACAAGAGTGTGACAGTTATGATAGGGAAGGTATGCAGTATTATTAGAGGCATTCTGAAATCAAGAAAGTATACTGTAGCAACAGTATTGCCTTTATATTGAAAGAACAATTCAGTTTTAGCAAAACATCACCAATCTATTTAAATTAATATGAAATAGAATGCTGTTGGTTTTATAGTTTTGTTTCTATTAATATTTTTTTGTTTTATAGTTGTAGAAATACTATAAGGAATAAGGAGTTTATACCTAGTTGTACATATTTAAGGACATTATAATAAACCTTATTTAAGGTGGCATTCAGGAATTCAGAAGAACTTTTTTTCCTTTATATTAGCAATTCTCAAACTTCTTGTTCACAGAATTTCCTTGACACACTTTAAAGTTACTGAGAACTTTTGTTGATGTGGATTATTGACATTTTCCCATATTAGAAATTATTAAAACTGAGAAATTTAAAAAATATTTATCAACTCATTAAAAAGTAACAACTCCATTGCATGTTAACATAAATTATCTAGTTTTTTAGAAAAATAACTATTTTCCAAACCAAAAATGTTCAGAAGACTAGCGTTGTTTTACTTAAAAAAGAAAAAACTGTAATGTCTGACTTAATAGAAGACAGGTGGCTTCTGCATTCAGGATGTTGCTTTATCATAGGTAATGTAGCTTCTGGAAAATTCCAGTGTATCCTTATGAGAGAGTGAGAGTGAATAAGGCACATGATATGTTAATATTACTTTGAATATAATTTTGACCCCAGGCATCTTCTGAGAGTGTCTTAGGGACGCCTGGGAGTCTGTGGACCACACTTTGATGTAAGATAGGAAGAAACACTCATAATGGTTAGGAGCACTTGCTAAAAAGTAGAGTGTTTAGATTCAGATTGCACTCTGGTACTTAATCTATTTGAATGTGGACAAATTACTTAGTATTCTTTAAGATTTATGATCATGTTTCCTCATCTATAAGATGGGTATAAAAATACCTATACTTCAAGGTTGTTATGAGGATTAAATAAAATATTGTATGTTAAGTGCCTGGATCTTGTCAGGCTATTAATAAATGGTATTTGCTGCTGCTGCTGTTATATTATCATACTAATGCTTGTAGAAACTTCCAGATGGCAGCATATTTAGGTTCTTTAAAATACTATATAAGCTAAACAATTAATTTTCAGCATTCCCAACATCTTTATATTTGAAACTTTGCAGTCATACAAGACAATTTCGCTTCTCCTGATTTGCCTTTGCTGACATGTTTGACAAAAGATCAAGAGTTTGGGCCTGATTCCTTGTTTCACCAAAGTGAACTAGATTTTGCTCCTCTGAGGTAGGATGATTTATTTTTCTGTTTGCATGTAACCTTTCTACTCTTTCTTTTCTTCTAAGTTGTTACTAATATTAATGACTTCAGGTGAGACTTTGGGTTGGGAGCTAGATATTCTCAGTACACACTCTGAAGATAACAAGGCCCTAAATTAAGGCATGATACATGTTAATTTGGCATAGTAATATGTGTAAAAATGAGCCAGGGGACTTCAGTTTCTTTAAAAATAATTTCTAATGTATTCTAGTATATTAGGCGTATTTTAATTTAGAAGGCACACTAATTTTCTTCCTTCTAAATCTTCCCTTTTGCTGCTCATCAGCCCACACCCATTCTGTAAAAAGCATTCATTTCATGGTCACTAGCTTGTATGGCACTGTCATTTTTGTCAGCCAATATTGAATGAATCTAGCTATCTCTCCTTCATAGGAGGTGCGAATATGAACTAACACGATTTTTCTAATAAACACATCGAAATTAACAGTTACTCCAAATTAATGCCCTTTAGTCATAATGAGAGACAAGTCTGGAATTCTCCAAAGCATATTTGGAATTATCCAAGAATATGTTTTCTTCTTTTAGAAATAAAAAAGAAGCCTTAAATTAAAAAGTATAAATGTTTACAGAGTAAAAACCTCTGCCCTGCGCTATGTATTACTTTAAAATTACTTTTGTGAAAAGTGTTCTATACACAATAGTCAACCAATGCTTAGGTTACTGTTTTGTTTGGGGAGTAGCTCACTTAATTGGTTTTCAAGAGCATAATAAATGAGTAGTAGAAGAATTAATGCAGGTTAAATGAATATTAAATTACGGTAGGTGATAAACTACACATTTTAAATAGTAAAGTTTGATATTTTCATTTAAAGAATCACTTTTTGGGGCAATATTGTTTTGAGGGAAGCCTGAGAAAATATCAGGGTCATAGGATGGTAGTTTACCTTCTGTTTTAAAAGAATTTGCTTTGTTCAATCATTAGCCACCCTAAAGGAATTTGAAATTAGGACTTTGTTTTTCAATATACTTTCAAATAACCTCGATTTCAGTGACATATCAGTTTTGTATTTTTTCATGTTAGTATTTTAAAAAATAAATGTTTTTAATGTGTTATTTATTTATTTTTAACTGTATATTTTCAGGGGAATTCCTGGTAAGTCTGAAGACACTGAATGGTTTTCTCGACCGTCGGAAGTTAGTGAAGCTTTATTCCAGGCAGCCTCAGAAGTAGCTTCAAACTTAGTTAACAGTTGCTTTAGAGTATCTCAGCACCCACTTATAGGTAGTACAGCTATTGACTCTCAGCGCTCTTTATTAACTCTTGAACAAGGGACTAAAGAAGAGATTGTTTCACCTGATACACTTGAGGATCTGAAAACCCCCAAAGACTCTGATAGTTATGATGCTCTTTATTCATATATGTCATGGAAGACACAAGAAGTTATACAGGAGCCAGAAACCAATTTAGCTGATAAAGATCAAGTTTCTTTTTCAACTGCATCTGATACAAGTGATGAATACATAACTCCTAAAGGAAGTGACAGTTTTGATGCTTCTTGTTCATATGTGCAATATGGGAAACAGGAAGCTTTACAACAGTTAGAAAAATATTTAACCAGTAAGGACCGTGATTCTTATTCAGATTCATCTGACACAATTGATAAAAATAAAATTCATAAGGAAAGTGACAATTTTAGTGCCCCTTTTTCAGATATGCCATGGAGCAAACAGGGAGCTTCACACCATCCAGAAATATGTCTAATCAGTAAGGACTGTGTTTCTTTTCCACATGAAGTTGCTCCTCGCTTTTATAGTAAAATGCCACATTGTTTTTTGCATTGTTTGTTGGAAAGAGGAGGAAGAGAGGTTCCCTTGACAGCTGATAGTCATTATTTTGAGAGTGTTTATTTAAGGGCTCCTGCTGAGAATGAGATGAAACAAAAGATGGATTCTTTGGAGGGTTATAAAGGAATTGAAGAAGATCTGGGGAAAGAATTATCTCAATGTTTTGAACTAAAGGAGAATAGAAATACTTTAGTATTATCAGAGGTGCATCCCAGATCTTCAGAAATACAATATATTGAGAATGTTGTAGTTACTGATAATCCTGTAGAAGTGTCAGAAGCACATATACTCTCCACGGGGCATGATACCTCTAAGATGGAGGTTTTTGATGGTCCTCTTCAGACTATTAAATCCAACTCAGATGAGACATCAGAACAGCTGTGTTTTCAAGAAGAAGGAAACCAAAAGCCACCTTCTGCTTTTGGTGGGAAAAATGTTGATGCTACTGAAAATGTAGCCTTTCAGGCAGTTATTGCTTCTATTGAACCTTCTGAGAAAGAGAGTACAGTAAATGAAATCCAAACTGACATCAATAAATCTTTAACAAATGACAGCCAAGAAAATGAACCAAAAAATCCAGATCTTTCCCTATTAAATTATCCTGAAAACTTTTTCTTTGATAAACTTAATCACCCACACTATCAATCTACTCCTGGGGTGTTTGAATCAGCAGCTTCAAAACCATTGTTGTATAAAAAAGATGATGGTGATAGCTCCCTGTACTGGCATCCTAATATAAAATCACTCCCCAGTGCTCCTCAGGAAATATTCATTAAGCCACTTTCTCTTAGTCCAGAGCTTAAGTCGTCATCTTCTTTAAGTGAAAAATCTCTCAGACAGGCTGTTGGTCTTGGCAAGACACAGTCAGCTTTATTTCAGTATGATACAGACAATGAACCATTTCTTCCCATTGGGAAGATAAAGTCTGTTTCTGCTCTTGACCTTGCAGAGAAGTTAGGATCTTCAAACATTATTTATCCAATGAAGGTATGGACTTCAGATTCTTTGGTTTTACAAGATTTAAAGCAGCACACCTTTGAAGAAGTTGCAGATTCCTCAAACTGTATTTTGGGTAAGAATGGAAACTCTAGTAACGTCATTGAAGGTCCATCTGCAGCTGTAGGAAGCAGCTTTTCAGCAAACTTGGTGGCATGTAATGCAAAGTCACAAGGTACTTTGCCAGTGATCAGTGATGCATCATTAATTGCAGTTGGCCAAGAGACATTGCTGAAAGCTGATATAGACCAAGGTGAAATTCCTTGGCCTGTGGGAGCCAAGTCCAGTTTTACTGTCTATACAATTATGCAAAATGACTCCTATTTTGTAGAGGGCCTGCAGGGGAAGGCTGAATCTGACATCTATACTCTGGATGATGATACTGAATGCTGTAGCCTAGATGAAAATGATGTTGTATGCAGGAAAAGAGTTGTTGAACTACAAAGAGAGGTGAGACAATAAAATGATTGTTGGGGAGAGACATGGTCTTTTCCAGTATTGTTTCAGAAAATGGTATTGTTATTTGTTTTTACTTTTACTCTTTACTGTTTCCCAGATATGTGACCAAGGTGACTTGACTGGTGAGTGCATTAAGCTAGCAGGTTTAGAAAATGTGCTTGATGATCTAGAGATTTGTGACAGCTCCCTGCACTGGCAGTCTACTGTACAGCTACCATCTAAGGAAGAGAGCAGTTTTGAAGAGCCTGTAAGTTTTTCTGTTTGACATTTTTTATGCGGTAGGGAAAGAAATATTTTAGTTGAAAAATGGGGATGAAAGTATAGGGCCATTTATATCCTCTAATACCAAATTGTGATGTGTAATCTGGTTTTCATCTGATATCCAGGAATATGCTGCATTAATTTGTTAGAGGTTGGCGTAAAAGAAATATTTGTGCTTCGTAGACCATGAGATTCAGTGACTTCTGTGGTGTTTTGGAAAAGGCCATCCTTTGGAGCTTGCAGGCCTTTCATCTTGAGGCATCTTAACTCTTCCAAATTGTGCCAGCAGGAACCTTTGGGATGGTGTTAAGATTAGACTCATTCATGGAGATATTCAGTTGTGCTTTTTTCCCCCTCTGGCCTTCAATGTACAGGCCTTGGTATATAGGCCCTGACATATTCAAGTATTTGTTTAGAAACCCCTGAAAGATTTTAACTTCAGAGGTATCTTGAAGTCACAATTTTCTTTTATGTACAAGGCTTCATTTACCTGGATCCTTGGATCTTTTGGCTTTAATGTTTCTCTGGTCCCATTGCTCATCCGGTTTTGTCTGATACTGTCAGCTCCAATCTGGGTCCCACTTCCTGATAATATATCCTTACATTCTGTTAGTCATTAAAGACAGTTAGGTCATATATGTGGTATACTTAATGTTACTTTCCTTTTCCAGTTTTCCCATGTATAAGATTAGTATGTCATTGGAAAGCTGCTAGTTTGAGTTGCAATTATATTTTAAAATATTTATTTATTTATTTATTTCACTACGCCGGGTCTTAGTTGCGGCATGTGGGATCTAGTTCCCTGACCAGGGATCGAACCCTGGGCCCCTGTATTGAGAGTGCAGAGTTTCAACCGCTGGACCACCAGGGAAGTCCCTACAATTATATTTTGACCTTTAGGTTCAGGTAGTTGAAAAGAGAAACTGAACAAAGATATTGTGATGAATTTTTCCTTTTATTTACAATTTATTTAAAAATTTTAATATAGAGAACTGTTAGGTTAGTTTTATTTTCTTCAACATTCTAGACATTGTTTAATTCTAATTTTCAATTTAATAACGATGGGGATGAAAATGATAGCTAACACACTGTGCTCAAATAATATGCTAAGAGATTTACTTACATGCCTCAATTCATTTAGGCCTTTGGTCAATCCTGTCAGGGAGGATTGTTGGGGATTATTATCATCCCCATTTTACAATTGATATTTAGAGGGTTAAGGAACTTGCAAGTAGGGGAACTAGTATTTGAAACTAACCTTGTCAATATACTTAACCACTATACCATAAACTGTTCTTCAGTGAAACCAAAGCCAAGATTTTGCATCATTTTGGCAAGAGTGAAGGTCAGAGTTAGTTTTAATAAGAATGAGAAACAAAATATCAATTTTAAACTTTGAGTTTCTTTTTGCCTTTTTCTTCCAGTTTTATTGAGGTATAATTGACATACAACACAGTATAAGTTTAAGGGATGCAGTGTAATGACTTGACTTACATACATCATGAAATGATGACCACAATAAAGTTAGTGAACATCCATCGTCTCATATGGATACAAAATTAAAGAAATAGAAAAAATATTTTTTCCTGGTGATGAAAACTCTTAGGATTTACTTTTAACAACTTTCATGTATAACATACAGCAGTGTTAATTATATTTAAATTGAGAGTTTCTAATTTTTTTGATAGTGCTACTTTTGTAATTTATGTCATCAACTTTTCATGTAGATAAAATATATTTAAAGACATGAAGATGTATATTCAGTTAACAGTGTTGTGCTGAGATTAACTGTGACACAATTTCAAATTTTATTTGCCCTTAACTGTAGGTTTTTAGTCCAGGGAGGATGCTGTTCTCTATATTGTCTTTCACTCTTAGCTCTCTTCTATGGTCTGGGAGTTACGTAATGCTAATATGAGGGAAACAATGAGCCAGACATGATGATAATCTTCCTGCGTGGCCCAGCTTGCTCTCAGGGGGTTTGCCTACTCTTTGGTTTCTTCCTTATTCTCATCTGTGTCTCAGAAGAGGCATTCATACTTGTTTGCCTCACTTTGATACGTATCCATCATTCTCTAAATGATTATTTGGGTATCCACTTATGTATGATGTAGGTTAGGGCTATGAAGAGACTTGAGAATTGGAGTCAAAACCCTGTTCAGTTACTTTGTTATTAGCCTTGTGCCTTGGGCAAATGATTTTGGAGGATCACTCTCCTTCCTTGTCTACATAAAAAATGATAATCAACCTCAAATGTTGTTATGTTAAATGGGGTGTAAGGTATGTAGCACTTACATGGTTAGTGCCTGGCTGTTAGTTCCCTTTACTGAAACTAGACCATTAGACTCTTACCAGGACTTCCTACTCTAATTCATTATTCTGTTCCTTCTCTCTCCTTGTTCCTGGCAGCAGCATATTACATTCTTTTAACCTCTATAATAAAATACTGTTTTAGTATCCCTTATTTTGGCCACGTAACTCTTAAATATTATTTAAGGTTGACTCCTTAGATTTCTTTCGTGTTTGTTTTGTTGGTCCCCCCTCCATCCCAAAGAATTTGTTTCCTCTCAAGGTTTAAATGCTTTTCTCTGTGTGGATGGTTATCATCTCTATTTTAAGACCCTAGTATTATTTCTCCTAGGTAGAAATTTCTTGCATGAAATTTTCCTGTGAATAGTCCCAACATCTCAAATTCACCTTGCTTAGATCAGAATAATTCATTTTTTTCCTAAAATCAGAGTGACTTACAGATTTTCTCAGTTCTTATAGAGGTGTTAGCATTTCTTGGTTTCTTCATTGTCTTTGATTCTGTCTTCATTATTGATAAAAACTAGGAGATAAACAAATCTTGATTTTTTTTTCCCTCCTGACTCCTTTAATTTTTAGTGACAAACATCTGTTGATCTCTTAAATAAATATATCTCATCTTTTTCATTCTGCATTTTCTTTTTTATTAACTGCTCTAATAATCTATATATTTCGAAGCTTTGAAATGTTATCAAAGTCAAGATTGGAATAGAAATTTTTTCCCCTATGTTTGGAAGCTTTAGGGGAAAACTTCTATTAAACACAGTGCATGCATGAGCACACACAAGTATTTATCTATCATATATGTGATATATACAGTTGACTGAACAATGTGGGAATTAGGGGCACTGACCCTCTGCGAAGTTGAAGATCCACAGTTGGCCCCCTGTATCCCCGATTCCACCATATTCATGGTTCTTCCACATCCACAGATTCAACCAATCTTGGATCGTGTGTAGTACTGTAGTATTTACTATAGAAAAAAAAAAAATCCATGTGTAAGTGAACCAGTGCAGTTCAAACCCATGCTGTTAATGAGCTGCATGTCTCCTTTGGCAGTAGGATAATTGAAAACTAAGAACTTTGTGCTATGTTTAGAGCAGGGTTCCTCTACACTATTGCTTTGGGATTGGATAATTCTTTGTTGTGGGGGGCTGTTCTGTGTATTTTAGGATGTTTAGCAACATCCCTGGCCTCTACTTACTAGATGTCAGTAACATTACCCCCACTAAAGTTATGACAGCGAAAAATGTCTCCAGGTATTGCCACACGTTCCTTGGTGGGGGGAGGTGGGGGAGTGCAAAATCTTCCCCATTTGAGAACCATGGGTCTAGAGAAACTATATGGGCAGTAGAAGTAGAATTATTTATTTCCACATTCTGCCAGCTTCTTAAGAATATTTGTTACTACACACTGAAAAATCTTTCATAAAAGAGGATAGAAAAATTCATGCTTATGTACATTTTTAGACTCCCTCCTGAGAGGGCAGCACTGGAATAACTTTTTAGGAAAATAAAAGTGGTATGTTGTTTTTATATGAGAGTATACTGTGAATTTGGTGAAAAGTTGTGTAATGTTTATGTACCAACATCAGTACTAATAGTTTCTAATTTCTTTTTTTTTTTTAAGATTTTTTTTTGATATGGACCATTTTTAAAGTCTGTTGAATTTGTTACAATATTGCTTCTGTTTTATGTTTTGTTTTTCTGGCTATGAGGCATGTGGGATCTTAGCTCCCCAACCAGGGATCGAACCCACACCCCTGCATTGGAAGGCGAAGTCTTAACCATTGGACTGCCAGGGAAGTCCCCTCTGATTTCTTTTTTAACAAGGACTTGCTGGAATGTCATGAAACTTCAGGAACTTCTTTTTCAGCATTTAACCTTTACTTCATCAGTTTATATTTCCCACTACTTTTGTTTCAAAAAATTTGAGAACTTATGATTTTTGGTAACTGATCACAGATACAGTTCTTTGATGCGTTTATTTTTCTTCTAAACATTTGTGGATTTCTTGAAAATATTTCTGTTCTCTCTTCCCTCCTTTCCTCTTTCCTTTCCCTAACATACCTCTCCTCCTTAAAAAACAAGTCCTTGAGCTTGTCAAGAATATTACCATAGTTCAGATCATACTATTGTTAAGTAGCAAACTTCTGAGTAATAGAACACTTCTAGGTCTCCTATCTGTAATATTCTATACAGGTAGACTTCCAAACCCTCAAATAATTTGTAGAGCCTTCCTGGAATTAACCAAACAAGATATGATCTATATATGAATTCAGGAGGGTTGAGAATATGATCTTGAGGAACTGGTATAACTGCTTAACATTCATTTTCATAAAAATGAGGTTATTTTTTAGTAGATGAAGTCTAAAATTAATCTTATTTTCTTCATTTTTTATCTCTTTTCATAGGTATGTCTTTCTAATATGGACATTAATCAGTCTTTTGCATCTGTATTGCCTCCATCTGTTCCTCATGAGCCAACTAGAGAGTTGGAGTATCACTCTTCAGATCTCAGAATGTTGAGGGTATCTCCTGACACTGTGCCAGGGACTTTCAAACATTCAACAGGTATGTAAAGAAGGAGATATCAAGTGTCCTTATGACTAGCTTGTTAAAAATATCTTGCTGTGCCTAATTTTTTACTTTTGAACTCCTGCAATAATGTTAACTTTGGATTAGGTGTATTTATAGATCCTCAGATCTTTTGTTAGATGAACCATTTGATTTTCATTGCATTCTTCATGACAGTGTTTAGAACTGAATTACATGGAGGAGTCTGATATTAGAGTCAGTTTGTTTCTATATTCCTTTCTGTGACTTGAAGGGAAAAGGGAATTAAATGAGCATAAGAACAGATACACGTTTACAGAGAGGAAACTGAGAGATTAGTTTTGAGGTAGAAAGCAAGATTGTCTGCTGAGGGAGGTTGAGAGTTGTGGAGGTGAGTTAAGGGATTTGAGGAGAGTGGCTTGGTGAAGGCTTAGAATTTATGTTGAAGTGAATAGGGGATGGAGCTGACCAAGGATAAGCAGATGGATTGGCAGTAGTTCTGAGAAGTCAGCTGAGGTTGGAGATGCCTATCCTGGACATTTTCATGTGAGTGAAATCATACAATATGAGATCTTTTGTGGCTGGCTTCTTTTACTGAGTACGTTTTCAAGATTTATCCATGTTATAGTGTATATCAGTACTCATTCCTTTTTATTGCCATAGGATGGATATGTCACATATTGTTTACCTGTTCATCAGTTGATGGACACTTGGGTTGTTTTCCACTTTTTGACCCTTAGGAATAATGCTGTTATGAACATTCACGTACAGGTTTGTGTATTTGTTATTTTTATTTCTCTTTGGTATATATCTAGGAGTGGGAATTTCTCGTTCATGGTAACAGTGTTTAACATTTTGAATAACTGCTAAACTGTTTTCCAAAGAATATGCACCATATTACATTCCCACCAGCATTATGAGGGTTCCAGTTTCTCCACACCCTCCACAACACTTGTTTTTCTGTCTTTCTGATTATAGCCATTCTGGTGGCTGTGAAGTGGTATCTTGTAGTTTTGGTTTACGTTTCCCTAAATGTTATGTTATTGATTTGAGATTTTTCTTTTTAATGTAGGTATTTACGTTGATAGATCTAAACACTACTTTAGCTGTGTGCCTTAAGTTTTGGCTTGTTGTGTTTTTGTTTTAATTCATCTAAACTATTTCCTAATATACTTTATAGGATTTTTGTGCTTTTAAATTTAACTGAGGCATGTTTTATGTCCTACCATGTTTATCCGGTAGAATGTATGGTTTGTGCTTGAGAAGAAATGTGCATTCTGCTGTTGTTAGGTGGTGTGTTCTATACATGTCTCTTAGTTCTAGTGGGTTTATAGTGTTCAAGTCTTCTGATCCTTGTTGATCTTCTGCTAGTTTTCTCCATTTTTGAAAGTAGGGTATTGAAGTCTCCAATTATTATTGTTTGTCTGTTTTTCCCTTTTCTGTCAGAATTGTTTCATATATTTTGAGACTTTGATATTAAGTGCATTTATGTTTGTAATTGTTATATATTCCTGATGAATTGACCTTTTTGCTGTTGTCCCTCTTTAATTCTAGAAACATATTTTTTTGTTTTAAGGTCTATTTTGTCTTATGTCTCTGTGGACTTTCCAGTTCTTATGGTTGCGGCTTGAATGTTGTATCTTTTTTCATCCCTGTACTTTCAACCTATTTATGTTTTTGAAACTGAACTGTATCTCTTGTAAATAGCTTATAATTGTATCTTTTTATTTCTTAATTCCAGACTGACAGTCTTTGCCTTTTTTTTTTGCGGTATGCGGGCCTCTCACCACTGCGGCCTCTCCCGTCGCGGAGCACAGGCTCCGGATACTCAGGCTCAGTGGCCATGGCCAATGGGCCCAGCCGCTCCGCGGCATGTGGGATCCTCCTGGACTGGGGCATGAACCTGCGTCCCCTGCATTAGCAGGCGGATTCCCAACCACTGCACCACCAGGGAAGCCCCAATCTTTGCCTTTGATGTGATTGTTTAATCCATTCACATTTAATGTAATTATTGATAACATTGGATTTATACTTGCTGATTTACTTTTTCTTTTCCATATGCCTTATGACTCTTTTGTTCTTCTGTTCATCCTTTACTGCTTTTTATTGCATTAAGTGAATATTTTCCAGTATTTTAATTTCTTTAATAATTTTCTAGCTAATTTTTACTTTTTAAAAAGTGAATTATTTATTTTTATTTATTTTATTTTTGGCTGTGTTGGGTTTTTGTTGCTGCATGTGGGCTTTCCCTAGTTGCGGCAAGCAGGGGCTACTCTTTGTTGTGGTGTGTGGGCTTCTCACTGCGGTGGCTTCTCTTGTTGCGGAGCATGGGCTCTAGGTGCACAGGCTTCAGTAGTTGTGGCGTGTGGGCTTCAGTAGTTGTGGCATGTGGGCTTCAGTAGTTGTGGCTCGCAGGCTCATTAGTTGTTGCACACGGGCTTAGTTTCTCTGCGGCATGTGGTATCTTCCCGGACCAGGGCTCGAACCCGTGTCCCCTGCATTGGCAGGCGGATTCTTAACCACTGCGCCACCAGGGAAGTCCTAGCTAATTTTTAAAATTATATTATTAGTGGTTGCTCTAGGGTTTATAAAATTTATCTTACCAGAATATACTCCCAGTTTATACTAAATTCTAGTGTGATACAGAGATGTTTCTCCTATATAGATCTATTCCCTCTTCTTTGTATTTGCAATTATTATAATACATAATACACCTATATGTTACAAACCCAAGAGTAGATTGTTACATTGTCATAATTATTTATATAATTTTATGTATTTTAAAGAAGCTCAGAGAAGTAGAGAGAGCAAATATTTATATTTATAGAGCTTATTACATTAATATTTGAATTTATTCTTTTTTCTTATTCTCTTTATTTGTTCCTGTGGATTTGTTATCACCCAGTGTCATTTCCTTGCTGTACTCTAAGTTTGCTCCCATGTACTTCCTTTTGATGTTATAGTTGAATATGTTACATTTCTATATGTTATAGCCCCAATAATACAATTATATATGTGTTGTTTTATGTAAGCTTGCTTTTAAAATCTGTTAGAAGAAAGGAAAATATGCAAGTGTCCTGTCTTTTTGTAATTACCTAACATAATTATCTTTACTAGCACTATTTGTTTTGTTCTGTAAATTCGAATTGCTGTTTGGTGTCACTTGCTTTCAGCCTGAAGAACTTCCTTTAGTATTTTTTGTAAGATGGGCCTGCCACCAACAAATTCTCTCAGTTTTTGTATATCTGAGAATGTTTTTATATTATCTTTTTGAAAGATAGTTTTGCTGGGTTTTGAATTCTTGGTTGACAGTTTTTTCCAGCACTTTGAATATGTCTTTCCACTCACTGTATTCTGCCTTTATTGTTTCTGGTGAGAAATCAGCTGTTCTTATTAGTGTTCCATTGTATGTGATTTGTTTTTTTTCTTGCTGCTTTCAGGATATTCTCTTCATCTTTCAGCATTTTGATTTTGATTATGATGTGTTGGCATAGATCTCTCTGTTTATCATTGAGTTCATTGGGATTCTCAGATGTGTAGGATAATGTTTTTCATCAAATTTGGGGAGTTTTCAGCCATTATTTTTTTCTGCTCTTTTCTGTCTCAGATATCCCCCATTATACATATGTCAGTACACTTAATCTTGTCAAATAGCTCTCTGAGCCTTTGTTCATTTTTATTTATTCTTTTTTTTTGCTGTCCTTCAGCTTGCATAGTCTCTGTTATCATCATATTCACTGATTCTTCTGTCTGTCCCTATTTACTGTTGAGCCTCTAGGAAATTTTTCATTTTAGTTGTACTTTTCAACCCCAGAACTTCCATTTGCTTCTTTTGTAAGTTCTATTAGCTTATTTTCTATTTGATGAGACATTGCCATTACTTTCTTTTAATTTTATTTTTTAATGTTTTCTTAACATCTTTATTAGAGTATAATTGCTTTACAATGCTGTGTTAGTTTCTGCTGTATAACAAAATGAATCAGCTATATGTGTACATATATCCCCATATCTCCTCCCTCTTGCCTCTCCCTCTCACCCTCCCTATCCCACCCCTCTAGGTGAACACAAAGCACTGAGCTGATCTCCCTGTGCTATGTGACTGCTTCCCACTAGCTATCTGTTTTACATTTGGCAGTGTATATATGTCCATGCCACTCTCTCACTTCGTCCCAGCTTACCCTTCCCCGTCCCCATGTCCTCAAGTCCATTCTCTACGTCTGCGTCTTTATTCCTGTCCTGCCCCAAGGTTCTTCAGAACCAATTTATTTTAATTTTTTTTAGATTCCATATATATATTTGTTAGCATACAGTATTTGTTTTTCTCTTTCTGGCTTACTTCACTCTGTATGAACAGTCTGTACGTCCATCCACCTCACTATAAATAACTCAATTTCATTTCTTTTTATGGCTGAGTAATATTCCATTGTATATTTGTGCCACATCTTCTTTATCCATTCATCTGTCGATGGACATTTAGGTTGCTTCCATGTCCGGGCTATTGTAAGTAGGGCTGCAATGAACATTGTGGTACATGACTTTTTGAATTATGGCTTTCTCAGGGTATATGCCCAGTAGTGGGATTGCTGGGTCGTATGGTAGTTCTGTTTTTAGTTTGTGTTTTTTTTTTGTTGTTGTGGTACGCGGGCCTCTCACTGTTGTGGCCTCTCCCGTTGCAGAGCACAGGCTCTGGACGCGCAGGCTCAGCGGCCATGGCTCACAGGCCTAGCCGCTCCGCGGCATGTGGGATCTTCCCGCACCGGGGCACGAACCCGTGTCCCCTGCATCGGCAGGCAGACTCCCAACCACTGCGCCACCAGGGAAGCCCTGTTTTTAGTTTTTTAAGGAACCTCCATACTGTTCTCCATAGTGGCTGTATCAGTTTACATTCCCACCAACACTGCAAGAGGGTTTCCTTTTCTCCACACCCTCTCCAGCATTTATTGTTTGTAGATTTTTTGATGATGGCCATTCTGACCAGTGTGAGGTAATACCTCATTGTAGTTTTGATTTGCATTTCTCTAATGATTAGTGATGTTGAGCATCCTTTCATGTGTTTATTTACAATCTGTATATCTTCTTTGGAGAAATGTCTGCTTAGGTCTTCTGCCCATCTTTGGATTGGTTTGTTTGTTTTTTTGTTATTGAGCTGCATGAGCTGCTTGTATATTTTGGAGTTTAATCCTTTGTCAGTTGCTTCATTTGCAAATATTTTCTCCCATTCTGAGAGTTGTCTGTTCGTCCTGTTTATGGTTTCCTTTGCTGTGCAAAAGCTTTGTAGTTTCATTAGGTCCCATTTGTTTATTTTTGTTTTTATTTCCATTTCTCTAGGAAGTGGGTCAAAAAGGATCTTGCTGTGATTTATGTCATAGAGTGTTCTACATGTGTTTTCCTCTAAGAGTTTGATAGTGTCTGGCCTTACATTTAGGTCTTTAATCCATTTTGAGTTTATTTTTGTGTATGTTGTTAGAGAGTGTTCTAATTTCATTCTTTTACATGTAGCTGTCCAGTTTTCCCAGCACCACTTATTGAAGAGGCTGTCTTTTCTCCACTATTCTTGCTTCCTTTTTTTCTCCACTTTTCTCCACTATTCTTGCCTCCTTTATCAAAGAGAAGGTGACCATATGTGTGTGCGTTTATCTCTGGGCTTTCTGTCCTGTTCCATTGATCTTTATTTCTGGTTTTGTGCCAGTACCGTACTATCTTGATTACTGTAGCTTTGTAGTATAGTCTGAAGTCAGGGAGCCTGATTCCTCCAGCTCCGTTTTTCTTTCTCAAGATTGCTTTGGCTATTCAGGGTCTTTTGTGTTTCCATACAAATTGTGGAATTTTTTTGTTCTAGTTCTGTGAAAAATGACATTGGTAGTTTAATAGGGATTTCATTGAAGCTTCTTTTAATTTTTAAAGCATGGTTTCCTTTTCTTCTTTGAACATATTTATAATAACTGCTTTGAAGTCTTTGCTGGCTAAAACCAAAATGTGGGTCTCCTTAAAGGCAGTTTCTATTGCTTGTTTTTTTCCTGTGAATGGGTCACTTTTCTTTTTCTTTGCGTGTGTCACAACTCTTTGTTATAAACTGGACATTTTAGATAATATATTGTTGCAGCTCTGGTTACTGATTCCCTCTCTGGGCTGAGAATATTTGTTATTGTTTTGCTTGTCTGGTTATTTAGTGACTAGTTTGGAAGTGAAGTCTGTTTCCCCTGCAGTATGCACCTTCTGAATTTCCTCACTGGAAAGCAGAGTCTTTTTTTTTAAATTGGATTTGCATTTGATTATTTTATTTTATTAAAAAAATATTTTATTTATTTGGTTGTGCCCTGTCAGTTGCAGCCGTTGGGCTCCTTAGTTGTGGCATGCATGTGGGATCTAGCTCCCTGACCAGGGATTGACCCCAGGCCCCCTGCATTGGGAGCATGGAGTCTTAACCACTGCGCCACCAGGGAAGTCCCAAAAGCAGAGTCTTTGGTATATGTACAGCCTCCCTGACTGTGGTCTCCATCCATTCCCTCCTCCTATGACTGTGGCTTTAACTGAGTTCTCTTTTACTGTCTCTTTCATCTCCTTGTTAATCTTCTTGTTTGTCTTGCAATATTGGTATCAGCTGTTAGCCTCAGCTAAGCTGATTGCTGTATTGTTTTCAACAATGCCTTGAGGCATAAATTGCTCCTGGTCTGATTCAGTTACTGTAAGGCCCTTTCTTAGAGGTAGTCTTTTAGGTCAGTCTTTGAGCCTTTCTTTTAAACTTCTAGCTTGTCTACTGTGTGGCTTTTTCATATCATGTAGCTAGCAGCTTCCTCTTAATTGCTTTACTGTGATCACCATTGTTTTTGCTGGTGTTCTTAGGCCTGAACTTCTCCGTGTTCTATTCCAAATGAAGTCAGTCTGCTTATGGAGATATGTGGAGCTCTCTGTTCATATGGCTTGCCTCTTCTGGGAAAAAGCTTTGTGACATTGCTCTGGGAGTTGGAACAGTGACCCACTTATATTGGAGTAACACGTCCCTTCTTTATAAGAATGGTGTTGGGTGTGGATGGTATTCTCTGGTCTTCTTGGATCGCCTCTTCTGGAGTGGAACCTCCATCCTACTAGTAAGGTAGGGTGGGGCCGCAGCCCAGTATTCTCAGCCTACCGTGCCTGGGGTAAATCTCTAAAAGTGGGGAACTAGGTGAAGGTAGGTCACTCTTTGTGCTCTTCTTTTGCAGCCTGTCTTCCAAGACATCCTCTCTGTTCAGCCTCTTTACCTTATGCTTTATTTCTATTGATGCACCCAGTTGTACCATTTGGTTATGTCTCATTCCTCCCAGTAAGACCCTGAGCTCCTGAGTGATAGTAGTTTGGGGAAAAGCCTGAAATTAGATTCAGCTGCCTTGACATCTGAAGCAGTTGAAAAAATGGGAAATGAGAAAGACAAATTTCAAAGACTTCAACAACCCATGATTAAATTATGCTGTAAGAATAGATAAGCTCTCTGGGGGAGCCTGAGTATAGAGAACAGCAAAATTCCAAGGATAAAACTTTATAGAATATAGTAGGAGAAAGGGGAGCCAATAGAGAATACAGAAAAGGAACAGATATTTTGTTTATTAATCAGATTTAGTTTTTACTCCTTTAGTTTTCATTCCCATTTCTTATTGCCTTTGTCACATCACACTGGATTTGGTTGCATACACGTGTAAGATTGCTAAATCTTCTTGGTGAATTTATCCTTTTATCATTATGTGGTAATGCTCTTTGTTTTGAGTAATTATTTTTATTCTGGAGATTACTTTATCTGCTATTATAGCCATTACTGCTTTTAAAAAATTGTACAGTATTTCTTTTTCTGTCTTTTTACTTCAACCTTCTTATGTCATTGTGTTTGAAGGGATTTTCTTCAAACACAATGGGCATATAGTTGTATTTTTTTTAAACACTGTGTTAATGTCTGTATTTTAGTTGGTGTACTAGACTATTTGCATTAAAACCATTATTGATATACTGGGCTTAAAGTCTGCCATTGTATTTGTTTTCTCTTTGTTCCTCTGTTTCTCTTTTCTTGAATTACTGTGGATTACAGGAACATTTTGATCTATCTATAGTATTTTGAGTATATTGCACTGTATTGTTTCTTTAGAGGTTGCTTTAGGTGTTACAATATACATACATAATTTATAACTGTTTACTGGTATCAACTTTCACCTCTGAGAGTGAAGTAGAATTAGTTCCCTTTACCCTTCCCACTTTAAAAATAATAATTGTTTTAATATTTCGTTTACATATATTGAGTACAACAGCAAATAGTGTTAGACAATTTCCTCAGTCATCAAATATGATTTAAGAAACTCATAAAGAGACTGAAAGTCTGTTATATTTCCTCTATTTTTATCCATTCTGTTGTGGTTTTTGTTTTTGTTTTTTTTGGTCTTTATGAACTTTCAGGGTTTTTTCCTGCTATTTTCTTTTGGTTGGAGAATTTCTCAGCCCCTCTATGTGGGTGAGTCTATTAGTGACAGATTTATTTTCTTTACCTGAAAGTGTCTTTATTCCTCATTCATTCTTGAAGGATAATTGAGCCAGACATAGAATTAATGGTTTATGGTTTTTTTCTTTCAGCACTTGCAAAATGGCATAACACTTCTTACTGGCTTCCATGTTTTCAGATGTGAAATCTACTATCATTCAAATTGGTGTTCTCCTATATCTTCTGAAATTTAATTGTGTTGTGTCTTGGTGTGGGTATCTTTGAGTTTCGTATTTGGGATTCACTTAACTTCTTGAACCTGTAGATATATGTCTCACCAAATTTGGGAAGTTTCCCATTATTTCTGTGAATAGTTTTTTTTAGCGCCTCCCTCCCCACCCCCACCCCCCTTCTCCTCTGCTTATGCCATTCTGTTGATAAGAACGTTAGAGCTTTTGTTATAGCCCAAGAGCCCCTGTCTTTTAAAAATTGATTTTCTTTCTGTTGTTCAGACTTATTAATTGTATTGATATGTCCTCAAGTTCACTTATTCTATCTTCTGTCATTTCCATTCTGTCATTGAGCCTCTCAAATGAGGTTTTTATTTGTTACTGTATTTTTTTCAATTTCCATTTGTTCTTTTTTATAACTTACGTTTCTTTACTGAGATTTTATCTTATTTCATTTTCTTCAAGACATTCTTAATTGCTTGCTCAAGCGTATAAGATGGTTGCTTTTTAAATCCTTGTCAGATAATTCCATCATCTGTTTCACCTTGAGGTTGGAATCATCTGATTATCTTTCTCATTCAAGCTGTGATGTTCCTGGTTCTTGATATTGTGAATGATTTTTAATTGTGTTTTGTACATTTTGAATGTTACAGTAAGAGACTGGATCCTATTTAATCTGTTTTAGCATTCAGTTGTCTTATTTATATGTAACATATAGGTCCTGGCCTACTTGTATGGGCTTTGGTTTCAGAGACTGTTTAGTTTTCAGTTTTCACTGAACAAAGCAGATTTGCATTATAGTCTACTTTGCTCAGTGGTGCTGCTGAGGCTCATGCTTGATCTCTGCTGGTGCTGCTCATGCGGTAGAATGCTCTTCCTTAGGCCTACTGCTGTTGAGTGGAAAGTGGGAGATATTGGCCCATAGGGTGAAGAATGCTTTCCTGGGCCTGCTCCCTGGGCACCTGATGCCAGTGGATCTCCCACTTGATTCTTGCTCCTGCCATCAGTCGGGGCAAAAAGTGCTTTTCTAGGCCTCCTGGTACATTTAGGTGGGGGATGTAGGAATTCTGGGCTTCTAGGATACTGACTTTTCCTGGGCCAGCTCTCTGGGCCTCTTAGTGCTGGTGGGCTTCTCTCTTAAGTTTCTGCCAGTACTGTTGGGGAGGAAAGCACTGACCTGGGTTGCCTTCTGTCACTGGGTTGGAAATCAGGAGATTTGGAATCAGTTGCTGGCCAGAGGGTTAGGAGATTCCATCCAGGCCTTCTCTTCCTCCTTCCCCATCTTGGTGCAGGTTCTAGGACACTAGCCTCACCTAGGTCCATTCAGGATATATGAGAATTAAAAAGAAAATCCAGGGAACTCAGTGTTGTGTTGTTCCTCAAGTTCCTCAAGTGTGGTCCCTAGCCATTTGGCCTTCCACTTTCCAACCTTTCAGAGTCTTTTTATGATTTTCTGTTGAATTGTTTACAGGGAGAAGCAGAGAAAGGTGAGTTTATACTCTTTTTGTCTGGTGACGAGAAGACAACTGGAATTTTGAATATGTGAGAACTTTGGAGGCATTATTGTCTTTGGGCTGTTGGTAGAAATCATCAAATGAGGGAGTCACGGTGGTAAGAAGTGAAGTAAAGATCTTTCTCAGGCAACATTGAATAAGTTCAGGGATCTCTAGCCACAGAAGGTAGGGACACCTATGCCATGAACTTTCCCTAGGTTTTCTAAAATCTGCCCCATAATGAACTAAAAATAATAGCTAACATTCATTCCTTGCTTACTTTGTTAAGCATTTCCATAGATCATATTATTTTATATCTATACCTAACTTACGATGTTAGGTACTACTATTATCCTATTTGATAACTGAGCAAAATGAAGTTTAGAGAGGTTAAATTACTTGCCCCATAGCTGGTAAATTGGAGTGCCAGTTGTGAACCCAGGCAATATCCTCCAGAGCCTGCATTCTTAATCACTACATTATTCCACCTTTTATCTTCCCTAAACCCAACTCTTTTATTCTTCTTAAACATCAGTGATAATGTATTTCTTTCTTCTCTGTCAAATCTAAACTCTTCTGGCTGATTAAGACCTTCTGAATTCTATTTGTCCAGCTTTAAGTTTGTACATTTTGGTCATTCCAGGCAAACTATTTTATTGTTGTTATTTTTGTTTACTTTTCTACCTCTAAAGTCATGTTCATTCCTTACCCTGGTATTTTACTTATACATTTTCCCTTCCCTGGAATGCCAGTTCCTTTCTTCACATCTCTACATTCTACTTATAATTTAAGGCCTAGCTCAAGCCCCACTTTTTCTAAGAGGATTTTTGGTTACTTCATTCCATACTGTTCTTCCTTTTTTTTTTTGAATGTTAAATACCTATGTAACCTCACCATAAATAGCACACCTACAGTTTATTAAAATCCTCATGTATAAAGGGCACCACATTTTATTTCTGTTCAATGCCTAACACAAATATTGGCACATAATAAAGGCATGGAAAAATCTTGATGGTTGTTTCCTAACTTAAAGAGTATCAGTCAGTGGAACAGTACTGGCTGTCCTCAGCTTGTTTACAGCAGCAAGCAGGAACATGGTAGGAAACAATGCTTTGTGCAAGAAAGGATCTTAAGTTCTTCTGAGCTGATATCTGCTCCCAGTGCTTCATTTACTTTCTGTGGCTGATGACTTCCAAATGTAGCACTCTGTCCAGATGTGTCTCATACTCTAGATGTTTGTGGCTAACTACCTATAGAAAATCTTCATTTATATGTCCCATGGCACTATAGCCCCAGAACTCCACGGAACTGATCATCATCTTTTCAAAGTACTCTTTCTTCTTAGTGAATGGGCATCTATCTACTTAGTTGCCAAGCTAGAAACTTCTCTTTCTACTCTTGCTCTCACCCCTGTCCATTTACACAGTCCTTTTGATTATGATTCTCAAACTACTGTTTTCACCTTTTTGGATTATTGCATTAGTAATAGGAAACTCGTCATCTTTTCTGCCTTCCTATCCATTCTTTGTATTAAGCCAGAATAGTCTTTTTTCATGACACACTTGATAATATCACTTCCAGTTTGAAACCCCTGCTTTCCATTGCTACCTTCAGGATAAATTCCAAACTCCTTAATATGTCATAGGAGGTCCCTGCTCACCTCTTTAGCCTCACACTTGTCTCTTTGATCATATTGAACTACTGCTATTCGTTCATTATGCTAGGTCCTCTAGTCTCCTTGATCTTACAGATGCTATTTTCTCTGTTTGGATGACTTTCTTCCTCTACTCCTTGTGCCCCATCTTTGCCCAACTCTTCATCCTTTCATTCTCAGCTTAGATGTCTTCTAGGAAATATTTCCTGGTTTCCACCATTCACCATGTGTCCTTGAGAAAGAGTCAGTACTCCTTGTATATGTGTTCTCATGGTATTCTATAAACACTCACATTCATCACTGCTCTGAACACATAGTATAGTAATTGCTTGTTTACTTATTTCTGTTTCCCACTAGACTTTAAACTCTTTGAGGGTAGAGCTGGGGCTTTGTTAATATTTTATTTACTTCTGGTCATGAGAGGTGCTTAGTAAATAGTACATATTGAAGGACTTAGTGAATTATTGAATATTAAATGAATTAGATGTCTGGGTAGACTTCAGTAAGAGATGGGTGAAATGAGGTAGGCTTTGTCCTTTTTGGGGAGATCAGTTCTCAAGAAAGTGGGTTAAATGAAAAGAAAAATCATATAAACAACTTTATTTCAGTTGTTATTATGAAGGCTTGTGGATTTTTTTCTTGTATTAAAAGCTTTTATTGATCTCATTAATATGGGGCCATCTCTATGACTTGTATGCATATATGCCTTTTTTTATGTTGTTTGGTTGTTATTAGGGTTTGTGATCCCTGACCACAACCTTAATTGGTTTAATTATCCATTAGTTTTCTTGCCGTAATTTACAACTAAAGTCATGTCTTTGGTTTAGCCTACTTCACGTTATTTGTTTGGTTTCTGTCTCGGAGATGTGACTTTGGTTTGGGGCAGGACGTTGGGAGCATTCTCTGAAAGATGAAGGGCCTGGAAGCAAGACCCAAAATACCATCTTCCACCTGCCCTCCCTTCTGTAAGGGTGCACTTACTATTTGCCAGGTATATTACATACTTATCTCATTTAACCTTCACAACCATATGAGGGTGGTATGATGAGGGAACTGACTTTCTGGTTATTCTATTAGGAAATAGTAAACTTTGGATTTGAGCCTGTGTCTGAGTGCAGGGTTCATGATCTTTACACAAGACCAGTAGTTCTTTAGCTTTTAGGAACTGCTGCCCTTTTAGGAATGCAGAGTCTATAGCCCACTTACCTTACCAAATACCACTTTCACATAGAAGAAGAACTTAGTGATAGCAACAAAAAAGTGAGGTTATCTAATGAGCTTCTGTATGTGATTTTCATGTTACAAAACAGTGCTCTATAAACTCAACAGTTTTCTTACATTTAACTTGATATTGCGTTGCAAGTTATTCAGATGACATACATTTGTCAACAAGACAACATCCATAAAGTATCACACTATATAGGCACTTTGTTTTTTTTAAAAAATATGTATGTCTGTCTGTCTGTCTGTCTGTCTATGTCAAGTCTTAGCTGCGGCATGCAGGATCTTTTGTTGCGGCACGCAGGATCTTTCGCTGCAGCATGCAGGCTGTTCGTTGCGACGCACGGGCTCTGTAGTTGTGGCGCTTGGGCTCCAGAGCACGTGGGCTCACTAGTTGTGGCGCACAGGCTCAGTAGTTGTGGTATGTGGGGTTAGTTGCCCCACGGCATGTGGGATCTTAGTTCCTCGACCAGGGATTGAACCCACGTCCCCTGCATTGGAAGGCGGATTCTCAACCATTGGACCACCAGGGAAGTCCCTATAGGCACTTTGGAAGGGTTATATTTACATCTGCTTTGTCAATAATGGTATCAAGAATTTCTATTTGAACTATAATATATACATGTATTATAGTCTAGGTTTGAGAAGACTTAGGTTAATGTTGATACAAACATCTATCAATTTACTCAAGGATTAACCAAATAACCCACAAAAAATTATACTTACCTAGTTATCAGTAATTACTAATTAGGAAATTGTAAAAACAGTAAAGTTACAGTAGTTCATAATTAGAGAGCAAGAATAACAACAATGAAAACAAAGACCAACTTAAAATATTACCAGTATCCTTTTTAAAACTGCAGGAATTTCAGTGTACTTGCTGTGCAGACAAAATAGATTCTCTTCAGGACAGCCAGACCTGTTAGTGGTGACTGAATTGGAGGTCTTGAAATCCAGAAGTATGCTAATTTATTTTTGTGTGCTAATATTAATAATCCATAATAATTCACTTGATGATTACTAATAAGAAGCCCTTAGTTGTATGTAAAACAAAACTGGAATTGCATCTCATTTTGTCTGTGAGAAATAAAGTACTTGCTTGTTGTTCTTATTAAATGAGGTCATAGAGGATTTCAGATTATACTTTGAGAAATAAAACTATGCTCTTTGTCTCCCATAGAAACCCTCTATGTTAATAAGCATTTGGCTCCAGTGGGTAAACAGTTCTTCAGAAAATCCTAACCAGGTTGTTAGTCTGTCTCTAAAAGGCATCAATATAAACTTTTGGAATACTATAGTCTTTTTCTGGGCAGTTCTCTTCTTCCTCATGTCCAGACTTTTCTCTTCAACCCTTCCCCTAAAAATGGATTTTGAAGAATTCAGTAGATATATAGTAATGTTGTAACGTTCACAGTCAGCATATTTATTCCTGTTTCAAGGGCTGAGAGGGTAGTACTCTACAACTGTGCCATTCATCATCATGTATTCCTTACATATGCAAACATATTTCAAAAATGATAGTGGATTTATTATCAACATTGCTTCTGACAGTTTGAAGTGTATGTCCTTAAGCTTATATGGAACTGCCAGAAATTTCTTCATGAACACAGGTCTCCTCCTACACTTTTTGCAGCTTAACTTGCAGTAGTTCTTCTAGTTTCCTTTACTAATCTTTTCCTTCCTGCTGAAGTCTTCTTAAGTAGGGACTCGTTATTTTGTGTAACACATCTTTCAAGGATCTGGGCTGTATATCTTAACTCCTTGGTTGTTATCTCATTTGTTCCCTTCTAGGTACTAGATGTCACTATTAATTTGTAATGATCAAAACATGTAAAAACTTTGAAAAATTAGAAAATCATTTGGAACAAATGTTCTTTAATCTGTTTATTTTTCATTTTTAAATATGTTTCATATGTACAACATTATGTTTCGACATCTGTATGCACTACAGCATGTTCATCACCAAAAGTGTAGTTTCCCTCTGTCACCATACAGTTGACCCCCTTTATCCATTTCAGCCACCTCCCACCCTCCTTTCCCTTGGTAACCACTACTCTCTTCTCTGTATCTGTGTGTATTTTTTAGTTTGGTTTGTTTGTTCGGGTATTTATTATTTATTTTCTTATTTATATGAGTGAAATCATGCAGTGTTGTCTTCTCTTTCTGACTTATTTCACTTAGCATAATACCCTCAGGGTCCATCTGTGTTGTTGCAAATGGCAAGATTTCATCTTTTTTTTTAATGGCTGAGTAGTATTTCATTGTATGTACAGTTGACCCCTTGTACAACGTGGGGGTAGTCTGCATATAACTGCAGATTCAATCAACCGCAGACTGTTGTACTCTAGTGTTTACTGTTGAAAAATATCCACTTGTAAGTGGACCTGCAAAGTTCAAACCCACAGTGTTCAAGCATCAACTGTATGTACCACATCTTATTTATCCATTCATCTGTTGATGGGCACTTAGGTTGTTTCCATACCTTGTCTATTGTAAATAATGCTGCAATCAAGGGTGTTATTATTAGTGTTTTTTCTTTTATAATTAGTGTTTTCATATTCTTCAGATAAATACACAGAAGTGGAATAACTGGGTCATATGGTAGTTCTATCCTTTTTTTTAATATTCATCAGTCCATACCCTTGAAGGGGTATCTTTATGTATTTCTCCTTGACCTTTCTTTCTTCCTTCCTTCCTTTCTTTCTTTCTTTCTTGCTTGCTTGCTTGCTTGCTTGCTGCGTCGGGTCTTAGTTGCGGCACAGGGATCTTTCATTGCGGCATGCAGGCTCTTCATTGCGGCGCATGGGCTACTCTCTAGTTGTGGCATGTGGGCTCTGTAGTTGCAGCACATGGACTCTCTAGTTGTGGCATGTGGGCTCAGTAGTTGCAGCACACGGGCTTAGTTGCCCTGAGGCATGTGGCATCTTAGTTCCCTGCCCAGGGATCGAACCCACATCTCCTGCATTGGAAGGCAGATTCTTAACCACTGGACCACCAGGGAAGTCCCTATTCTTAATTTTTTTGAAGAACCTCCATACTGTTTTCCATAGTGGCTACACCAATTTACATTCCCACCAACAGTGCACAGGAGTCCCTTTTTTTCCACATCCTCGCCAGTACTTTTTATTTCTTGTCTTTTTATTAATAGCCATTTTAACAGGTGTGAGGTGATAGTTTCATATGATTTTGATTTGTATTTCCCTAATAACTAATGATGTTTAACATCTTTTCCTGTGTCTGTCTATATGTCTTCTTTGGAAAAACGTCTATTCAGGTTCTTTGCCCATTTTTAATCAGGTTGTTTTGTTGTTGTTGTTGAGTTGTATAGATTCTTTACATATTTTGGATATTAACCCCGTATTGGATATATGATTTGCAAGTAGCTTCTCCTATTTAGTAGGTGATCTTTTCATTTTGTTGATGGTTTCCTTTGCTGTGCAGAAGCTTTAGTTTGATGTAGTTGCTTTTGTTTCCATTGCCTGAGGAGACATATCAGGAAAGATACTGCTAAGTCCAATGTCAAAGAGTATACTGTGTATGTTTTCTCGAGGAGTTTTATAGTTTTAGGTCTTACATTCAAGTCTTTAGTCCATGTTGAGTTACTTTTTGTGTATGGTGTAAGATGGTGGTCTAGTTTCATTCCTTTGCAGGTGCTTTTCCCGTGCAGTGGTGGTTTCCCAACACCATTTATGGAGGAGATTGATTTTTCTCCATGGTATGTTTTTTGCTCCATTGTCATAAATTAATTGTTCATATGTGTGTGGGTTTATTTCTCGGCTCTCAATTTTGTTGCATTGATCTTTATATCTGTTTTTCTGCCAATACCATGCTGTTTTGATTACTGTAGACTTGTAGTCAAATTTGAAATTAGGGAGTGTGGTACCTCCAGCTTTGTTCCTTTTTCTGAGGATTGCTTTGAGCATTTGGGTCTTTTGTGCTTTCATATAAGTTTTAGCATTGCTTCTTCTATTTCAGTGAAAAATGCCATTAGTATTTTTATAGAGATTCCATTGAATCTATAGATTACTTTAGGTAATACGGACATTTTAACAATGTTAATTCTTCCAGTCCATAAGTACAGACTATCTTTCCATTTCTTTGGGTCTTCTTCCATTTCTTTCAACTGTGTCTTATAATTTTCATTGTATAGCTCTTTCACCTCCTTGGTTAAATTTATTCCTAGGTATTTTATTCTTTTTGATGCAGTTGTAAATGGGATTATTTCCTTAATTTCTTTTTCTGATCATTCATTATTAGTGCATAGAAATGCAGCTGTTTTTTGTATAGCAATTTTGTATCCTGCAACTTTATGGAAATCGTTTTTCGTTGGAGTCGTTAGGATTTTCTATATATAGCATCATGTTATCTGCAAAGAGAGACAGTTTTACTTCTTCCTTTCTGACTTGGATGTCTTTTATTTCTATTTCTTGCCTAATTGCTCCAACTAGGACTTCCAGTAGTATGTTGAGTAAAAGTGATGAAAGTGGGCATCCTTGTCTTGCTCCTGATCTTAAGAGGAAAAGCTTTTAGCTTTTCACCGTTGAGTCACTGAGTATGATGTTGGCTGTGGGTTTGTTGTATATGGCCTTTATTATGTTGAGGTACATTCCTTCTGTATCCCTTTTGTTGATAGTTTTTATCATAAGGGAGTAGTGAATCTTAGCAAATGCTTTTTTTCTTTTTAAGGAAAATCATTTATTTTTTTACACTAGAAATAATGTACTTTAAGCTGAGGAAATTCTACATTATAAAATGATATAGTTCGTTGTAGGAAAAAAATAAGAGTAGTGGATAGGGGTCTTGGTTTTCATATACTTTCCTGTTACAGATGAGAAAATCTAAGTTCACAGAGACCAAACAAAATTCCTAAGGCCACAGAGGAAGTTGATTACAGAATGATTACCAAAAACCGAGGTTTCTGAGTCCAGGTCAGTTACTTACCCAACATGGCCTTGGATGCATTTGGTCATTTTTTTCCAAAACACTGGTTTGTTTAATGGGGCAAAAATGAATCAGTTGTTAGGCCAAGGGAGCCACTCAAATTTGAGAGATTTATACACTGTTATGAGGTTATAAATTCCAAGTCTATGTAAGGTAAATGAGGAAACTGAAGGCTATACAAGTAATTCAGACATAGTCACTCAGGAAGATAAAGACTGATGTAGAGATAGAAACAAGTTCTGCTTCCTGACCTATTACCCTTCATAGGAAGCTTTTTTTTTTTTGAATTTATTTTTTTATACAGCAGGTTCTTATTAGTTATCCATTTTATACATATCAGTGTATATGTTTCAATCCCAATATATTGCATATATTGAGATGATCACAATTTTTATTCTTCATGTTGTTAACAAAGTGTATCTCATTGATTGACTTGTGGATGTTGAACCATCCTTGCATCCCTAGATTAATTCCCACTTGATCATGGCATATCACCCCTTTCATGTATTGTTGAATTTGGTTTGCTAATACTTTGTTGAGGATTTTTACATCTGAATTCATCAGGTATACTGGCCTGTAATTTTCTTTTTGTGTAATGTCCTTGTCTGGTTTTGGTATCAGGGTAATGCTGGCTTCATAAAATTAGTTTGGAAGTGTTCTCTCCTCTTGTATTTTTTAGAAAAGTTTGATAAGGATTGGTTTTAATTCTCTGAATGTTTCATAGAATAAAACAGTGAAATTATCTGGTCCTGGACTTTTGTTTGTTGCGACACTTTTTTTTTTTTTAATATCCCATTGCTCCGTTTTATTTATTTATTTATTTGTTTATTTTTGGCTGTGATGGGTCTTTGTTGCTGCACACAGGCTTTCTCTAGTTGTGGCAAGTGGGGGCTACTCTTCCTTGTGGTGTGTGGGCTTCTCAATGTGGTGGCTTCTCTTGTTGTGGAGCACAGGCTCTAGGCATGCAGGCTTCAGTAGTTGTGGCACCTGGGCTCAGTAGTTTGTGGCTTGCAGGCTCAGTAGTTGTGTCGCATGGACTTAGTTGCTCTGTGGCATGTGGGATCCTCCTGGACCAGGGCTTGAACCTGTGTGCCTTGCATTGCCAGGTGGATTCTTAACCACTGTGCCACCAGAGAAGTCCCTTTTGGGTCACTTTGAGTGCTGATTCAATCTCCTTACTAGGCTGTTCAGATTTCCTATTTCTTCATGATTGAGACTTGGTAGATTGTACTTTTCTAGGAATTTATCCATTTCTTCTAGGTTGTCAAATTTGTTGGCCTAAAATTGTTCATAGCAGTCTCTTACCCTTGTTATTTCTGTGCTATTATTTGGAAATCTCCTTTTTCATTTCTCAGTTTATTTATTTGAGTCTTTTTTCTTCCTCTGTCTAGCTAAGGCAGTGTTAGGAGCCAGCTCTTAGTTTCATTGATCTTTTACATTGTCTTTTTAGTCTCTATTTCATTTATTTCAAGTACGATCTTTGTTATTTCCTTCCTTACTAACTTGGGGCTTTGTTCTTCTCTTTCTAGTTCTTTTCCTTTGAGGTGTAAAGTTAGGTTATTTTACATTTTTGTTGTTTCTTGATGTGGGCATTTATCACTATAAACTTCCCTCTTTGAACTTTTTGCTGTATCCCGTAAGTTTTAGTATGTTGTATTTCCATTTTCATTTGTCTCCAGGTGATTTTTATTTCCTTTTTGATTTCTTCTTTGAGCTGTTGGTTGTTCAGTTTGTCAGTCTTTGTTGATTTATTAATTTTCTGAGCTGTTTATTTTCTCACAAAAATTTCTATATCCCATTTTCCTTCTCAAGTTACTACACAGGTTACATTGTTCCTTGTTTAGTTTTTTTGAAGAGTTAGTACTTGGTACTTCTTTACTTTACAATCATTATTCAAGCTGTTTCATCATACATTCAGCTACTTTTTTGAAGCTCATTAGTGGATTTAGAACGGCAGTTAGTTGTAGTGAAAAGAGTTCAGAATTTGGAGTTAGGATTAAAAGGTTAAAGTGCCTGTTTTTGTCACTTACTCAACATACAACTCTAGAAAAATTATATATTTTTGCTACTCAAAATGTAGTCTGAGGATCAGTAGTATTGGGCATTATCAGGGAGCTTGTTAGAAATGCAGAATTTCAGATCCCACCCCAGACCTACTCACTCAGTCAGAATCTGCAAGTTAACAAGATCTCTACAAAGAGAAGCACTGTTATATCATTATCTTTGAAACTTAATGTAAAGTAGAGACAATACTTGCTGTATATATTAATCATCTTATCACTATCTGACATAGCGTATGTTTTAGTAATTTGTTTATTGTCTGCTTCCTCCTATTAGAATGTAAGCTCTGTGAGGGAGAATTAGAATGTAAGTTTTGTCTGTTTGCTTATTGCTCTATTTTCTATATGTAGAACAGTGACTAGCACATAGTAAACATTCATTTTTTTGAATCAGCAAATGAATGTCAAATCTCGTAATTTTCATTGCAGTCATTTACTTTTCACTGCTATTTAGAGCTACTTTCATTTAGTATTAGATAGTACAAATATAGAACGTTTCCAGTGTTGCAGAAAGTTCTTTTAGATAGTACTGCTTACGACGCTTTTGCATTCCCTTCCACCCAGATTCAAGAGAATATGTATTTCTGCAGTACAGTTCTGATCAAATCTGTCAACAGCTCCCCATGCCATGTAGAATTAATTTCAAACTCCTTAGTGTAAGCTTTAGAGTCTTTACAGTTTCATTTAATTAAAAATACATATTTTATTCAGGGTGTATTTATTAGGAGAGTCAGTTAAATCCACTGCATGCATAGCATCCATCTGGGCTATATTGCTTTGCCCTCATATGACTTAGGGGAAAGGGGATTTCATGAAAATAAGCTGATGATCCTTTGCTATGCCTTGGAGTAAAGTATTTTGTCTCTGATTGAGGAGTCTTACGTCTTCTGAAAACATACGTGACACCATAACAGGCTAACTTATTAGCTTAGGGGGAAATCAAATCCCATACTAGATAGGATTTTTCCATCACACTGAAAATTCTTTAAAATCTAAATTTTAAGATCCACATAATATTCCATAAAATATATATACTGCTATTTAAAAACATTACCCTCTTGTTGAATAATTATTTCCACATTAGTCTGTTCTTATAAATCACTTTGTAATTAATATCTTTATGTATAAATCTTTATTTCTTCTGATGAGTATTTCTTTAGGAATCCTTTCTGGAAGCATAAAGGCCAAAGGAAGGAAAGCTCACTTTATTTCTTTTAGAGCATAAAAGGAATCTTTTTAATTCAAAATATGTATATAATATCAACTGTATTAACAAATCTCTTTTTCTTTAGGGGATACGTCCAAAGGAGACATAGCTGAAATTCCTCAATCCACCTTGAAACCAGGCATCACTACCACTCCTGAAGATTCAGACACTGTATCTCATTTATCCTTGTCCCCTGAGGACTTTTCTCAGTTGGCTGGAAGGTCTCCTCAAGTGAAGAATATTGGTCAACATACTGATACTCTCAACCAACAGACATTAGCAGACAGTCGTCTAACTGAAGAGGCTCTAAAAGTTTCAGCTGTTCCTGGGCTAGCTGACCAGAAGACTGAGATAGCAACAGTGCCCTCTAGTTCCTACTCACAAAGAGGGAAGCCAAATATTTTCTACCTACAGGGCTTGCCAGATGGTTATCTAACTGAAGAGGCTCTAAAAGTTGCAGCTGTTCCTGGACTTGGTGACCAGAAGACAAGTATATCTACAGTCCCTCCAAGTTTCTACTCACTTGGAGAGAAGCACAGTATTTTCTACCCACAGGCATTGCCAGACGGTCATCAAACTGAAGAGGGTCTGAATGTTTCAGTTCTTCTTGGACTAGCTGATCTAAAGACTGGAAAACCAACAGTACCGGCTAGTTCCTACTCAGTTGGAGAGGAGCCTGGTATTTTCTACCAACAGGCCTTGCCAGGCAGTCATCTACCAGAAGAGGCTCTGAAAGTTTCACCTTCTCCTAGACCAGTTGATGAAAAGACTGGGTTGCCTACTGCATCCTCTACCTCTTACTCACATGGAGAGAAGCCTCGTATTTTCTATCAACAAACATTGCCAGAAAGTCATCTAACTGAACAGGCGCTGAAAGTTTCAGCTGCTTCTGGACCCCCTGTACAGAAGACTGAGATTCCCGTAGTAACTTCTACTTCTTACTCACATAGAGAGCAGCTCAGTATTTTGTGTCAGCAAGAATTGCCAGACAGTCATCTAACTGAACAGGCTCAGAAAGTTTCAGTTGCTCCTGGATTGGCTGAGCAGAAGACTTGGCTTCCTACTGTACCCTCTATATCTTACTCACATAGAGAGAAGCCCAGTATTTTCTACCAGCAAGAGTTGCCAGACAGTCATGTAATTCAAGAGGTTCAACAAGTTTCAGCTGCTCTTGGATTGGCTGAGCGGAAGACTGGGATTCCTACCATACCCTCTACTTCCTATTCACATAGAGAGGAACCTCTTATTTTCTACCAACAAGAGTTGCCAGACAGTTGTCTAACTGAACAGGCTGAGCAAGTTTCAGCTGCTCCTGGATTGGCTGAGCAGAAGACTGGGATATCGACAGTACCCTCTACTTCTTACTCACATAGAGAAAAGCCCAGTATTTTGTACCAGCAAGAGTTGCCAGACAGTCATCTAACTGAACAAGCTCAGAAAGTTTCACCTGCTCCTGGAACCCCTGAGCAGAAAACTGGGATTCCTATAGTAACTTCTACTTCTTACTCACATAGAGAGAAGCCCAGTATTTTCTACCAACAGGATTTGCCAGATAGTCATCTAACTAAAAAGGCTCAGAAGGTTCCAGCTCTTCCAGGACTAGCTCTCCAGAAGAGTGGGACACCAATAGCACCCCCTGCTTTCTACTCACATAGAGGGAAGACCAGTGTAATCTATCAGCAGGAGTTGCCAGACAGTCATCTAAGTGATCAGACTCAGAAAATTTCAGCTATTCCTGGACTAGTTGACCAGAACACTGGGATACAGACAGTACCCTCTAGTTCCTACTTGCAGAGGGAGAAGCCCATTATTTTTTACTGGCAGGAGCTGCCAGACAGTCTTCTAACTGAAGAGGCTGTAAAAGTTTCAGCTTTTCCTAGAACAGCTGACCAGAACACTGAGATACCAACAGGGTCGTCTAGGTCCTACTCATTTGGAGAGAAGCCAGGTGATTTTTTCTACCAGCAGGTGTTACCAGATGGTAATCTAAGTGAAGAGGCTCTGAAAGTTTCACCTGCGTCTAGACCAAGTGACCAGAAGACTGGGATACTCTCAGTACCTGCTAGTTCCTACTCACATAGAGAGAAGCCTAGTATTTTCTACCCACAAGCCTTGCCCGGCAGTCATCTATCTGAAGAGGCTCTGAAAGATTCAGCTATTTCTGGACTAGCTGATCAGAAGACTGGGACATCAGAACCTTCTGGTTCCTACTCACATAGAGAGAAATCCAGTGTTTTCTACCAACAGGAGTTGCCAGATAGTCATCTAACTGGAGAGGCTCAGAAAGTTTCAGGTGTTACTGGAACAGGTGACCAGAAGACTGGGATACCTATAGTAACCTCTGCTTCCTACTTACATAAAGAGAAGCCCACTATTTTCTACCAGCAGGCCTTACCAGATAGATATCTTACTGAAGAGGCTCTGAATGTTTCAACTGCTCCCAGACCAACTGACCAGAAGACTGGGATACCTGCAGTACCATCTAGTTCCTATTCATATAGAGAGAAGCCCATCATTTCTTACCAGCAAGAGTTGCCAGATCTTACTCAACTGGCTTTAAAAGTTTTAGAGGTTCCTGGACCAGCTGACCAGAAGATTGGGATACCAGCAATAATCTCTACTTCTTCCTCATATGGAGAGAAGCCCATCATTTCTTACCAGCAAGAGTTGCCAGATCCTAATGAAGATGCTTTAAAACGTTTAGAGCTTCCTGGACAAGCAGACCAGACCACTGGGATGCGAATTGTGCCCCCTACTTCCTATTCACATAGAGAGAGTCCCATCTTTTCTTACCAGAAGGAGTTGCCAGATATTACTGAAGAAACTTTGAAAGTTTCAGCTGTTCCTGGACCAGCTGACCAGAAGATTGGGATACCAGCAATAATCTCTACTTCTTCCTCATATGGAGAGAAGCCCATCATTTCTTACCAGCAAGAGTTGCCAGATCCTAATGAAGATGCTTTAAAACGTTTAGAGCTTCCTGGACAAGCAGACCAGACCACTGAGATGCGAATTGTGCCCCCTACTTCCTATTCACATAGAGAGAGCCCCATCTTTTCTTACCAGAAGGAGTTGCCAGATATTACTGAAGAAACTTTGAAAGTTTCAGCTGTTCCTGGACCAGCTGACCAGAAGATTGGCATACAAACAGTCCCCTCTAGTTCCTACTCATATAGAGAGAGCCCAGTCTTTTCTTACCAGAAGGAGTTGCCAGATACTACTGAAGAAACTTTAAAAGTTTTTGCTCTTCCTGGAGCAGCTGACCAGAACGCTGAGATACCAACAGGGCCTTCTAGTTCTTACTCACATAAAGAGAAACTCAAGATTTTACCAGATGACCAGAAGGCTGAGTTACTGTCAGCTCCCCTTAGTTCCTACTCACATAGAGAAAAGCCTAAGACTTCAACTGTGATTGGACCAGACGACCAGAAGACTCCATTACTGACAGGTTTTCCTAATTCTTATTCTCAGAGAGTAAAGCCCAGTATTTTCTTTCAACAGCAGTTGCCAGATAGACATCAAAGTGGAGATATTCTGAAGATTTCACCTGTTTCTGAACCAACTGATGTGAATTCTTGGATACAAATACCTCTTTCTAGTTCCTCTTCACACAGAGAGAAATCTAATATTTTCTACCCAAAGGAATTGCCAGACAAACATCCCACTGAAGATTCACTGAAGGTTTCAACAGTTCCTGGACCAGCTGACCAAAAAACTGTGTTACCAGCAGTTCCTCCTAGTTCCTTTTCACATAGAGAGAAACCAGTTCTTTTCTACCAACAGGATTTGCCAGAAAGACATCTAACTGAAAATAACCTGAAGTTCTCAAGTAGTCTTGGGCAAGCTGGTCAGATTACTGGGTTATCAACAGTTCCCCCTAGTACTTATTCACATAGTGAGAAGCACAAACTTGTTTCAGACCATGTCCAAACGCTGATAGATAATTTGGATTCTTCTAACGCCAGTGTTATCTCAAACAACATGCCTTTAAATTCTCAGGCTGATGGTAGAATTGTAATAAATAAGCCAGAATCTTCAGGTTTTGAAGATGTTGGCTCTAAGGAAATCCAGGATACAGAAAACAGTTCCAAAACTCTTAAAGAGATTCAGTCACTTTTAATGGAAGCAGAAAATGTAGCACTGAGACGATGCAATTTTCCTGTTCCCCTTGTCCCTTTCAGAGATGTTAGTGATATTTCATTTATACAATCTAAGAAGGTGGTTTGCTTCAAAGAACCCCCCACAACTGATGCATCTAATGGTGATTTGTCTCAGAGACAGCCATTCACAGAAGAAAGCCCAAGCAGCAAGTGCATACAGAAGGATATTAGCACACAGACGAATCTGAAATGCCAGAGAGGCATTGAAAATTGGGAGTTTATTAGTTCAACTACAGTTAGAAGTCCTTTACAGGAAGCAGAAAGCAAAGCCAGAGTGGCATTAGACGAGACCCTTAGGCAATATAAAGCAGCCAGATCTGTAATGAGATCTGACCCTGGAGGGTATAGTAGAACCATTGAGAATAAGATTGTTATTCCTATGATGACTGTCATTAAAAGTGATTCAAGTAGTGATGCAAGTTCCTGCTCATGGGACAGTAATTCCTTGGAGTCAGTTTCTGATGTGCTTCTAAACTTCTTTCCATATTCTTCACCCAAGACAAGCATGACAGATAGCAAAGAGGAAGAGAGTGTGTTAGAGAGTGACGATGGCAGTGGTAGCAGTGTAGATTCACTGGCTGCACATGTGAAAAACCTTCTGAAATGTGAATCCTCATTGAACCATGCTAAACAAATACTCAGAAATGCAGAGGAGGAGGAATCTCGGGTACGGGCACGAGGTAGGAAAAGATAATTTGTTATAAAGGCAGGGCAAACTCATAAACATTATAGTTTAATAATTTGCTTAAAGTTAAGTGTTGGAGCTCTAAATTAATTTTCTTGCAGAACTGTTAGATGATTACATTTTCTACCAGCAACCCAGAATAAACTCATTTAACCAATAATGAAGTCACAGTATTAATAGTACTAGTTTAAGGTCTTAAGGAAAAGTAAGTTCTGATGTCTGAAGAAAAGGGGAGATAAAACTTGGGTTTCCAAACTCCTAAAGCTTGGATGTTTTCCTGATCTTTTCATTGCACTGTCCTTATTTTGGAGGCAGTAAAAATCTTCAATTTGTGCTTCTCTAAGTCACTCTGTACCGTCAAACTACATATACTTTCTATCCACTTTTCTAATAAAATTCTTAAAGCAGATCTTAGATAGACGTCAGAAAAAACCAAATCAAGATATTTCACACTAGAACTTGGGTTAGAGTTAAATTTCATTCATCTCTAATTGTAGAATTCCATTAAAAAAAAAGAAAAAAGTCTTTAAGACAACATGGCAAATAAATTTGGAAGGCAATTTATAAGCAGTTCAGGCCTACTTGGAAATCTTCTCTTGAGATTAACTTCCTGCACCATTCCTTCTATCACTTATGCATATTTTGATTCTCCAAAAACTTCAAGTTTTATTTATTCTTTTAAAATATTAACTATCATGGAAGTGGCAGTGACTGTAGCAGGAGCTAATTGGGGAGACAAAGGGACTCTTTTGGTTGGAAGGAAGATAAAGATAAAATGGCTGAATACCATATTTAAAGTGGTCTCTTTGGAGAAATGTCTGTAGAATGTTTTTTTAAAAAATCTGACTTTTCAGTGAAATTATATCTCTCAAGAACTTCTAATAGTTTGTCATAAAATTGAGAGTACACACTGTTTAGTAAGCACTGTGGTAGGGCATTAAATTGCATATATTGATGATCTTCTGTGCTCTTATAGTCACTGATACTTTTGCATTGTATGATCTTAAATGTTTTTATGCTTTTCTCTCCAGCCTGGAATCTGAAGTTTAATATGGCTCATGAGTGTGGCTACTCCATTTCAGAAATAAATGAAGATGACAGGAGAAAAGTAGAAGAGATCAAAGCAAAGTTGTTTGGTCATGGGAGAACAACTGACTTGCCCAAGGTATAAAAGAAATCTAGAAATTAAGAGAGAAAATGTGACAGAAAGGGTGTGAAATTTGGATCTCTTTACCGGGGCATTGATGACTCCAGCTGAGTCACTGATAGTCTTTGGCTGAAGTGTTAGGAGTCTTAAGTCTTCAAAAGTTAAGATTTAAGGATTAGGTTCTATAGGTTTTGATTAATTCTAAATTAACCTATTAAAAATTTTTGTCTTAGAAAAATAAGAATGGATTTGCTTGTTTTATCAATATATTCTTATCACTTTTATTTATTCTTGAGGGTGGTATCTTGAGCTGCAGATGCAGTCCAGCTATTTTCAGATATATATTCTCTGCTTAAGAACACACAGCTATAATAGCTTATGTATAAATGACTTTCTTTTTAATAGTACTCATTTTCCATCTATAGTGAACTATTTCATGCATAGAAAAGAATATATATGAAGCGTGTATAAAGAAAAAGTAGAAAGAATTCCTGTTTATTGGCCATCCAGCTTGAGAAGTAGAATGTTACCAAATATCACTGAATTACTGTGTGTTCTCTTCCCCAGTTATATCACTCTTACTTCCTATCCTGACATGTATTGGTTTTTTTGCTGCTCAGTATGGTTTTGAACTATATAACAGATGGAATAAAGATGTTATATATTAAGATGTTATATATTCTTCTGAGAATTGCAATTTTAACACAGTCTTTGGCTTCTGAGGTTCTTCTAGATAGATATACATAGTTTTAATTTATTCCTTTTTATTGCTGTAAGTATTCCAGTGTATGAATATATTATAGTTTATCCATTCTCTTGTGCATGGGGCATTTGGTCTGCTATTACGAACAATAATGGGGTATAATGATACCTATCTTACAGGATTTTGCTATGGCTTACATGAGATAATGCCTATAAAAGTGCTTATTAGGGTGTGTGATATTGCTCAATAATTGGCAGCTGTTACTATTAATTCCATAAAAATTGATATAGCTATCAGATATGTACACTTAATGGCGTAATTCATACAGTTTCTTAGAAAATTGTCAGTGATATAACATAATTATTTGACTTACCAATTTTGGAAAAGTTTTTTGAAAGTATAAATTAGATGGATTTTAGTTTTGTATATATGCTTGTGAAAAACAAAATTAACAGATAATAAAATGGATAAGTAGTTGTTCTAGCACCCTTTTTCTTAAAAGCACATGTTTTCCCCAGTGATTTGCCTGCCTTCCTTCCTTCTTTCCTTCCTTCGGAATTTTTTATTATGGTAAGATAACATGGGATCTACACTCTTAAAACTCTTATATGCAGAATACAGCATTAATTATAGGGTTTTTTTTTTGCGGTACGCGGGCCTCTCACTGTTGTGGCCTCTCCCGTTGCGGAGCACAGGCTCCGGACGCGCAGGCTAAACGGCCATGGCTCACGGGCCTAGCCGCTCCGCGGCATGTGGGATCTTCCCGGACCAGGGCACGAACCCGTGTCCCCTGCATCGGCAGGCGGACTCTCAACCACTGCGCCACCAGGGAAGCCCTAGGTTTTATAGTTAATGTTGTATAGCAGATTTTTTGACTCTGCTGGTAATTTTTTTTAAATATTCTTCTGTGAACACATAACAAAAGTTAAGTTGTCTTTTCTGACTATTAAGCTATTTGCTATTCATTTTCCTCAGAATGAAATGTACAAGTGGATATATTAAATTACCTTTTCAAAAGTTGAAGTACAAGTATAATTGACTATGTTAGTTTCAGCTTCACAGCTTAGTGATTTGATATTTCTAACATTACAAAATGATCACCAAGATAAGTCTAGTTACCATCTGTCATGATACAAAGTTTTTACACTAGTATTGACTATATTCCCCCATGTTGTACATTTCATCCCCATGACTCATTTTTTTTTGTTTATCTTAGTCTTTTTCACCTATTTCACTCTTCCCTCCCATCCCCCTCCCCTCTGGCAATCACCTGTTTGTTCTCTGTATCTATGAGAATACTTCTGTTTTGTTATGTTTATCCATTTGTTTTGTTTTTAGACTCCACATGTAAGTGAAATCATACAGTATCTGTCTCTCTTTGTCTGATTTATTTCATTTACTGTAATACCCTCTAGGTCCATCCATGTTGTTGCAAATGGCAAGATTTCATTCTTTTTTATGGTTAATAGACCATGATATATATATATATATATCATGGTCTATTAACCATATGGGGTGTGTGTGTATATATGTGTGTGTGTGTCTATATATATATATCTTTATCCATTCATCTCTTGGTAGACACTTAGGTTACTTCCGTATCTTGACTATTGTAAGTAATGATGTGCTGCGTATAGGGGTGCATGTATCTTTTTGAATTAGTGTTTTTGTTTTCTTTGGAAAAATACCCATAAGTTAATTGATGGATCATGTGGTAGTGCTATTTTTAATTTTGTAAGGAACCTCCATACCGTTTTCCATAGTGGCTGCACCAATTTACATTCCCACCAACAGTGCATGAGTGTTCCCTTTCCTTCACATCCTTACCAGCACTTACTTGCTCTCTTTTTGATAATAACCATACTAACAAGTGTGAGGTGATATCTCATTGAGATTTTTATTTGCATTTCTCTGATGATAGTCATGTTGAGCATCTTTTTGTGTGTCTGTTAGCCATCTGTATGTCTTTTTTACAAAAATGTCTATTCAGATCCTCTGGCCATTTTTTTTTTTTTTTTTTTTTTTTGCGGTATGCAGGCCTCTCACTGTTGTGGCCTCTCCCGTTGCGGAGCACAGGCTCCGGACGCGCAGGCTCAGTGGCCATGGCTCACGGGCCCAGCCGCTCCGCGGCATGTGGGATCTTCCCAGACCGGGGCATGAACCCGTGTCCCCTGCATCGGCAGGCGGACTCTCAACGACTGCGCCACCTGGGAAGCCCTGGCCATTTTTTAATTGAGTTGTTTGGTTTTTTTTGATTTGAGTTGTATGAATTTTTTGTGTATTTTGGATATTAATCCCTTGTCATATATATCATTTGCAAATATCTTCTTCCATTCAGTAGGCTGCCATCTTGTTTTGTTGATAGTTCTGTTTGCTGTGCAGTAGCTGTTTAGTTTGATATAGTCCATTTGTTTATTTTTGCTTTTGTTTCCCTTGCCTAAGGAGATATATTCAAAAAAATATTGCTAAGAGTGATCTCAGAGTATACTGCCAATATTTTCTTTTAGGAGTTTTATGGTTTCAGGACTTCCATTTAAGTCTTTAATTCATTTTGAGTTTATTTTTGCATATGGTGTGAGAAGGTAGTCCAGGTTGCTTCTTTTGCATGTAGCTGTCCAGATTTCCCAATACCATTTATTGAAGAGGATATCTTTTCCCTGTTGTTTATTTTTGCCCCTTTGGTCATAGATTAGTTGACCATGTAAGTTTCTGGGGTCTTTACTCTGTTCCATTGTTCTATATGTCTGTTTTTGTGCCAATACCATACTGTTTTGACATCTGTAGCTTTATGGTATAGTTTGAAATCAAGGATAGTAATACCTCCAGCTTTGTTTTTCTTTCTCAAGACTTTAAGCTATTTGGGGTCTTTTGTGTTTCCATACAAATTTTAGATTTATTTTTTCTTGTTTTGTGAAAAATGCCACTGGTATTTTGGTAGGGATTGCATTGAATTTGTAGATTGCCTAGGGGATTATGGTCACTTTAACAATATTAATCTTCCAATCCATGAGCAAGGTCTATCTTTGGATTTTGTGTTCAAATTCAAGTGTTTATTTTTTTTTAACATTCTGTCAACTTTTGTTTAAAAGATTATATCTTTTAGAGCTGTTTTAGGTTCGTAGCAAAATTGCAAGGAAGATACAGAGATTTCCCATATACCCCCTGCCCCCATCACATGCATTTCCTCTGCCATTATCAACATCCCCCACCAGAGTGGTACAGTTTTTACAATGGATGAACCTACACTGATGTCTTAAGCACCCTAAGTCCACAGTTTACATTAGGGTTCACTTCTGGTATTGTACATTCTGTGTGTTTGGATAGTGTATAATGACATGTATCCATCATTATAATATACAGAGTAGTGTCACCACCCTAAAATTCCTCTGTACTCCATCTATTCAAGTCTACCACCCACAGTGCAACCACTGATCTTTTTACTGTCTCCATACTTTACCATTTTCCACATTGTCTTACAGTTGGAATCATACGTTTTGTAGCCTGTTCAGGTTGGCTGTCTCGATTAGTAATATGCATTAAGGTTCTTCCGTGTTTTGTTATGGCTTCATAGCTCATTTCTTTTTAGCAATGAATAATATTCCATTGTCTGGATGTACCACAGTTTATCCATTCATCTACTTAATAGAATTTATCCCTACATCTACTGAAGGACATCTTGGTTCCTTCTAGGTTTTGACAATTATTAATAAATCTGCTATAAACATCAGATGCAGGTTTTTGTGTGGACATAGTTTTCAGCTCAGTTGGGTAAATATCAAGGAGCACAAATGCTAGACCGTATGGTACGAGTATGCTTAGTTTCATAGAAACTGCCAAACCATCTTATAAAGTGACTGTTTCATTTCACATTCCTACCAACAATGAATCAGAGTTTCTGTGGCTCCACATGCTCGCTAGCATTTGTTATTTTCTCACCGTGTCCGAGGTCATATAAGTTTTCTCCTATGTTGTTTTCTAGGAGTTTTGCATTTTACATTTAGGTCTATGATCCATTTTGATTTAATTTCTGTGAAGGGTTTAAAGTCTGTGTCTAGATTCATTTTTTCTACATGGATGTCCAGTTATTCCAGCACCATTTGTTGAAAATGCTACTTTTACTCTGTTGTATTGCCTTTGTGCCTTGTCAAAGATCAGTTGACTGTATTTACATGGGTCTGTTTCTGGACTCTGTTCTGTTACAGTGATCTATTTGTCTATTTCACCAGTACTACACTGTGTTGATTACTGTAGCTTTATAGTAAGTCTCAAATTCAGAAAGTGTCAGTTTTCCTACTTGGTTCTTCTCCTTCATAATTGTGTTGGCTCTTCTGGGTCTTTTGCCCCTCCATATAAACTTTGGAATCAGTCTTTCAATATCCACAAAATAACTTACTGGCATTATGATTGGACTTGCACTGAATTTATACATCAGTTTAGGAGGAACTGAGGATCCTGAAAATATTGAGTCTTCCTGTCGATAAACATGGAATCTCTCCATTTATTTAATTCTTCTTTAATTTCTTTCATCAAGAATTTATAATTTTCCTCATATAGATCTTGTATATATTTTGTTAGTTTATATGTAAACATTTCATTTTTATAGGATGCTAATATAAATGGTATTGTGGTTTTAATTTCAAATTTCGCTTGTTCATAAATGATACATAGGTGAGCGTTGACTTGTATATTAACCTTGTATTTGGCAACTTAGTGTAATTGCTTATTAGTTCCAAGAGTTTTTTTTGTTGAGTCTTTCAGATTTTCTGCAGATCATCATGTAATCTGCAAACACAGTTTTATTTCTTCCTTCTCCAGCTGTATACTTTTTATTTCCTTTACTTGTCTTAAAGCATTAGCTAGGATCCAGCGTGATGTTGAAAAAGAGGGTGAGATGGGCATCCTTAATGAGTTTCTGATCCTTGTGGGAAAGCTAGTTTCTCACCATGAAATATGGTGAGGAAGTTTTCCTCTGTTCCTGGTTTACTGATCGTTTTCTCATGAATGGGTGTTGGATTTTTTCAAATATGCTTTTTGCCTCTATTGATATAATTGTGTGATTTTTCTTTTTTAGGCTTTGATGTGATGGATTACATTAATTGATTTTTGAATAATGAACCAGTCTTGCATACCTGGGATAAATCCCACTTGGTCACTGCATATAATTATACTTTGTTGGATTTGATTTGTTAATACTTTATTGAGGATTTTTGCAACTATATTCATGAGAAGAGATATTGGTCTGTAGTGTTTTTTTGGTTTTTTGGTTTTTTCCCCCTTGAAGTGTCCTTGTCTGGTTGTTTTATTAGGGTAATGCTGGCTTCATAGAATGAATTAGGAAGAAGTATTTCTTCTGCTTCTGTCTCTGAAAGAGATTGGAGGGAATTGGTATAATTTCTTCCTTAAATGTCTGGTAGAATTCACCAGTGAAGCCACTTGGGCCTACTGCTTTCTTTTTTTAAAAGGTTGTTAAGTTACTGATTCAATTTCTTACATAAATTGGTGCCTATTCAGCATGTCTTTTTCTTCTTATGTGAGTTTTGGCACATTGTGTCTTTTAAGGAATTGGTCCATTCCATCTAGGTTGTCAAATTTGTGGGCATGTGGTTTGTTCCTAATATTCCTTTGTTTTCCTTTTAATGTCCATAGGATCTGTAGTGATGTCCCGGTTGCATTTTAGATATTAGTAATTTGTGCCTGCTCTTTCCTTTTCTTAGTTTGCTTGGCTTATTGATATTTATTTATTTATTTGTTTGTTTTGCTTACTTTGGACTTAATTTGCTCTTCTTTTTGTAGTTTCCTAAGGTAGAAATTTAGACTATGGATTTTAGATCTTTCTTTTCTAATATATGCATTCAGTGCTATAAATTTTCTATGCACTGCTTTCACTGCATTCCACAAATTTTCACAAGTTGTATTTTCATTTTCATTTAAGTTAATATAGTTCTTCTTTGATTTATATGTTTTTAGAAGTATGTTGTTTAATCTCCACATATTTGGGGGTTTTCCAACTGTCTTTGTGTCATTTCTAGTTTAACTTTATTCTGGTCTAAGAGCATTGTATGGTTACTGTTTTTTAAAATTTGTTAAGGTGTGTTTTATGGCCCAGAACATGGCGTATTGTTCCATGTGAGCTTGAGAAGGATGTGTAGTCTGCTGTTTTTGACTGAAGTAATTTATAGATGTGCATTTATATCCATTTTATTGATGTTTTTGAGGTGAAGTATGTTCTTACTGATTTGCTGCCTGAGAGATTTGTTCATTTCTGATGGAGGGGTGTTAAAGTCTCCAACTATTATAGTGGATTCATCTATTTCTCTTTGCAGTTCTATCATTTTTTGTCTCATGTAGTTCTACAGTCTTGTTAGCTGAGTATATACATTGTTTCATCTTCTTGGAGAATTGACCCCTTTATCATTATGTTATGCCTTTCTTTATCCTTGATAACTTTCCTTCCTTTGAAGTCTGTTCTGTCTGAAATTAATATAGCACTTCTACTTTCTTTTGATTAGTATTAGCATGGTATATTTTTCTCCATTCATTTACTTTTCATCTACATGTGTTTTTATATTTAAAGTGGCTTTCTTGTAGATAACATATAGTTGGGTCTTGTTTTTTTGATCCACTCTGGCAATCTCTGTCTTTTAATTATTATACTTAGACCATTGGCTTTCAAAGTGATTATTAATATAGTTGGATTGATGTCTATCATATTTATTGCTATTTTCTATCATTGCCCTTGTTCTTTGTTCATATTTTTGTCTTCCACTCTTTTCTGCTGTTTGTGTTTTATTTTGTGTGTATATATAAAATGGAGGATTTATTTATTTATTTTAAAATTTATTTTATTGAAGTATAGTTGATTTACAATGTTGTGTTAATTTCTGCTGTACAGCAAAGTGATTCAGTAATACTGCCTTTTATGGTTTTCTATGTATGTATGTATTTATTAACTTTCTGTTTTATACTGGAGTATAGTTGATTAACAATGTTGTGTTAGTTTCAGGTGTACAGCAAAGTGATTCAGTTATACATATACATGTATCTGTTTTTCAAATTCTTTCACCATTTAGGTTGTTATGTAATATTGAGCAGAGTTCCCTGTGTTGTATAGTAGGTCCTTGTTATCTATTTTAAATATAGCAGTGTGTACCTGTCAATCCCAAACTGCCTAACTATTCCTCCCCCCCACCCTTCCCCTCTGGTAACCATAAGTTTGTTCTCTAAGTCTGTGAGTCTGTTTCTGTTTTGTAAATTACTTCATTTGTGTGTGTTTGTGTGTGTGTGTATTTGTTTTTACATTCCGCATATAAGTGATATCATATGATATTTGTCTTTGTCTGACTTCACTCAGTATGACAATCTCTAGGTCCATCCATGTTGCTGCAAATGGCATTGTTTCATTCTTTTTATGGCTGAGTAATATTCCATTGTATATGCGTACCACATCTACTTTATCCATTCATTTGTCGATGGACCTAATTTAGGTTGCTTCCATGTCTTGGCTTTTGTGAAAGGTGCTGCAGTGAACATTGGGATGCATGTATCCTTTCGGATCATCCTTTTCTCTGAATATATGCCCAGGAGTGGGATTGCAGGATCATACGATAGCTCTACTTTTAGCTCTTTAAGGAACCTCCATACTGTTCTCCACAGTAGCTGTACCAATTTACATTTCCACCAACAGTGTAGAAGGGTTCCCTTCTCTCCACACCTTCTCCAGCATTTATTGTTTGTAGATTTTTTGATGGTAGCCACTCTGACTGATGTGAGGTGATATCTCATTGCATCAATGGTTTTGATCTGCATTTCTCTAATAATTACCGATGCTGACCAAATTTTCATGTGCCTCTTTGTCATCTATATGTGTTCTTTGGAGAAATGTCTATTAGGTCTTCTGCCCATTTTTTGATTGGGTTGTTTGTTTTTATGTTATTAAGCCGCATGAGCTGTTTGTAAATTTTGGAGACTAATCCCTTGTTGGTTGCATCTTTTGGAAATACTTTCTTCCATTCTGTGGGTTGTGTTTTCGTTTTGTTTATGGTTTCCTTTGCTGTGCAAAAGCTTTTGAGTTTAATTAGGTCTCATTTGTTTATTTTTGTTTTTATTTCCATTACTGTGGGAGACAGATTGAAAAAGATATTGCTGTGATTTATTGAAGAAGATATTGCAGTGATTTATTGAAAAAGATATTGCTGTGATTTATGTCAGAGAGTATTCTGCCTATGTTTTCCTCTAAGAGTTGTGTATGGTGTTAAAGAATTTCCTAATTTCATTTTTTTTTACATGTAGCTGTCCAGTTTTCCCAGCACCATTTATTGAAGAGACTGTCTTTCCTCCATTTTATAGTCTTGTTTCCTTTGTCATAGGTTAATTGACCATAGGTACGTCAGTTTATTTCTCGGCTTTCTATACTGTTTCATTGATCTATATTCCTATTTTTGTGACAGTCCCATACTGTTTTGGTGACTATAGCTTTGTAGTGTAGTCTGAAGTCAGGGAGCCTGATTTCTCTAGCTCCATTTTTCTTTCTCAAGATTGATTTGGCTATTTGGGGTCTTTTGTGTCTCCATACAAATTTTAAGATTTTTTTGTTCTAGTCCTGTGAAAATGGCCATTGGTAATTTGATAGGGGTTGCATTGAATCTGTAGACCACCTTGGGTAGTATAGTCATTTTGACAATATTGATTCTTCCAATCCAAGAACATGGTGTATCTTTTGATCTGTTTGTGTTGTCTTTGATTTCTTTCATCTGTGTCTTATAGTTTTTGGAGTACAGGTCTTTTGTCTCCCTAGGTAGGTTTATTCCTAGGTATTTCATTCTTTTTGATGCGATGGTAAATGGGATTGTTTCTTTAATTTCTCTTTCTGATCTTTTGTTATTAGTGTATAGAAATGCAGCAGATTTCTGTGTATTAATTTTGTAACCTGCAACTTTACCAAATTCATGGATGAGCTCTAGTAGTTTTCTGGTAGTGTCTTTAGGATTTTGTATGTATAGTATAGTATCTGCAAACAGTGACGGTTTAACAACTTCTTTTCCAATTGGATTCCTTTTATTTCTTTTTTTTCCCCCTCTGATTGCTGTAACTAGGACTTCCAAAACGATGTTGAATAAAAGTGGCAAGAGTGGACATCCTTGTCTTTTTCCTGATCTTAGAGGAAATGCTTTCGGCTTTACACCATTGAGTATGATGTTAGCTGTAGATTAGTTGTATATAGCCTTTATTATGTTGAGGTAGATTCCCTCTATGTTCACTTTCAGGAGAGCTTTTATCATAAATAGGTGTTGAATTTTGTCAAAAGCTTTTTCTGCCTCTATTGAGATGATCATATGGTTTTTATTCAGTTTGTTGATGTGGTGTATCATACTGATTAATTTGTGATATTGAAAAATCCTTGCATCTCTGGGATAAATCCTACTTGATCATGATGTATGATCCTTTTAATGTATTATTGGATTTGGATTGCTAGTATTTTGTTGAGGATTTTTGCCTCTGTGTTCACCCGTGATATTGGCCTGTAATTTTCTTTTTTTGTGGTATCTTTGTTTTTGGTATCATGGTGATGGTAGCCTCATAGAATGAGTTTGGGAGTTTTCCTTCCTCTGCAAATTTTTGGAACAGTTTCAGAAGGATAGGTGTTAGCTCTTCTCTAAATGTTTGATAGAATTTGCTTTTGAAGCCATTTGGTCTTGGACTTTTGTTTTTTGGGAGTTTTAAAATCACAGTTTCAATTTCAGTACTTGTGATTGGTCTGTTCATATTTTCTATTTCTTCCTGGTTCAGTCTTGAGAGATTGTACCTTTCTAAGAATTTGTCCATTTCTTCCAGGTTGTGCATTTTGTTGGCTTACAGTTGCTTGTAATAGTCTCTTATGATCCTTTGTATTTCTGTGGTGTCAGTTGTAACTTCTCCTTTTTCATTTCCAATTGTATTGATTTGTGTCCTCCTCCTTTTTTTCTTAATGAGTCTGGCTGTAGGTTTATCAATTCTGTTTATATTTTCAAAGAACCAGCTTTTAGTTTCATTGATCTTTGCTATTGTTTTCTTCATCTCTATTTCATTTATTTCTGCTCTGATCTTTATGATATCCTTCTACTGACTTTAGGTTTTGCTTGTTCTTCTTTCTCTAGTTGCTTTAGGTGTAAGGTTAGGTCATTTATTTTACATTTTTCTTGTTTTCTGAGTTAAGATTGATTTGCTATAAACTTTTCTCTTAGAACTGCTTTTGCTACATTCCATAGATTTTGGATCATTGTGCTTTTGTTTTCATTTTCTCCAGGTATTTTTTGATTTCCTCTTAGATTTCTTCAGTGATCCATCGGTTTTTTAGTATAGCATATTGTTCAGCCTCCACGTGTTTGTGTTTTTTAAAGCTTTTTTTTTTCTTGTAGTTTATTTCTAACCTTGTAGTGTTGTGGTCAGAAAAGATGCTTGATATGATTTCAATTCTCTTACATTTACCGAGGCTTGCTTTGTGGCCCAGCATGTGGTCAGTCCTGGAGTATATTCTGTTTGCACATGAGAAGAATGTTTATTCTGCTGCTTTGGGATGGAATGCTCTATAAATATCAATTTAGTCCATCTGATCTAATGTGTCATTTAAGGCCTGTGTTTCCTTATTGATTTTCTGTCTGGATGATCTGTCCATTGATGAAAGTGGGGTGTTAAAGTCCCACACTATTATTGTGTTACTGTCAATGTCTCCCTTATGGCTGTTAGCATTTGCCTTATATTCAATATATTGAGGTGCTTCTATGTTGGGTGCACATACATTTACAATTGTTATATCTTCTTCTTCTTGGGTTGATCCCTTGATCATTATGTAGTGTCCTTCTTTGTCTCTTTTAACAGTCTTTGTTTTCAAGTCTATTTTGTCTGATATGAGTATTGCCATTCCAGCTTTCTTTCTTTCTTTTTTTTTTTTTTTAAGAAGATGTTGGGGTAGGAGTTTATTAATTAATTAATTTATTTTTGCTGTTGGGTCTTCGTTTCTGTGTGAAGGCTTTCTCTAGTTGTGGCAAGCGGGGGCCACCTTCATCGCGGTGCACGGGCCTCTCACTATGGTGGCCTCTCTTGTTGCGGAGCACAGGCTGCAGACGCGCAGGCTCAGTAGTTGTGGCTCACGGGCCTAGTTGCTCCGCGGCATGTGTGATCCTCCAAGACCAGGGCTCGAACCCGTGTCCCCTGCATTAGCAGGCAGATTCTCAACCACTGCGCCACCAGGGAAGCCCCCCCAGCTTTCTTTTGATTTTCATTTGTGTGGAATACCTTTTTCCATCCCCCTCACTTTCAATGTGTATGTGTCCCTAGGTCTGAAGTTGGTCTCTTGTAGACAGCATATATACAGGTCTTGTTTTTGTATCCATTCAGCAGGTCTGTGTCTTTTGGTTGGAGGATTTAATCCATTTACATTTAAGGTAATTATGAATATGCATGTTCCTATTGTCATTTTGTTAATTGTTTTGGGCTTGTTTTTGGAGGTCTTTTTTCTTCCCTTCTTTTCTTGTTTGATGACCATCTTTAGTGTTGTGTTTGGGTTGTTTTTTCTTTTTTTGTGTGCATCTATTGTAGTTTTTGGGTTTGCTGTTCCCATGGGGTTTTGATATAGCCGTCTGTATATGTACAAGATTGTTTTAAGTTGCTGCTTTCTTTCTCACCTACAGAATTTCCCTTAGCATTTGTTTTGAAGCTGGTCTGGTGGTGCTGAATTCTCTTAACTTTGGCTTGTTTGTAAAGCTTTTGATGTCTCCATGAAATCCCAATGAGAGCCTCACTGGGTAGAGTATTCTTGGTTGTAGTTTCTTCCTTTTCATCACTTTAAATATATTGTGGTACTCCCTTCTGGTCAGCAGAGTTTCAGCTGAGAAACCAGCTGATAACCTTTCAGGAGTTCCCTTGTATGTTATTTGTCAACTTTCTCTTGTTGCTTTTAATACTTTGTCTTTAATTTTTGTCTATTTGATTACTATGTGTCTCGGTGTGTTCCTCCTTGGGTTTATCCTACCTGGGACTCTGCAGTTCCTGGACTTGGGTGACTGTTTCCTTTCCCATGTTAGGGAAGTTTTCAGCTATTATCTCTTCAAGTGTTTTCTCAGGGTGCTTCTCTCTTCTCCTTCTGGGACCCCTATAATGCGAATGTTGGTGTGTTTAATGTTGGTCCCAGAGGTCTCTTAGACTCTCTTCATTGTTTTTCATTCTTTTTTCTTTATTCTTTTCCGTGGCAGTGATTTCCACCATTCTATCTTCTAAGTCACGTTCTTCTCCTCACTTAATTCTGCTATTGAATCCTTCTGTATTTTTCATTTCAGTTCTCATATTATTAATCTCTGTTTGTTCTTTAGTTTTTCTAGGTCTCTGTTAAACATTTCTTGAATCTTCTCTATCCTTGCCTCCATTGTTTTTCCCATATCTTGGATCATCTTCACTATCATTATTCTAAATTCTTTTTCTGGTAGGTTGGCTATCTCCACTTCACTTAGTTGTTGTTTTGGGGTTTCATCTTGTCCTTTCACAAATTCCTCTGCTGTCTTATTTTGACTAACTTTCTGTGATTGTTGTTTCCATTCCACAGGCTGCAGGATTGTAGTTCTTGCTTCTGCTATCTGCCCTCTGGTGGATGCCTTTTATGGTTTTAGTCGAGCATTTATGTGATTACATTTTCTCTCATTTCTTAGCATATATGTTATAGTTTTTTCTCTTTAAAAATTTTTTTATTATTTGTCCTAGAATTTGTTTTCGAGATCCTGGATCATCTTCACTATCGTTATTCTGAATTCTTTTTTCTGGAAGGTTGCCTATCTCCAGTTCACTTAGTTATATTTCTGGGGTTTTATCTTGTTCCTTAATCTGCAACATAATTCTCTGCCTTTTCATTTTGTCTGACTTCCTGTGATTGCGGTTTTCATTCTACAGGCTGCAGGATTGTAGTTCTTGCTTCTGTGTGCCCTCTGGTGAATGAGGCTGTCTAGGAGGCTTGTGCAAGCTTCCTGTTGGGAGGGACTGGTGATAGAACTGGGTCTTGCTCTGGTGGGGAGAGCCATTCTCAGTAAAACTTTAACCTTGTCATCTGCTGATGGGTGGGGCTGTGTTCCCTTACTCTTAGTTGTTGGCTGAGGTGACCCAGCACTGGAGCCTACGGGCTGTGTGGTGGGACCAACGGCAACCTCCAGGAGGGCTCATGCCAATGGGTGCTTCCCAGAACCACTGCTGCCAATGCTCCTCTCCCCATGGTGAGCTCCTGTCTCTCATGGTGAGAGACCCAGGGCCTCTCTCTGCAGGAGACCCTCAAACACTAGCAGGCAGGTTTGGTTCCGACTCCTGTGGGGTCACTGCTCCTTTCCCCTGGGTCCTGGTGCGCACAGGTCTCTGTGTGTGCCCTCTAGGAGTGGAGTCTCTGTTTCCCCCAGTCCTGTGGAAATCCTGCAGTCAAATCTCGTTGGCCTTCAAAGCCATATTCTCTGGGGATTCCCAGTCTTGTTGCCAGACCCCCAGGCTGGGAATCTGGACATGGGGCTCAGAACCTTCACTCCAGTGGGAGGACTTCTGTGGTATAATGGTGCTCCAGTTTATGGGTTGACCACCCTGTGGGTATGGGATTTGATTTTATCGTGATCACGCCACTCCTACCATCTCATTGCGGCTTTTCCTTTGTCTTTGGATATGGGGTATCCTCCTTGGTGGGTTCCAGCGTCTTGCTGTCGATGGCCGTTCAGCAGCTTGTTGTGATTTCTGTGCTCTCGCAAGAGGAGGTGAGTGCACGTCCTTCTACTCCACCATCTTGAACCAATCTCTAGAATTTGTAAAATACATTTGCACCCAATCTAGGTCTACTTTCAAGTAACACTACACAGATAACTTCACAGATAGTATTGAGCACTTTCTAATACCAAAATAATCCCAGTTCTTCCCTCCTATTTCTTATATCATTGCTGCCATTCATTTCATACATACACATACACATGCACAAACTATATATATATATCTTTTTTTCCTCCCAGCTACAAAAGAATTTTAAAGATCACTTAATCATTTTTGAGTAGTATATAATGAAGATGTAATTTTATTATTTTTTTAATGTGGCTGTTTTGTTATAAAACTTTATTGACAAAAGCAGGAAAAAATAAACAGGAAGCAGACTGGACTCAGCCCACAGGCCATAGTTTGAACTATAGTGTAATACAGTATAATGTCTCATCAATATACCTTAATTTACTCAACTATTTTTTTTTTTTTTTTTGCGCTACGTGGGCCTCTCACTGTTGTGGCCTCTCCTGTTGCAGAGCACAGGCTCCGGACGTGCAGGCCCAGCGGCCATGGCTCACGGGCCCAGCCGCTCCGCGGCATGTGGGATCTTCCTGGACCGGGACACAAACCCGTGTCCCCTGCGTCGGCAGGTGGACTCTTAACCACTGCACCACCAGGGAAGCCCAACTATTTTTTTTATCACTGGGCATTTATTTTATAATTTATAAAAAAATTTTTTTGGGAACTGTTGTTGATTTACAATATTGTGTTAGTTTTAGGTGTACAGCAAAGTAATTCATACATATTCATAATTCTTTCCCATTATAGATTCTTTTTCAGAATCTTTCTCATTATGGGTTATTATAAGATATTGAATATAATTCCCTGTGCTATATTCAGTAATCCCTTGTTGTTTATCTATTTTATATATAGTGGTGTGTATCTTTTTTAAATTATTATTATTATTTTATTAAAAACATTTTTTAACCTCTTTATTGGAGTATAATTGTTTTACAATGATGTGTTAGTTTCTGCTTTACCACAAAGTGTATCAGTTATCCATATACATATGTCCCCATATCTCTTCCCTCTTGCATCTTCCTCCTGACTACCCTCCCTATCCCACCCCTCTAGGTGATTAACAAAGCACCGAGCTGATCTCCCTGTGCTATGCGGCTGCTTCCCACTAGCTATCTGTTTTACATTTGGTAGTGTATATATGTCCATGCCACTGTCTCACTTTGTCCCAGCTTACCCTTCCCACTCCCTATACCCTCAAGTCCATTCTCTAGTAGGTCTGCATCTTTATTCCTGTCTTGCCCCTAGGTTCTTCTGATCATTTTTTTCTTTTTTTTTAGATTCCATATATATGTGTTAGCATACGGTATTTGTTTTTCTCTTTATGACTTACTTCACTCTGTATGACAGTCTCTAGGTCCATCCACCTCACTATAAATAAGTTTCGTTCCATTTTATGGCTGAGTAATATTCCATTGTATATATGTGCCACATCTTCTTTATGCATTCATCTGTTGATGGACACTTAGGTTGCTTCCATGTCCTGGCTATTGTAAGTAGAGCTGCAATGAACATTTTGGTACATGACTCTTTTTTTTTTCTTTTTTCATGACTCTTTTTGAATTATGGTTTTCTCAGGGCATATGACCAGTAGTGGGATTGCTAGGTCGTATGGTAGTTCTATTTTTAGTATTTTAAGGAACCTCCACACTGTTCTCCATAGTGGCTGTATCACTTTAAGTGATGTGTATCTGTTAATCCTATTCTCCTAATTTATCCCTCCTCCCCTCCTTTCCCCTTTGGTAACCATAAGTTTGTTTTCTACATCTGTGAGTCTATTTCTGTTTTGTAAATAAGTTCATGTGTATTATTGTTTAGATTCCACATGTAAGTGATGTCATAATATTTGTCTTTCTGCGTCTGATTTCACTTAGTATGATAATCTCTAGGTCCATCCATGTTGCTGCAAATGGCATTGTTTCGTTTTTCTTTTTATGGCTGAGTAGTGTTCCATTGTATATATATGCCACATCTTCTTATCCTTTCGTCTGTCGATGGACACTTAGGTTGCTTCCACGTCTTGGCTATTGTAAATAGTGCTGCTGTGAACGTTGGCGTGCATGTATCTTTTTTGTTGTTTTTTTGTTTTTTTTTTGTGGTACGCGAGCCTCTCACTGTTGTGGCCTCTCCCATTGCAGAGCACAGGCTCCGGATGCGCAGGCTCAGCGGCCATGGCTCACGGGCCCAGCTGCTCTGCGGCATGTGGGATCTTCCCAGACCGGGGCACGAGAACCTGTGTCCCCTACCTCGGCAGGCAGACTCTCAACCACTGTGCCACCAGGGAAGCCCTGCATGTATCTTTTTGAATTAGAGTTTTTGTCTTTACTGGATATATGCCCAAGAGTGGGATTTGGATCATATGGTAACTCTATTTTATTTTCTTAATTTATTTTTTATTTAATTAATTTAATTAATTTATTTCTGGCTGCATTGGGTCTTTGTTGCTGCACACGGGCTCTCTCCAGCTGTGGCGAACGGGGGCTACTCTTCATTGCGGTGCGCGGGCTTCTCATTGCAGTGGCTTCTCTTGTTGCGTGCAGAGCACGAGCTCTAGGCACATGGGCTTCAGTAGTTGTGGCACATGAGCTCAGTAGTTGTGGCTTGCAGGCTCTATAGCACAGGCTCAGTGGTTGTGGTGCACGGGCTTAGTTGCTCCGCAGCATGTCGGATCTTCCCAGATCAGGGCTTGAACCCATGTCCCCTTAATTGGCAGGTGGATTCTTAACCACTGCGCAACCAGGGAAGCCCCGGTAACTCTATTTTTAAAGTAATGTCCATACTGTTTTCCATAGTGGCTGCACCAATTTAAATTCCCACCAGCAGTGTAGGAGGGTTTCCTTTTCTCTACACCCTCTCCAGCATTTATTATTCGTAGATTTTTTGATGATGGCCATTCTCACTGGTGTGAGGTCATTCTAGTTTTTTGTTTCTTTTTTTTTTTTAATGGTAGAGAATCTTTAATTTTTTTTTAAATTTATTTTTGGCTTCATTGGGTCTTTGTTGCTGCACGTGGGCTTTCTGTAGTTGCGGCGAGTGGGGGCTACTCTTCGTTGCAGTGGACTGGCTTCTCTTGTTGCAGAGCACAGGCTCTAGGTGCACAGGCTTCAGTATTTGTGGTGCATGGGCTTAGTAATTATGGCTCGCGGGCTCTAGAGCACAGGCTCAGTAGTTGTGGCGCACAGGCTTCGTTGCTCTGCGGCATGTGGGAATCTTCCTGGACCAGGGCGTGAACCTGTGGCATGTGGGAGTCTTCCCGGACCAGTGCTCGAACCCGTGTCCCCTGCATTGGCAAGGTAGATTCTTGACCACTGTGCCACCAGGGAAGCCCTCATTGTAGTTTTGATTTGCATTTCCCTAATAATTCGTGATGCTGAGTATCTTTTCATGTGCCTGTTGGCTATCTATATGTCTTCTTTGTAGAAATGTCTATTTAGGTCTTCTACACAGTTTTTGATTGCGTCGTTTGTTTGTTTGATATTGAGTTTTATTAGTTGTTTGTATGTTTTGGAAATTAATCCCTTGATGGTCTCATCATTTACAAATATTTTCTCCCAGTCCGTAGGTTGTCTTTGTTTTGTTATGGTTTCCTTTGCTGTGTGAAAGCTTGTAAGTTTGATTAGGTCCCATTTGTTTGCATTTGCTTTTCTTTCTTTTACCTTGGGAGCCTGATCTAAGAAAATATTTCTGTGATTTATGTCAGGGAATGTTTTGACTATGTCCTCTTCTAGTTTAATGGTGTCATGTGTTATATTTAAGTCTTTAAGTCATTTTGAGTTTATTTTTGTATATGGTGTGAGGGAGTGTCCTAACTTTATTGACTAACATGAGGCTATCCAGCTTTCCCTGCACCACTAGCTGAAGAGACTGTCTTTTCTCCATTGTATATTCTTGCCTCCATTGTCGAAGATTAATTGACTGTAGGTTCCTGGGCTTATTTCTGGGCTCTCTGTTCTGTTCTCTTGATATATATGTTTTTGTTTACTGTAGCTTTGTAGTTTTGTCTGAAGTTGGGAGGATTATGCCTCCAACTTTGTTCTTTTCCCTCAGGATTACTTTGGCATTTCTGGATCTTTTGTGATTCCATATAAATCTTAGGATAATTTGTTTTAGTTCTGTGAAAAATGTCAGGTAATTTGATAGGGATCACATTAAATCTATAGATTGCTTTGGGTTATATGGCCATTTTAATAGTATTAATTCTTCCAATTAAAGACTATGAGATATCTCATTTCTTTGAATCATCTCTGTTATCTTTATCAGTGTTTTATAGTTCTCAGCGTATAGGTCTGTCATCTCCTTGGTTACATTTTGTCACTAGGTTTTTTTGGTTTTGTTTTGTTTTTTTTGCGGTACATGGGCCTCTCACTGCCGCGACCCCCCCGCCGCGGAGCACAGGCCCTGGAAGCACAGGCCCAGCGGCCACAGCCCACGGGCCCAGCCGCTCCGCGGCATGCAGGACCTTCCCGGACCGGGGCACGAACCTGCGCCCCCTGCATCGGCAGGCGGACTCCCAACCACTGTGCCACCAGGGAAGCCCGTCACTAGGTTTTTTTGTTTGTTTGTTTGATGCAGTTTTAAATGTGAATGCTTTTTTAACTTTCTCTTTTTGTTATTTCTTAGTTAAAGAAATGCAACAGATTTCTATATATTCTTGTATCCTGCTGCCTTGCTGAATTCATTTGTTAGTTCTAATAGTTAATAGTTTTCATGTGGAATCGTTAGGGTTTTATTTATAGACTATCATGTCATCTCCATTCAATGACAATTTTACCTCTTCCCTTTCAATTTGGAAACCTTTTATTTCTTTTTCTTGTCTGATTGCTGGAGCTAGGGCTTCCAATATTATGTTGAATAGAAGTGGTGAGAGTACGCATCTTTGTTTTGTTCCAGAATTTAGCAGGAAGGCTTTCAGGTTTTCACTGTTGAGTATTATATTGGCTGTGTGTTTGTCATAAATGGCTTTTATTATGTTGAGATTTGTTCCCTGTATACCCACTTTGGTGAGAGTTTTTTTATCATGAATGGATGTTGAATTTTATCAAATATTATTTCTGCATCTATTTAGATGATCATGTGGTTTTTGTCTTTGCTTTTGTTGATACGGTGTATCACATTGATTGATTTGTGTATGCTGAACCATCCTTGTGACCCTGGGATGAATCTGACTTGATCATGGTGTATGATTCTTTGTATGTGTTATTGAATTTGGTTTGCTAATATTTTGTTGAGGATTTTTGCATCTATATTTGTCAAAGATATTGGCCTGTAATTTTCTTTTTTAGTAGTGTTTTTGTCTGGTTTTGGTTATCAGAGTGATGATGGCTTCACATGACTTTGGGAGTATTCCCTCCTCTTCGATCTTTTGGAAGAGTTTGAGAAGCATAAGTGTAAGTTCTTCTTTGTATGTTTGGTAGAATCCCCCACTGAAGGCATTTGGTCCTTAACTTTTGTTTGTAGGGATTTTTTTTTAAATTACAGATTGTACTTCACTTTTAGTGATTGCTCTGTTCAAATTATGTTTCTTCTTGGTTCAGTTTTGGCAGTCTGTATGTTTCTAGAAACTTTTCCACTTCTTCTAGGTTGTCCATCTTGTCATATAACTGTTCCTGGTATTTTCTTATGATATTTTGTATTTCTGTGATGTTGGTTGTTTTTTTCTCCTCTTTCATTTCTTATTTTGTTTATTTGGGTCCTCTTTTCTTCTTGGTGAGCCTGGCTAGAGGTTTGTTGATTTTGTTTATCCTTTCAAAAACCCAGCTGTTGCTTTTATTGATTTTTTAATATATTTTTAAATCTTTATTTATTTCCTTCTGCTCTTTATCATTTGCTTCCTTCTGCTGACTTTAGGTTTTGTTTTTCTTTTTTTTAAAAATTATGATTTTCTTTTTTGTTAATATTAATTAATTAATTAATTTGTTTAGGCTGCACCAGGTCTTATTTGTGGCTAGTGGGATCTTCGTTTCAGCATGCAGACTCTTAGTTGCGGCATGCAGACTTCTTAGCTGCAGCATGCAAACTCTTAGTTGTGGCATGAATGCAGGATCTAGTTCCCCAAGCAGGTATAGAACCTGGGCCCCCTGTGTTGGGAGCAATGAGTCTTATCCACTGGACCACCGGAAGTCCATGTTTTTCTTTTTCTAATTTTTAGGTTTTTTGTTTGAGATTTTTCTTGTTTTTTGAGTAAGGCCTGTATTGCTATAAACTTCCCTCTTCGGACTGCTTTTGCTGCATACCATAGATTTTGTATAGTTGTGTTTTCATAGTCATTTGTCTTGAGGTATTTTTGATTTCCTCTTTGATTTCATTGTTGACCAATTGTTTTTTACCAGCATATTTTTTAGTTTCCATGTAATTGTTTTTTTCTTGTTTTTTTTTTCTGTGGTTGATTTCTGGTTTCATGCCATTGTGGTCAGAAAAGATGTGTGAGAAATTTGTTGAAAAAACTATTAAGAGCAATTAGAGATAAGGGAAAAAAAGTGTTGTTGTTTCTTTTAACCTTCACTTGTTTCTTCTTTGATGCTCTCCCTATCATTGTGTAGATCTGAGTTTCTGAACTATATTTTCTCCTCTAGAGTGCATCTGTTAACATTTATTGCATGGCAGACCTACTGGTAACAAATTCCCTCAGTTTTTGTTTGTCTGAGAATGTATTTCTTTATCAGTTTAAAAGATAATTTCATAGGGAGGATATAGAATTCTAAGTTGGAGGGATTCTTTTCTCAACCTGGTAACAAATTCCCTCAATTTTTGTTTGTCTGAGAATGTATTTCTTTATCAATTTAAAAGATAATTTCATAGGGAGGGTATAGAATTCTAAGTTGGAGGGATTCTTTTCTCAACCTGGTAACAAATTCCCTCAATTTTTGTTTGTCTGAGAATGTATTTCTTTATCAATTTAAAAGATAATTTCATAGGGAGGGTATAGAATTCTAAGTTGGAGGGATTCTTTTCTCAACACTTTAAGTATTTCACTCTATTTCTTCTTGCTTGTATGGTTTCTGTGGAGAAGTTGGAAGCAATTGTCTGTTTCTCTTTAGATTTTTTTTCCCTTTGGCTTTTTTCAGGATTTTTTCTTTATCTTTGATTTTTTTGTACTTTGAAAATGTAATACTTAGGCATAGTGTTTTTTTCCTTGACATTTATTCTGCCTTGATGTTCTCTGAACTTCCTGAATCTGCAGTTTGTTGTCTGACATTAATTTAGGGAAAATTCTTAGTCATTGTTGCTTCAAATATTTCTTCTGTCCTTTTCTTTCTCTGGTATTTTCATTCTCATGTTTTACACCTTTTGGAGCTTTCCCAGAGTTGTTTGATTTTCTGTTCTGCTTTTTTTTCCTCCAGTCTTTGTTCTTTTTGCTTTTCAGTTTCAGAGGTTTCTATTGAGATATCTTTAGCTTAAAGTTTCTTGTCTTGACCATGTCCAGTCTATTAATAAGCCCATCAAAGGCATTCTCCATTTCTGTTACAGTGGTTTTTTTGTGTGTTTTTTTGCAGTACGTGGGCCTGTCACTGTTGTGGCCTCTCCCATTTCCGGAGCACAGGCTCCTGACGCGCAGGCTCAGTGGCCATGGCTCACGGGCCCAGCCGCTCCGCGGCATGTGGGATCCTCCCAGACCGGGGCACGAACCTGCGTCCCTTGCATTGGCAGGCGGACTCTCAACCACCGTGCCACAGGGAAGCCCCTGTTACAGTGTTTTTGATCTCTAGCATCTTTTTTTTGTTGTTTTTTAGGGTTTTCATCTCTCTGCTTACTTTGTCCTTTTGTTCTTACATGCTTTCCACTTTATCCATTAGAGCCCTTAGCACATTAATCATAGTTGTTTTATATTCCTGTTTTATAATTCCAGCATCTTTGCCATATCTGGTTTCGATGCTTACTTTGTCTCTTCAGGTAGTTTTTTTGCTTTGTAAATATGTTGTGTTGTGGGGCCTGTAGCTTGTATATTAAATTAAGAATATTCTTAATATTAAGAACATTATGACTTGCTGAATGAGTAGGCAGGCACAAGCCATCCACATGGGGTTGGCATACTGTTCTCTTAGCATCTGAGCTTTCACTTTGGGCAAGTGCAAGCACTGGGTCATTTTGATTGAAGGCACAATGTCAGTACACTCACACAAGGGAGGAAAGTCACAAGATTTATTACTTACGATCCCAGAAGTGGGGGTGGCGTGTGCAAGAGCCTGGGAAGGGCAGTCCTCCGTCCCAGGTCACAAGTGAACAGGAGATAGAGAGCAGAGTAGCAAGCACCTATTACTTATAAAGTGTTTGGGGCAGATTTTGTTACCTTTTTCAAAATTCAACTCTAAGTGGTTATTTTAAAAGGTTCCCTGAGAAAAAGCAAGCAGGAGCTTGTGGCAGGAATCCTAAACTCAGGTCCTTATCTAACTATCTAGACTCTGGCTGTGAGCAGGGTTGTCATACTGTAAAATGCTTAGGTAGCAACTCAGAGTAGCTGTTTTCTCATCACAATTGACTCTGTGATGCCTAGGTATTAGTCTTTAGGGAAAGTCATGGGCACTGTTTAGATGGTGGAGATTTTAAAAGCTACTGGCGGGGTTTTGGTCACCCAGCACATGAAACATCTAAACAAAACAAAAATGCCACTCAGCAATATCTATAAGCAAATGGTAGTTTGAAATCCTGTCTGTAACCATCTCCCATTTTGGGGGTCCAGACAAGAAAATAAATGAAAGTCCATGGATAAGATTAAGGTAGGTATTTGATTTAAAACTTGGGTGAGATTATGGAATACTTGTACCTGTTGGGCCATCTTTTGTAAATTTACCAGAATTTGTCCAGAATTATTAATATACATGTAGCAAGAGGTACCCTTTACAGTTCCCCCTTCCTTGGCCATTAGTAACCTAAATGGTTATCCAAAACCATCTGCACTAAAGAATCGTGTTGTTGTTGCATTAGGGCTGGGCTTTCATGTAACAGCCCAATGTGTTTAGCCAGGGTAGCCGACAGTTTTGTGTTTGCCTTAATAATTTGTTGTTGCATGCCTATTGTGGTGGTGCCTAACCCAGTTCCCATGCAGAATTGTTTCAGCCCTACTCCCAACATACTGGGGATGAGTACTGCAGATTTTTTACATGAGGTGGCATAAAGAGATACAGTTTGGGGATCCTATTCAGTGCTTTGTAAGGGTAGTCCCAGCGAGACTAAAGTACCTTGGTATGAACAGACAGGAGGAGGCAAATGCATTGGAGGCTGAGAAAAGGAGAAGTGCACATGGGGAATCATGTATATATGCTGGCTCTTGGGTACTGGACCCACAGTGGACACTGACTGTTGGATTGAGGATGTCTAAGACCATGGCGGTTGTGCTTCTTGGGATGAGAGGTATAGGTCGTATTCATCCATGTGGTGTCACAGGTGGAGTGTGTTAGTGCCTGGGCAGATATGGGAGATTATAAAGGGCATGTGGGGGCTCCTGCCAGATGCTACATACTGTATTGCAAAGTGTTGCATGGGAGCTGTTGAGCAACATAGAGAGTAGCTGGGTAAGCCACAGGGATGCATGGGATGCCTGTGTTGGGCAAATGGAGGCAGAGTCAAGAAATTAGCCAGGTAGGCCACTAACTCAGGAAGAAGCCTTTGTTGAGTTTGATAATATGTTCAGCAATTACAGCAGCCAAAAAAATGAGCACTGGTTTCTGCCCATTGCATAAAAATATTAAGACTGTGGGAGGGCTTGAATGAGAAGATTGTGAAGCCCTGAGTGCTGACAGTGGGAAAGGACCCCCTTGGGGTGGTGTAGGGAGATGACTCTGGCTGCAGTTGTGGCGGGTGTATGTGTGAGGGGGTTGGGGAGGTGCTCTGGTGGTTGTAGCATCTGTAGCCAGGGAGGGGTCCTCCCAATAGAATTTAAATTCACTAACCCTCAGTAGGTCACATAATGTGGAACAATCTAGTGTGTGTAGTGAGGGCAAGCAATTAAATGAAGCATTTAATCAGACCTCTGTAAGGTTATGAGACTCGACATTACCTTAGCCTATCAAAATTTAAAGGTGCAGTGGAGAGCAGTCTGGCAGTCATAGTGCCACCGGACACTTGAGCAGCAAGCATAATAATAAGCAAGGGGACCTTGGGGTAAATAATATTTAACTCTACAAAATGCCACTGAAGTGGGTCATCAGCAGGGAATTTAGATAAGCATTCCATTCAGCAACCACGTCCTGGGGAGTGCTTGCCATCGTCAGCTGCCATGTCTTCCTGGTGTCACCTCCTTCTATAGTGGAAGGTTGCGGAGGTGGCATTCATGATGAAGTTGTGTCCCGCGCTGTCATGGACTGGGGCATTGTCATCAGCAGTGTTGCAGGTGAAGGGAGCCATTCTATAGTAGGTGGCTCTCCAGCTACCCAGGAGGGGAACTGAGGGGCCAAGGGGTCTAATAGGGTTGCATAAATTTCGGATGCTCTGGTTAAGGTTTGCTTGCACCATTGGGAGTGTCTGTTGGTATCTCAAATTCTCAGTAAACTTTAAGCGTCTTTGGGTGTGCCCCTCGCAAGTGATTAAGCAGTGCCGTTCTCCAAGGCATAGGAGGTCTCCATCATAAATAGTAAAGATTAGAGGCCCAAGAATATTTAGTTATACGCTCATGACAATTTAATGTTTAGTCTTGTGTTACCAGAGATGGTAACTGAGATGGTCTGAACTGCATAATCTTATCAGCCAATTAGGGTTAAAATTAGGGCAGTGTAATGGCTGGTGGCAATTAAGCATTTGTGCCCTTGGTCCCATTTAAGATAGAGGGCTTGAATTGTCCAGCTAGTATCTATACCTGGTGGTTTTTTGGGCCCAGCCCCTCTAGGGCTGACTTCCAACATACACCATCCCCCCATCCTGGGGTTCAGTTGTGGGCGAGTGCTGTGGTCTTCCAGTAACTCTCTGGTGTTGCCTCTTTGGGGTCATGGAGAAATCCCCATGACCCAGATGGCACAGAGTAGGGACAACAGTAGCAGGCATCTACATTTTATAGTTTTGTGCCTGCCTGCTGTGTGCCCCATGTGATGATTTGTTATTGGGCTCTTGTAAGTCAACATCTCATTGGCAGCCTCCTCCAGAGTGAGGTAGGGCCAGGTGCTGTGATTGTATCACTATGATGTCATCTTCTAATGTTGCTGGTGTCAACCTGAGTGCCTTTTCCCCCCTTTTGGAGTTCCATCCACACCATTCTTTCACTGGGTCCAAGGTTAATTATTTCTACTTCTTGTGGGGGGGTATAGTTAGGAGAAAGGAGCCATCCACTAAAGGCACTCACTATACATTGGAATTTCAGTGGGAATTTGCGTATCAAGTGGATAAGTGTGGTCCAGTAGTAACCTAGTGGGTCTGTGTTCCTCTAATGGGCCAGGACTATCTCTGACCAGGGTGTGTCATAGCTAACCACCCATCCCCAATCAGGTTGCAGGTGAGTATTGGAAGGCAAGATGATTGACATTTTAAAATCTGTAAGGGGACTCAAAAATGTTGGGGAAAATGTAAATTATATTGTCCTGTGAGATGAAAGCATCAGATTTCCCCATGATAACAATCTGTCTTCCTTTGTGATTTGTAAAATTTTTTTGTAGGGATATGCTTTGACTGTTTTCTTTGTTTCTCTTCTTTATCTTTTGTGGTATTTTCTTTGTGGCTATCATGAGACTACATAAAACATGTTATGGGTATAGCATAGACAACAAAAGCAATAATGGACAGCTGGGACTATATCAAATTGAAAAGCTTTTGCACAGCAAACAATCAATAGACTGAAAAGGCAAACTATGAAATGGGAGAAAATATTTGCAAACCATGTATCTGATAAAGAAGTTAATATCCAAAATACACAGGGAACTCCTATACCACAATAGCCAAAAAAAAAAACCCAACCTGATTAAAAAATGGGCAAAGGACTTGAATAGACATTTTTCCAAAGATATCCAGCTCTCCAACAAGTACATGAAAATATGCTCAACATCGCTAATCAAAAGGGAAATGCAAATGAAAACCACAAGGAGATATCACCTCAGACGCATCAGGATGGCTACTATCAAAAAGCCAAAAGAGGGCTTCCCTGGTGGCACAATGGTTAAGAATCTGCCTGCCAATGCAGGGAACATGGGTTCAAGCCCTGGTCCGGGAAGATCCCACATGCCGTGGAGCAACTAAGCCCATGCGCCACAACTACTGAGCCTGCACTCTAGAGCCTGTGAGCCACAACTACTGAGCCCACTTGCCACAACTACTAAAGCCTGTGTGCCCAGAGCCCATGCTCCGCACAAGAGAAGCCACCGCAATGAGAAGCCCGTGCATCACAATGAAGAGTACCCCCCACCACCACAATTAGAGAAAGCCCATGCACAGCAACCAAGACTCAGCGCAGACAAAAATAAATAAATAAAGTTATATTTTTTAAAAAAACCCAAAAGATAACAAGGGTTGGAGAGGATGTGGAGAAGTTGAAACCCTTGTACATTGTTGGAGGAAATGTAAAATTGTGCAGCCACTATAGAAAACAGTATGGAGGTTTTTCAAAAAGTTAAAAATAGAATTACTATATCATCTAACAATCCTACTTCTGGGTAGATATCTAAAAGAATTGAAATCAGGATCTCAAAGAGATATCTGCACTCCCTTGTTCTTTGCAACATTATTCACAGTAGTCAAGATTTCACAATAGTCAAGATATGGAAATAACCTATATGTTTATTGATGGATGAATGGATGAAGAAAATGTGGTAAATATGTATAATGGAATATTAGCCTTTAAAAAGAAAATCCTGCCATATGCAACAACATGGATTAATATGGAGGATGTTATGCTAAGTGAAGTAAACCAGTTACAGAAGGACAACTGCATGATTCTACTTATATGGGGTTTCCAAAATAGCCAAATTCATAAAAACAGAGTAGAATGGTGATTGCCAGGGCTGTGATAAGTCGGAAGTAGGAAATTAGTGTACAGTTTCAGTTATGTAAGATAAATAAATCCTAGAGAGAGACCTATTCCCCAACATGGTGCACTTAGAAAAGTGGACCCTTTGCCAACAGGACAGATCTCATATTAAGTGTTCTTAGCACAATATACATATTAAAAAAAGAATGTAATGTGTCAAATAGATGGAAAATGTTTAAATAAATATTAGTATTTGGTATTCACTATCATATTTTTAAAAATAATGTATCATGAACAGGTAGAGCATAAGCCAGCAAAGCGGATAGTTCAGTCTTAGGAAATTTATAAACATACATTTTACATTAGCAGGAAAACTGTAGTTATTTCAGTAGGTTCCAAAAAGGTATTTGGGAATAAAAATAAAAAGTAAAAATCTGTTCTCAATTAAGAATACTTCTCTAAATTAGAGTAGAGCAATAGTGCCTCAGTATAATAAAGAATATGTATTTGAAATTAGCAATCAGCATAGTCAAAGGTCATATACTTTTTTTATACATATAAAACATTTGTGAGTGATGTTACCATAAATGGTCAAGTAGGGAACTCCAGGGCTCCATTTCTGCACAAAAAGAACTAATAAGCTGGCAAAATCTGTCAGAACCAACTTTTGTAGATCTCTGGAATCTAGTTAGAACTTTAAAAAAAAATAGGGAATGATTACTAAAGTAAAGAGCTGTTGTACTATAGTAGGAGAGCATTGACTGAGGTATCTTAAATCGTAGCTTTGATGATGACAGACCACACTCCTAATACAGGTTAATAGTTACAGAGGGCACAATACAAACCTTATTCTTAAAAAATTGTTATCGAGTGTTTCAACCTGTCTGACAGCTCCCTGAAGGACTAGTGCAGGAACTTCCTTTTGCTTTACTCAACTAAAATCTTTCCCAAGGCTGAGGCAGCTTCCCTGCCAGTGTTTGACAAAAGCATTTAATGGCCAAAGCATTGGCTGCAGCAACCTGGGTCTTGGTATAACAGTCAAGATAAACAATAGGCACACTGAAAAGCTTGGGAAGGAAGCAGTTGAGAAAGGAGGTAGATACATGGGGAATAGGACTTTTTAAAGGTCCTGCTTATACTGGGGAATTTAGGAGGCCATGTGCGTGCCCAGAGCTCGACTCATTCTCAGCAAAGGCCTAAGAAGACCTTAAGCTTTCACCTCTGGCCGACCTTTCAGGCTTTGCATTGCACAAGCTATAAGTGAAGGCTGAAGGACCTGTCTAACTAAGTGTTGGAATGCTTCCACATAGAGAAGATCAGAACAGATTGGGAGAAGTTGTTTTCTGTTTTCTTTTTCTTTTTTGGCTGCAGGTGTTTAACGAAACTGTCAAAATAATAGCTGACAGTTAAGCTAAGAGAACACAGACTTCAGTGCCACGCACAACAAAGAATACAAACTTTTTACAAAAGTAGTTCAGAAAAGTATCAAAGAGACAAACAATAACCCACAACAAGCAGCAACACCAAACTCCAGGTAGGGGGGAGAATCTGGTATCCAGAGTTTCCAGACTATATTTGATATGTCCAGTTTTCAACAAATTATGAAACACTTAAAGAAACAAGATATGGCTCTTGTCAGGAGGAGAAATACAGTTTACAGTAACACTACACAGGGATTAAGTCACATATAACTTATATTCAGTTCTCCATTTCTGTGATATTTTTTCCCCATATGTGGATTCAACCAACCACAAACCACGATGTACTGTAGTATTTACTATTGCAAAATATCCACATATAAGTGGACCCTCACAGTTCAAATCCAAGTTGTTCAAAGGTCAACTGTAATTAATAAAAACTGTCCGTGAGGAAGCCCAGGAATTATAAGAAAAAGATTTTAGATCAGCTGTCTTAAATGTGCTCAAAGAACTAAAGAAAGCTATGGTCAACAATCTAAAGAAAACCAAGAAAAGGATGTGTCACCAAATAGAGATGTCAAAAAAGGGATAGCAATTAGAAAAAGGATCCAAATTCAAATTCTGGAGCTGAAAGTACAATAACTGAAATGAAAAGTCCAACTAGAAGGACACATTTGAGCAGGTCAAACAAAGAATCAGTGAACTTGAAAATAGGTCAGTTGAGATTATCAAGTTTGAAAGCCCAGAAGGAGAAAAGAATGAAGAAAAATTAACGGAGCCATGAGGTACCACCAGCATACCAAAATGTTTATAATGGAAGTCCTAGGGTGAGAGAAAAGAGAAATGGACAGAAATAATACTTGATGAAGTAATTGTTGAAAACTTTACAAATTTGATGGAAAACATGCATATATACATCCAAGAAGCTTAGTGAACTTCAAGCAGGAAAAACTGAAAGAGTTCCACACTGAGACACATTACAGTTGGTCCTTGAACAATGCGGAGGTTAGGGACTCCGACCCCCCCCCCCAACCCCCACCAGTACAGCTGAAAATTCACATAAAACTTTACAGTCATCTCTCCGTATCCATGGTTCTGTATCCTCTGATTTAACCAACTGCAGGTCGTTTAGTGCTGTAGTACATATTTATTGAAAAACATCTATGTATGAGCGGTTCTGCATAGTTCAAGACTCGTGTTGTTCAGGGGTCAAGTGAATAGTCAAATTGTTGAAAACCAAAGACAGGAAATCTTGAAAGCAGCAATAGAGAAGCAACTCATCACTTATAAGGGATCTTCAATAAGATTAGCAGTCAACTTCTCTTTAGAAACCTAAGAGGGCTAAAGGAAGTGGGTTGATATATTTAAAGTGCTGAAGGAAAAAACTGCCAACCAAGAATTCTACATCTGGCAAAACTATCTTTAAAAATATATGAGAATTTAAGACCAGATAAATGTTAACTTAGGAAGTTTGGCATGCAAAAAATGCTACAGCAAGTCAGTCATCCAGGTGAAATGAAAGGACACTAGACATCAACTCAAAGCCATGTGAAGAAATAAAGAACAGTGGTACCACTTCAAACCTACTAGGATAGCTGTATTTAAAAAATGGAAAATAAAAAGTCTTGGCAAGGATATGGAAAAATTGGAACCCTTGTACATTGCTGGTGGGAGTGTAAAATAGTGCAGTCACTGTGGAAACCAGTTTTGCAGTTCCTCAAATAGTTAAATATAGAGTAACAAATAATAATAGTGTGGAATAATGGCCCAGCAATTCCACTACTAGGTGTATACCCAAAAGAATTGAAAACAGGTGTTCAAACAAAAAATTGTACATAAGTTTTCATAATAGCACTGTTCACAAAAGCCAAAAGTTGGAAATAGCTAAATGTCCATCAATTAATGAATAGATAAAGAATGTGTGGTATATCCAATACAATGGAATATTATTCAGCCATAAATAGCAATGAATTTCTGATACATGCTACAGTATAGGTGAACCTTGAAAGCATTATGCTGAGTGAAAGAATCCAGATATGAAAGGTCACATATTATTCCATTTATATGAAATATCCAGAATAGGTAAATTAACAGAAGCAGAAAGCTTATTAATAGTTGGCAAATGTTGAGCAGAGAGGGGAGAAGGGGTAGCTGCTTAATGGATATGGGTTTCATTTTGGGTTGATAAACCTTTTGAAACTAGATAGAGGTGATGGTTATGTACTGGATAGAGGTGGTCTAAATGCTAACAAGTTATATGCATTAAAATGGTTAGCTTCATGTTATGTGAATTTTACCTCTATAAAACATTTGCATATAAGTTGACTAATATGTTTTTATATTCTGTCTCTGATCTTTTGTGTGTGTTGTGCTTGCTTTTACATTAAACATTCTTCCGAAAGAATGTATTTTACAGAGCTGTAAAATATCCACACGCATACAAAGTATTGTTGCTTAGACTTACTGTTGTTTAGAATATAAATAATGAAGTTCGCATCCCGGTAGGTTTAGGGTTGATTTTAAATGTATAGCAAGATTTTCAAGTTTTTCCAGAAAACATTTTAAAAGAAGACTTAGCATACCCATTGGTTCTAGTGCAAGTAGAAATTGCTTTAACTGTTGTAGTTTTTGGGGTTTTTTTAAGTTTTGACTTTGAGGTCCTAAAATATAAAATTATGAACAACTTAGACAATTAATCCTGTCAAGTAATTCCATGGTAGTTTATAGATTTTTCTAAAATTTTACACTCAAGCTTAAAATAACCCTTATTTATTTTTAAAACATTTGTTTCCATAAATTTATTGATTTTCAAGGGAGTTTTAAAAATAATTTTTATTTTTTTAAAAGCTTTACTTATTAATTAATTAATTAACTTATTTGTCTGCACCGTGTGGCTTGTGGGATCTCAGCTCCCCAAGCAGGGATTGAACCAGGGCCCTTGGCAGTGAGAGCGTAGAGTCCTAACCACTGGACTGCGAGGCTGTTACCTCAAGGGAGTTTTGCATGAAATAGTAATCCATGTTTCATTTCTTTGTAGAGAGTAGATTTTTACTTTTAGTGCTAGATGACTGTGTATGTGTGGCTGTGTGTGTGCGTGTACATGTGCATGTGTGTGTTTAGTTTTGTTTGTTTTATGTGACAGGGAGGAACTATTATTTCCTTTCTGGTTTGTTACATGAAGTCTGTGACTTGTGATATTAAGCTGAGCAATGAGTGAATAATCTGACAAAACGCAAGTAGCCCTGTTAGGTGAAAATTTTAATTAAGAAATAGTCTGGAAATTCATAAAGGACATATCAGCTAAAAGTACTTTTGTAACAGCTTTATCTCACTACAATTTATATACAGTAACATTCACCCATTTAAAATATATAATTCAGTCGTTTTTACTTTATTTACAGAATTGGCCAATAACTAAATTTTAGAACATTTTTACCATTCTACCCCTCCACCTCCATTCCCTTAGCCCTAGACAACCAATAATCTACTTTCTCTCCTTATGGATTTGCCTATTCTGGATGTTTCATATAAATGGAATCATTTAATATGTGATCTTTTGTGACTGCCTTCTTTTTTACTTAGCATAGTATTTTCAAGATTCATCCATGTTGCATAGTAGCATGAATCAGTACTTCAGTACTTTTGATTGCCAGATAATATACCATTGTATAGATATATTGTATTTTATTTATCCATTCACCAGTTGATAGACATGTTGTTCCACTTTTTGGCCATTGTGAATAGTGCTGCTATAAACATAAGTGTACAAGGTTTTGAATGGACATGTTTTCCTATCTCTTGGCTATATATACCTAGAAGTGGAATTGCTAGGACATACAATAACTCTATGTTTAACATCTTAAGGAACTGCCATACTGTCTTTCAAAAGTAACTGTACCAGGGCTTCCCTGGTGGCGCAGTGGTTGAGTCCGCCTGCCGATGCAGGGGACACAGGTTCATGCCCCGGTCCGGGAAGATCCCACATGCCGCGGAGCGGCTAGTCCCGTGAGCCATGGCCGCTGAGCCTGCGCGTCCGCAGCCTGTGCTCCGCAACGGGAGAGGCCACAGCAGGGAGAGGCCTGCGTACCGCAAAAAAAAAAAAAAAAAAAAGTGTACCATTTTACATTCCCACCAACAGTGTATGAGGGTTCTAGTTTCTCATACTAGAAAACCTTTTCAATGTCACTATTTTCTGCCTTTTTGATTATAGTTATTCTGATGGGTATGAAGTGGTGTCTCATCTTGTTTTTAATTTATTTTCCTAATGATTAATGATACTGAATGTCTTTTCATGTGGTTATTTGTCATTTATCTTCTTTGCAGAAACATCTCTATTCAGATCTTTTGCCCATTTTAAAATTTAATTGTCTTTTTACTGTTGAATTGTAATTCTTTGTATATTCTGAATATTAGATTCTTATCAGATATATTACTTGTACGTATTTTCTCAGATTCTTTATACTGTCATTTCACTTTCTTGATGGTGACCTTTGAAGCACAAGTTTTTAATTTTTTTATAAATTTATTTATTTATCTTTGGCTGCATTGGGTCTTCATTGCTGCATGCGGGCTTTCTCTAGTTGTGGCAGACGGGGGCTACTCTTCATTGCAGTGCGCGGGCTTCTCATTATGATGGCTTCTCTTGTTGTGGAGCACAGTCTCTAGGTGCGCAGACTTCAGTAGTTGTGGCACACAGGCTCAGTAGTTGTGGCTCACGGACCTTAAGAGCTTAGGCTCAGTAGTTGTGGCACATGGGCTTAGTTGCTCCACGGCATGTGGAATCTTCCAGGACCAGGGCTCGAGCCTGTGTCCCCTACATTGGCAGGCGGATTCTTAACCACTGTGCCACCAGGGAAGTCCTACAAGTTTTTTATTTTGACAAAGTCCAAATTATACTTCTCTTTTATTGCTTGTGCTTTTGGTGTCATATTAAGAAATCATGGCATAACCCACAGTCACAAAAATTCATCATTATCTTCAAAGAGATTTAGTTTTAGTTCTTATATCTAGGTCTGTTATCCCCTTTGAGGCAATTTTAAATTATTTTTATTTTTAAAAATTGTGCTAAAATAATACATAACAAAATTTATCATCTCAACCATTTTTAACTCTGAAGTTGAATGGTGTTAACTGTGTTAACATGGTTGTCAACCAATCTTCAGGACTCTTTTTCTTATAAAACTGAAACTCTATATCCAGTAAACCACGATCTCCTATCCCCGCCTCTTCTCCAACCCCTGGCAACCACCATTCTAAATTGTCTCTGAATTTGATTCCTTTAGGTAGCTCCATAAAAGTGGAATCATACAGTATTTTTCTTTTTGTGACCAACTTATTTTGCTTAAACTGCGTCCTCAAAGTTCATCCATGTTGTAGCATGTGTCAGAGTTTCCTTCCTTTTTAAGGCTGAATAATATTCCATTGTATGTATGTACCACATTTGTTTATCCATTCATCCATCAGTGGCCACTTGAGTTGCTTCCACCTTTTGGCTCTTGTGAATAGTGCTGCTGTGAATATGAGCATATAAATATATCTCCTTGAGACCCTGCTTTTAAATTCTTTTGGTATAGACCCAGAAGTGGAATTGCTAGATCATATAGTCATTCTATTTTTATGTTTTTGTGGAACTGCCATACAGTTTTCGATAGCAGCCATACTATTTTACATTACCATCAATAGCGCATAAGGATTTAAATTTTTTCACATTCTCACCAACACTTAATACTTTCTGTGTTTTTTTTTTTTTTTTTTTTTTCCGGTATGTGGGCCTCTCACTGTTGTGGCCTCTCCCGCTGTGGAGCACAGGCTCCGACGCGCAGGCTCAGCGGCCATGACTCATGGGCCCAGCCGCTCCATGGCATGTGGGATCTTCCCGGACCGGAGCACGAACCCATGTCCCCTGCATCGGCAGGTGGACTCTCAACCACTGTGCCACCAGGGAAGCCCTGTTGTTTTTTTTTTATAATGGCCATGCCAGGTATGAAGTGACAACTTATTGTGTTTTTGATTTGCATTTTGCTGATGATTATTGATTTGAACAACTTTTCATGGACTTGTTGACCAGGTATGTATCTTCTTTGGAGAAATGTCTATTCAAGACCTCTACCCATTTTTGAATTGGGTTGTTTTTTTGTTTGAATTGTAAGAATTCTTTATATATTCTAGATATTAACCCTTTATCAGATATATGATTTGCAGATACTTTTCCCCATTCTGTAGGTTGCCTTTTAGCTCTCTTGATTGTACATTTTGATAGAGTTTTAAGTTTTGATGTCTAATTTATATATTTTTACTTTTTAAATTTATTATTTTATTTTCCAGTTTTTATTTTTCCTACTGAAGTGAATCAAAAGAGTTAATCTGAGTTCCTGTGAAACCCTTTACCACTGAATGCTGTGATGGATTTAAACTCAAATTTGTAAATTTCCTTGTTAAAACTAAATTATATATGAAGGATTCAAATTGTACCTGTCTTTATTTTAATCTAGAGATCTTTAATATTTCAAATTCACTGAAAAATTCCCAAACCAGAGCTTATGTAATTAAGATTTCTCTCTTTAAATAAACAACAAAAGTATTAACATTAGTTTTCTTTGAGAAGGGTCTTTCACTGATTATATGCACCTGTATTTTTTTTTAATTTGGTGTGTATTTTTTTAAATTAATTTTTATTGGAGTATAGCTGCTTTACAATGTTGTTTTAGTTTCTTGTTGTGCAGCAAAGTGAATCAGATATATATATATATATACACACACACACACACACACACACACACACACACACACACACTCTTTTTTAGATTTCTGTCCCATTTAGGTAACCACAGAGCATTGAGTAGAGTTCCCTGCGCTATACAGTAGGTTCTCGTTAGTTATCAATTTTATACATAGTAGTGTTTTTATGTCAGTCCCAATCTCCCAGTTCATCCCACCTCCCCCTTCACTCCTTGGTAACCATACGTTTGTTCTCTACATCTGTGACTCTATTTCTGCTTTGCAAATAAGTATTTTGAGTTTATTTTTGTGTATGGTGTTAGGGGGTGTTCTGATTCAATGCAATCCCTATCAAATTACCAAGGACATTTTTCACAGAATTAGAACAAAAAATTTTACACTTTTTATGGAAACACAAGACCCCAAATAGTGGAAGCAATCTTGAGAAAGATGAACAGAGCTAGAGGAATTAGGCTTCCTGACTTCAGACTATACAACAAAGCTACAGTAATCAAAACAGTATGGTACTGGCCCCAAAACAGAAATATAGGTCATTGGAACTACTGCTTTTCTAGAAAGTCCAGAAATAAACCCATGCAGCTATGGCCACCTAATCTATGACAAAGGAGGCAAAAATATACAGTGGAGAAAAGACAGTCTCTTCAATAAGTCGTGCTGGGAAAACTGGACAACTACATATATATTTTTTTATTTTTGTTGCCTGTCCCCTTAGAGGCATTTTTTAATATATGGAGTGCAAATTCATTCTTTTACACTTTACATTCTTTTAGTTGTTCCAGCAATGTTTGCTGAAAAGACTATTCTTTCCCTATGAATTTTCTTGGTCTTTTTGTCAATTCATCATAAATGTTAGTGTTTATTTCTGGACTGTCAGTTCTATTCTCTTGATCTATATATCTGTTCCTGTGCCAGTACCACCCTGTTTTGATTACTGTAGCTGTGTGATAAGTTTTGAAATCAGAACTTGAGTCCTCCAGCTTTGTTCATCATTTTCCAGATTGATTTGGCTACAGTGGGTCCCTTGAATTTCTGTATGAACTTTGGGATCTGCTTGTCAATTTTTGCAAAGAAAAAATGCCAGTTGGGGGCTTCCCTGGTGGCGCAGTGGTTGAGAGTCCATCTGCCGATGCAGGGGACACGGGTTTGTGCCCTGGTCCAGGAAGATCCCACATGCCGTGGAGTGCCTGGGCCCGTGAGCCATGGCCGTTGAGCCTGCACGTCTCCGCAGCGGGAGAGGCCACAACAGTGAGAGGCCCACATACCGCAAAAAAAAAAAAGCCAGTTGGCATTTTGTTAGGAATTGCCTTGAATCTGTAGATCAATATGGGAATATTGCCATCTTAACAATATTAAGTCTTCCTATCCATTGGGCCAGTTTACCATTTATTCTGATCTTCTGTAATTTCAGTAATGTTTTGTGGTGTACTAGTTTTATTTATTTATTTATTTTGATAAATATAGTCTTAAGTATTTTATTCTTATGCTGTTGTGAATGGAATTGTTCTATTTCATTTTTGGATTGTTCACTGTGTATGGAAATGCAGTTGATTTTTGTCTGTTGAGCTCACATCCTAAACTTTAATGAACTTGCTTATTAGTCCTAGTTGGTTTTTTATGATTTCCTTGCTATTTTCTGTGCAGAAGATCTTGTCATCTGCAAATAGAGGTACTTCTTCCTCTCCTTTTTGGATTTCTTTAAGTTGCTTTCTAGATTGCCCTGGCTAGAACCTCCAGATGATAAGAGGAAGTATGGCCATACTTGTGTTGGTCTTATCCTAAGGAAAAAGCATCTGATCTTTCACTATTTAGTATAATGTTAGCTGTGCATGTTTTGTAAATGCCATTCATCTGTTTGAGGAAGTCCCTTTCATTTATAGTTTACTGAGTGATTTTTATCATTAAAGAGTGTTGAATTTTAAAAAAAAGTGTTGGATTTTGTTGAGTTAAATAGTAGCTTTTAACATGTGATACATTGTTGGGATATAAGATAAGTTTTTACGGTTTATCTGGAAAAGGTTATATGAAAATACTAAAATTTATTTGCCAAATACCAAAGCTATAAGAATTTTTTAAATGGAAAAGTTATTTGAAAGCTGTTTATAATTATTATAAAGCTTGAAAGAGGTGATGGAAGGCTGTAGGGTTTGGAGTGTTCCAAAGAATTGTAAGATACAGATTATTGGAAAGGAGGAAAAAATGTCTTTTGGGATGAATATAAATCTAATTATGCCCTGCTTTAAGAGGCTGGACTAAGTTTATGATTCTTAGTCATTGGAGTATTTATTTCCAATTGGAATATTTATTTCCCAGTGATATGTCAGGCAGTGTCAGGGTAATAAGAAGCCATGGAATAAATATCACATTTTTAAAGTGTTTTTTTGTCCAGTGGTGTTTAATTAGTTTGTTGGCTTTTTAAAAATATAAACATTTTACTTTGAAGTAATTGTAGATTCCCATAAAGTAGTAAGAAATAATATAGAATGATTGCTTTTCCCCTTTACCTAGTTTCCAACAATGATGAGGTCTTGCAAATCTGTAACAATATATCACAACCACGATAATGACATTGATACAGTCAGGCTACTTAATGTTTACACCACAGCAAGGGTCCCTTATGTTGCCCTGTAATAGCTACATCCACTTCTCTCTTATTCCCATTCCTTTCTTAACCCCCGGCAACCATTAATCTAGTTTCTATTTCTATAATTTTGTCATTTTAAGACTCGTATAGATGAAATCATACAGTGTGCAGTCATTTAGTATTGGCTTTTTTTCACTCAGCATAATTCTCTGCAGAATATTCAATATCAACAGTCTGTTCATTTTTATTGATGTGTAGTATTCTATGGTATGGATGTACTACAATTTGTTTAAATATGTACCTGTTGAATAACAACTTGGTAGTTTTCTAGTTGTTCGCTATTACAAATAAAGCTGCTATAGACATTCCTCTGCAGCTTTTTGATGAACATAGGTCTTTATTACTATTGCTGGGTCATATGGTAATTGCATGTTTTAAATTTTTGAGAACTTCCACACCATTTGTACTGTTTGACGTTTGTACCATTTTACATTCCCACCGGTAATGTGTGAGTGATCTCATTACTCCACAGCCACACCAGCATTTGATGTTGTCATTATCTTTTTTTAGATTTATTTATTCTATTTTTATTATTTATGTTTTGGCTGCGTTGGGTCTTCGTTGCTGCACGGGCTTTCTCTAGTTGCAGTGAGCAGGGGCTACTCTTCATTGTGGTGTGTGGGCTTCTCATTGTGGTGGCTTCTCTTGTTGCAGAGCGCGGGCTCTAGGCTCATGGGCTCTAGAGCACAGGCTCAGTAGTTGTGGCTCATGGGCTCTAGAGCACAGGCTCAGTAGTTGTGGCTCACAGGCTCTAGAGCACAGGCTCAGTAGTTGTGTTGCACGGGCTTAGTTGCTCTATGGCATGTGGGATCTTCCCAGACCAGGGCTGAAACCCATGTTGGCAGGCGGATTCTTAATCACTGCGCCACCAGGGAAGTCCTGTCGTTATTTTTTATTTTAGCCATTCTCTGATAGGTGTGTTGTGATATTTCATTGTGGTTTTAATTTCCATTTCCTTAATGATTAATGGTGTTGAACATCTTTTCATGCCCTTATTTCCCATCTCTGTCCTGTTCAGTGAAATGTATATGTTTTGCCCCTTTTGGGGGACTGGATTGTTTTAAAAATTTTTTTTTTTTTACTCCTCAATTTTGAGAGTTCTTTGTAAATTTTTTATTGGATATGAGATTTGCAAATCTTTTCTTCCAGTCTGCAGCTGGGAGAGAGAGAGGCACCTCATTATTGTTAAGTGGGAATGAAAACTGTCTCCCCATGTCGTCTCTACTGACATCACAGGGAGGGGTAGCTCATTAGTAGCCATCAGGGTTGAAAATAGTTCTGGGATCTTGCTTGACCATCTCTAATTCCACACTGGCCTGGATGTTGGGGTTCCTTATTAGAGTTTTGAAAGGATAGATCTCAAGCTCCTCACTTGGCTTTTGCTGGTGTGAGTGTGGGTGAGGCCACAGTGTTTTTCTGTGATGTTTGGCTGGAAGAGAGCAGTTATTGTCTAAACGTTTTGTGTCTTGCTAAACTTTACCTTTGCTTGTTTTTTAGCTAACGAGAGCAGGTTTTTGTTAGAGCTTTTGTGCTGTTTGTGCTCTTCTGTGCTCTTTGTTCATGGGTCGCTGTCTTCACCTCCAAGTCTGGGATATTTGAAGTAAAAAGAAAACCCAGGGATCTCACTACCTTGTTACTCCTCAGGTCCCAAGGTCCCTAGCCAGTCTGCCTTTTCCTCTACACCTTTCAGATTCTTTTTAAGTTTGTTGTATATATAATATCCAGGATTTTTAGTTCTGCTTAGCAGGAGGAATAGGGAAAAGTACATCTCCTCCATTATGTGACAAATGGCACCATAATTTAAAATATTTTTCTATGAAATCAAATGTGGCACTAAAGTTAAATAGAATGCCAGGTTATAACTTTATAGGTAAAACACCGAAATCTCAAAGAAATGTTATATTTATCTTTAAGCACTGATCCTATACCCCAGAAAGAGGTACTAGTTCTTTTTCCTATTGTTAATGTTAAATATTAGGTTGTAGGCCAAGCTTCTGTAACAAAGAGACTCAAATACAGTGGCTCAAATAAGGTAGAACTGTATTTTTCTCCAGGGTAGGAAAGAAAGCTCTGCTTCTTGAGGTCTTCTGAGGAACCAAACTGGGTGGGCCGCTGAGCCATCCTTACATTTGGCTTCCCAAGATTGTTCTAGACATCACCATTTTCAGTTGGCAAAGGTAATGGTGATGGTAATGATGGTTGGGGTAGGGAAACATAGAGGTCAGGAACTTGATTTTTTTAAGGACAGGAACCAGAAATTGTATTTACTGCTTTTGCTCACATCCCATTGGCCTACACCTAGTCACATGGCCACATCTGGCTGCAGAAGAAACTGGAAATGTCTCTGCTGGCAGTCATGTGACCAGCAGAAGTTGGGGTAAGGGACCTCTGTTACTAGAACAAAAAAGGTGAGTAGTAGTCTTTGCTTTTGTTACTTCAGTGAAAATTTTTAGAAGAAATTAACTGTGTGGTCTTATTTATCATGAGCCATTTTATTCTATAGTTAGCTGTATTTTTCTTGTTGTGTTCTTACCTGTTTCATTATAAAAGATCAACATTACCTTCATGGTCAGATCTTAGCCTAGATAGGAATCTAATTTTTATATAACTATTTGGACCACGTCAAGTAAGAACTTGTTTATATCTTCTAGGGTTTACAGAGTCCACAGGGGATAGAATGCAAGCCAGAAGCTGTATGTAGTCACATTATTATTGAGAGCCATGAAAAAGGATGTTTCAGGACTCTAACAGCTGAACGGCCACAATTGGACAGCCACCCTTGTGTTTTCAGATCTGCTGAACCCTCAGAAATGATCAGAGGACAACGGAGCCCATCATCATGGACAACTGGGCACATCAACCTTGCCAAATCACTGGACCAGAACAACTCCCATTTCAAAGTTTGGAATTCATTGCAGTTACAAAGTCATTCCCCATTTCAAAACTTTATAGGTGATGACTTGAAAATTAGCAAGGGTCTTCGAATGCCATTCCGTGAAAAGTTGGACCCTTGGCTATCAGAATTAGTAGAACCTGCTTGTATGCCACCTGAAGAAATGGATTGTCAGTCGTCATCACAAATGCTGCCCCCAGAACCCATGAAAAAGTTTACTACCTCCATCATTTTCTCATCTCACCGACATTCTAAATGCTTTTCAGATTCCTCTTTTCTTAAGGTTGGTGTTACTGAAGGTAGCCAGTGTACTGGAGCATCTGTGGGGCTAGTTAGTTCTCATATCACTGAAGAGCAAAATCCTACTAGAGATCTAAAAGAGAAAACCTCTTCCCCTTCATCATTTAAAATCATTAGTCAGTCACCAGATAAAGCTGTGACTATTTTAGCAGAAAATAGTAGGCAAAGCCAAAAATTATCTGTTGCACATTCTCACCAAGAAGAAAAACCCTTAGAAAGATCAGATTGTAAAGGCAGTCATTCTAAGCCCAGTACCAGTGCAAATGATAGCAATTTCAAGGAAGTTCATTTTTCTGATAACGATACTCTCATTAACATGGGCAGACCCAGTTCCACACTAGGAGTAAAAGAGAAGAATGTAACTATAACTCCAGATCTTCCTTCGAACATTTTTCTTGAACAAGAGCTCTTTGAACAAAGCAAAGCCTCACATGCAGATCACCGTGTGAGAAAACACAATTCTCCCCCTCCTCAACATCAGGATTATGTAGCTGCAAATCTCCCTTGTCGTGTTTTTCTTGAAAAACGAGAACTCTTTAAACAAAGCAAGACCCAACATAAAGATAATCAATTGAGAGAAAACCACTCTCCCCTTCCTCAAAGTCAGGATTATATAGCTTCAGACCTTCCTTCTCGCATTTTTCTTGAACAACGTCAGCTCTTTGAACAAAGCAAAGCCCCAGATGTAGATCACCACATGGGAGAACACCATTCTTCCTTTCCTCAAGGTCAGGATTATATAGTAGAAAAGAATAATGAACATGAGCCTAAATTACAAATTTCTGATATGATAAATGTTGAAGGCAAATTCAGTGATGTGGCCTCCCCATCAGCCCCAAATCAATGTACAGTAGTAACATCTGCATCTACTCCACCTTCAAATAGAAAAGCACTTTCTTGTGTTCGTATAACTCTTTGTCCCAAGACTCCTTCCAAGTTGGATAGTGGAACCTTAGATAAAAGATTTCATTCATTGGATCCTGCCTCTAAAACAAGGATGAATAGTGAGTTTAACTCTGACCTACAGACTATATCTTCAGAATCACTGGAACCAACCTCCAAATTATTGACCAGTAAACCTGTAGCACAGGATCAAGAATCTTTAGGTTTTCTAGGACCTAAATCTTCACCGGACTTCCAAGTTGTACAGTCTCCTCTTCCAGATAGTGATATTATTTCCCAGGACTTGAAAACCATACCTTTTCAGAATAACCAGATAGTAACCTCAAGGCAAACACAAGTGAACATTTCAGATTTGGAAGGATATTCCAATCCAGAAGGGACTCCAGTATCTGCAGTTCGGTGAGTCTCATTGTGATTACAAGCAAGCTGATGGAATTTATGATAAAGGGTTTAAAATACTTAAGCAAATGTAAGTTCTTGGGGGAGAGGCAGTATGATTTCTCTTAGGGGAGGTTGTATCTGCCTAAGCTAGAATTCTGTCAAGGAATAAACACCTAACTAAGAGAAAACACCTGAGAGTAATGTATTTATACTCTCAAAGAGCTTTTGGAAAACGACTTGACATCAAGTATTTTAAAACACTGAATTACTCTAAGAAGAATCTTTGATCATTGAGTGGTACAATTTACTAATTCCTTATTTATTACATTGGAAATACGCTGAAGACCAGGCTTTGCTCCCTCTCCTCTCTTTGTTTCCATTTCATGATTCCCCTCAAATATTTAGTACTTAGAATGAAAAAAGTGAAATTTCCTGGCAGACATCACTTCAGCCAAGTTGTCAAGGTTAACATCACCAGTAATGCACGTCAACCTAATGTGGTCCCTGATGTGATGCCTTATTACTTCACAATGATTGTAGGAATGGAAACCCAATTCAGGGATAAATGCATTAGATTTATACTATTCAGATTGATTTTAAGACTGTCATTGATTCAGTTTTACATTAGTGAGTCTTTTACCATATGGCTAAACGAATTACTGTCTGTGTTTAATGTTTCCACCTTATAGTTGAGAAGGTAGTATTTCAGAGTGGAGAGCACTGGCCTTACAAAGAGAGAAAAAATGTGTAATCGACATCGGCATGTGGTAGTCATGGCAGTGAGGGACTTAAATATGTTATCTCATTTAATACTTGTGATAACCCTATGAGGTAGGTGGTGGTACCCTTATTTGCCCTCTGGGAAACTGAGACACTGACATTGCTATCAAGCAAACCTCATTGTCTCAAATAATGCAGTCTGTTCAGTCTAAGCAAGAGCTTGTTCACCACGTGGTACTGTCTCTCCCGAATCCTAAACCGTACTTAAACTATTCTATCAACTGTCCTCTTGGACAAGTCATTTAATATCTTTGGCACTCATATATGGATGACTGATGGAAGGAAAGGGTTGGAAAGCTTAAAGGTCCATTATAGCTTGAAAAATTAGTGGTTGAGAATTGGATTGGGGCAGGAAAAAACAAGGTCAATCTCTGATTTCAATACTATTATAAATAGTAGAGTGTTATAGAGATCAGTACTGTGTGTGAAAAATGTTTAGAAATTAAAAGATTGACAAGTTTACATACAATATTTAAACTCTTCTAAGTGATAAAATGCCAAGTTATTGGGGCTGAATTCCTTGAATGAGAAGAAAATTATAGATGATTTTAAATATGAACTAATAATAATGCTGTTTGTTCAGAATGTACTAAATGCCAGGCATTGTAGTCAATGTGTGTATCACTTTATACTTAGTATAATCATCTGGAGGTAGATATTATTACCTCAATTTATAGATTTTAAAAACCTAATACTTAGAGAAATTAAATGTTTTGCCTAAGATCACATGGCCATTAAGTGTTGGAGGTGGCATTTGAACCTAGGTTTGTCTGACTCCAGAGTCTGTAAATAATTCTAACTGTATATACATACACACACTTATCTGTGTGTGTGCATATATATATGCATAAAACATTTATATATGTATTAAACTTTTTTATTTTGAGATAATTTTAGACTTACAGAGGAGCTGCAAAAAATAGTAGAGTTCCTGTGTTATTTATTGCAGTGTAACCTATTACCCTGAAATGTAGCAGCTTAAAACAATAAATATTATCCCAAAGTTTCTGTGGGCCAGAGATCTAGGCATGGCTTAACTGGGTGCTTCTGGCTTAGGGTCTCTCACAAGGTTGCAAACAAGGTATTGACTACAGCTGTGGTCCCATCTCAAGGCTTGACTAAGAGAATGTCCTTCCGAGCTCACTCACACAGTTATTGGCCAGAAATAATCAGTTTCTTCTTTCCATATGGCAGCTATGACAGCAAAGCTTTTCTCAGAGTGAGCAATTGAGACTGCAGGAGAAAGTGCTGAAGACAAAACCCACAGTCATTACTTTGTAACCTAACCTTGGAAGTGAATCTCACCACATCTGCCACATTCTACTAGAAAGAAATGAATCACTATTTCCAGCCAACCCTCAAGGGTTAGGGATTACACAAGTGCATGAATACCAGGAGGCAGAGATCATTGGGGGGATTTTTTTTTTTTTTTTTTTTTTGGCCACACCATGTGGCGTGCGGGATGGGATCTTAGTTCCCCCACCAGGGATTGAACCCTTGCCCCCTGCATTGGGAGCATGGAATCTTAACCACTGGACCACCAGGGAAGTCCCATTGGGGGCCTATTTTAGAGGTTGCCAATATACCCTTTGCTAAAGCTTCCCCTTATGTTAACATTTTACCCTAGCATCATAACCATAAAATATTTACCAAAGCTAAGAAATTCTCCTTCATATAAAATTATAATTAAATGTATAGACCAATTTGGATTTCACCTGTTTTTTCCACAAATGAAGCTTTTTTGTTTCAGATCCATTCCATAATCTCACCTTGCAGGTAGTTGTTGTGTCCTTAATCTCCTCCAATCTGTGTCAGTTTCTCAGACTTTCCTTGTTTTTCATAACTTTCACACTTTGAAGAGAATTAGTTATTTTGGAAAAAGTCTTTTCCATCTGGCTTTGTCTGATGTTGTCTCAAGATTAGATTGGGGTTATACACTTTCAGTGCATTTCATCAGGGAGCACATTAAGTTGATATGCATGACTAGTGATGTTAACCTTGATCACTTGGCTAAAGTAGTATCTACCAAGATTCTCCACTGTAAACTTAATGTTTTTCCTTTGTAGATACTAATTTTTTTTTGATACTAAATATTTAAGGGAGGTATTGCTAGACTATGCAAATGTCCTGTTTCTGCTTAAACTTTGACCACTAATTTTAAGCATCCTTCAGTGGATCTTGCTTGTAGCAATTATTACTCTGGTATTCTAATGGAGTTTTCATATTTCCTTTATTCCTTCTACGTTTATTAATTGGAATTCTTCTGTAAGCAAGAGCTGTTGTTCCTCCCCCATTTATTTATTCCTTTAGTTTTCCATGTACATTAGTATGAACTCAGGGGTATTTATTTCATTCTTTGGATTACAATCCAATACTACTCAAATTGTTTTAGTTTTAGCTATTGAGAACACTTTCATGTTGGCTCCTGTACCTTGCCACTACCCTGAAATCAACTATTTCCCCAAAGAACCCTCGTTTTTTTTTTTTGTTTTGGAGAATAAGATTTTTTTCCCCTAGCTTTACTAGATAAAATTGACATATAACATTGTTTAAGGTATACAGTGCTTTGATTTGATACACTTATATTGCAAAATAATTACCATGATGGCATTAGCTAACACCTCCATCACGTCACATAGTTTTTGTGGTAAGAAAATTTAATATCTACTCTCAACAACTTTCAACTATATAGTACATTATTGTTAACTATCATCACAATGCTGTGCATAGATCCCCAGAACTTATTCATCTTCTAATTGGAAGTTTGTACCCTTTGACCAATATCTCCCCTTTTCCCCCACCCTCCAGCCCCTGGTAAACAGCATTCTACTCTGTTTCCACAAGTTCGGCTTTTTTAGGTTCCACATGTAAATGGTGTCATACAGTATATCTCTTTCCCTGTCTGGTTTATTTCACTTAGCATGATGCCCTCAAGCTCCATCTATGTTGTTGTTGTAAGTGACAGGATTTCCTTCTCTCTAACAGCTGAATAATATCCCTTTGTGTATATATACACCATGTCTTTTGTTTCATTTCATTTCATTTTATTGCGCTGGGTCTTAGTTGCAGCTCACGGGCTCCTTAGTTGTGGCATGCGAACTCTTAGTTGTGTCATGCATGTGGGATCTAGTTCCCTGACCAGGGATCGAACTCGGGCCCCTTGCATTGGGAGTGTGGAGTCTTAATGACTGCACCACCAGGGAAGTCCCTACACCATGTCTTCTTTATCCATTTATCCATTGATGGACACAGGATATGGTTGTTTCCATACCATGGCTATTGTAAATAATGCTGCAACAAATGTGGGAGTGCAGATACCTGTTTCCATTTCCTTTGGATGTATACCCAGAGATGAGATTGCTGGATTATATGGTAGTTCTATTTTTAATTTTTTAAAGAACCTCCCTACTGTTTTCCATTGTGGCGGCACTAATTTACATTCCCACCAACAGTGCATAAAGGTTCTGTTTTCTCTACATCCCTATCAACATTGTTATTTGTTGTCTTTTTGATAATAGCCTTTTTGACAGGTGTGAGGTGATCTCATTGAGGTTTTGATTTGCATTTCCCTGATAAATAGTGATGTTGAGCACCTTTTCATCTCCCTGTTGGTAATTTGTATATCTTCTTTGGAAAAATGTCTATTCAGTTCTAGTTCCTCTGCCCACTTTTAAATCAGATTGTTTTTTTGTTATTCAGTTTTATGAGTTCTTTATATATTTTGGATATTAATCGCTTATCAGATATATGGTTTGCAGATATTTTCTCCTCTTCTGTAGGTTACCTTTTCATTTTGTTGACTGTTTTGCTGTACAGAGAATTTGGGGTTTGATGGAGTCCTACTTACTGATTTTTGCTTTTGTAGCTTGTGCTTTTGGTGTCACATCCAAAAAAATCACTGGTGAGACCAATGTCAAGGAGTTTTCCCCTGTGTTTTCTCCTAGGAGCTTATGGTTTCAGGTCTTATGTTTAAGTCTTTAACCCATTTCACATTAATTTGTGAGCGGTAAAAGTAGGAGTCCAATTTCATTTTTTTGGCATGTGGATATCTAGTTTTCCCAGCACCTCTTATTGAAGAGACTATCCTTCCCCTACTGAGTAGTCTTGGCTCCCTTGTAAAATATTAGTTGACTGTATATGTGGGGGGTTATTTATGGGTTCTCTGTTCTGTTCCATTGATCTATGTATCTGTTTTTGTGCCAGCACCTTACTGTTTTGATCACTATAGCTTTGTAGTATAGTTTGAAATCAGAAAGTATGATGCCTCCAGTTTTGTTCTTTCTCAGAATTGCTCTGGCAATTCAGAGTCTTTTGTGGTTCCATATAAATTTTAGAATTGTTTTTCCTCTTTTTATGAAAAATGGCATTGGAATTTTGGTAGGGATTGCATTGACTCTATCAATGGCTTTGAGTAGTATGGATGTTTAAACAGTATTTATTCTTCTGGTTCATGAACACATTTCATGTGTCTTTCCATTTGTTTGCATCTTCCTCAGTTTCCTTCATCACAGTCTTTTAGTTTTCAGTGAACGGATGTTTTAGCTCCTTGGTTAAATTTATTTCTAGGTATTTATTGATTTGATGCTGTTGTGAATGGGATTGTTTTCTTTAGTTCTTTTCAGATATTTTGTTGTTAGTGTATAGAAACAACTGATATTTGTATGTTGATTTTTGCATCCTGCAACTTTACTGAATTCATTGATTATTTCTAACAGCTTATGGTGGAATCTTTAGGATTTTCTATTAGATATTAGATCATATCATGTACAAACAAAGACAACTTACTTCTTCCTTTCTGGTTGGATGCCTTTTATTTCTTTTTCTTGCCTCATTGCTCTGCTTAGGACTTCCAGTGCTATGTTGAGTAAAAGTGGTGACAGTGGGCACTCTTAATCTTGTTCCTGATGTTAGAGGGAAAGCTTCAACCTTTCACCATTGAGTGTGATGTTGGCTGAGGGTTTGTCATACATGACCTTTATTATGTTGAGGGATGTTTCTTCTATACTCAATTTGTTGAGAGTTTTTATCATTGAAGGATGTTGTATTTTATCAAATGCTTTTTCTGTATCTAATGAGATAATCATATGATTTTTATCTTTTATTCTATTAAAGAAGCATATCATATTTATTGATTTGTATATGTTGAACTATCCTTACATCCTAGGGATAAATCCCAATTGATCATGGTGTATAATTCTTCTATGTGCTGTTGAATTCAGTTTGCTAATATTTTGTTGAGAAATTTTATGTCTGTATTCATCAGCTGTTGGTCTGTAGTTTTCTTGTAGTGTCTTCATCTAGCTTTGGATCATCATGGTAATATGATGGCCTCATAAAATGAGTTTGCAGATGTTCCTCCCTCTTCAATTTTTGGACAAGTTTGAGAAGGATTGGTGTTAATTCTTCTTGAAATGTTTGTTAGAATTCACCACTTAAACCATCTGGCCTTGGACTTTTCTCTGTTGAGAAGATTCGATTACTGATTCTATCTCCTTACTCCATGGGTCTGTTTATATTTTCTCTTTCTTCATGATTCAGTCTTGGTAAGTTGTATGTTTCTGGCAATTTTTCCATCTCTGCCAGGTTATCCAATTTGTTGACATATAATTGTTCATAATCGTCTCTTATGATCCTATATATTTCTGTGGTATCAGTTGCTTTGTCTTCTCTTTCATTTCTGATTTTATGTATTTGAGTCCTCTCTTTTTTTCTTAGTCTAGCTAAAGGTTTGTCAATTTTGTTTATCTTCAAAAATCTAGTTCTTAATCTTATTGACCTTTTCTATTTTTCTGGTCTCTATTTCATTTATTTCTGCTCTGATCTTTGTTATTTTCCTTTCTTCTGCTGACTTTGGGCTAGTCTGTTCTTTTTCTCATTCCTTGAGATGTAAAGTTATTTATTTGAGGCCTTTCTTTTTTCTTAATAAAGGCGTTTAGCACAATAAATGTCCTTCTTAGAACTGCTTTTGTCTCATAGGTTTTGATATGTTGTGTTCACATTTTCATTTGTTTCAAGATATTTTTAGCTTTCCCTTTTGATTTTTTTAGACATACTTGTATTCAGTACTGTGTTGTTTAATTTCCACATATTTGTAGAATTTCCTGCTTCCCCCCAGTATTGATTTCTAGTTTCATATCATTGTGGTCAGAAAAGGTACTTGGTATGATTTAAATCTTGTTAAATTTGCTAAGATTTGTTTTGCAGCCTATATGTGATCTAACTTGGAGAATGTTCTGTGTATGCTTGATAAGAACGTATTCAGCTGCTGAATGTTCTGTAGGTGTCCGTTAAGTCCATTTAGTCTAAAGTATGCTTCAAGTCCAATGTTTCCTTGTTGATTTTGCTATCTGGGTGATCTATCCATTGTTGAAAAGTGGGGTGTTTAAAACCATAAAAGTGGGAGGAGTAAAAGGGTAGTGATTTTGTATGTGATTGAAGTTAAGTTGTTATCATATAAAATATATTGTTTTCTGTAAGATGTTTATGTGAGCCTCGGGGTAACCACAAAGCAAAAATGTATAGTAGATTCACCAAAAAGACGGCAGTCAGAAAATATTACTACGGAAAATCACCAGTTCACAAAGGAAGGCAGCAAGAGAGGAAGAAAGGAAAAAGAAAACTACGGAACAGCCAGAAAACAGTAAGATGGTATAAGTAAGACCTTACCTATCAATAATTACTCTAAATGTAAATGAATTGAATTCTCCAATCAAAAGACTTGATGGATACAAAATCAAGACCCAACTATATGCTGCCTACAGGAGACTCACTTTAGCTTTAAGGACATGTGAGCTCAAAGTGAAGGAAAGGAAAAAGATACTCCTTACAAGTAGAAACCAAAAGAGAGCAGGGCTGGTTATACTTGTAGCAGACAAAATAGTAACAATAGGCAAAGGGGAGGTCATTATATAATAATAAAGGAATCAATGCATCAAGATGATATAACAGTCATACACACACACACACACACACACACACACACACACACACACTACACATACACACACAAACACCCCCAACATCAAAGCACTTAAATATATTAAGCAAATACTAACATCTAAAGGGAGAAGTAAACAACAATACAGTAATAGTCAAGGACTTTAGTACCCCACTTTCAACAATGGAAAGTGGTGTTCAGAAACCAATGAGGTTTGCTCATTGCTACTAGGATGACGCTGCTTCTTGCCCCTCTGAGTGAATAAAACTAAAGATTATAGGTATTAACTCATGCATATACATACACCTATATTCATTTCCATCTCTATTATGTGTGTGTGTGTGTGTGTGTGTGTGTATGTATTTTTTTTTTTAAACCACAAGTCGATACCTCCAACTAGTCCAAAACCACAGGGTTGATTCTAGCCTTTTCCCTTTCTTTATTTGTAACTTCTTTCTCCAATGGTGATAAACATGGCTCTTATTATTTACAGTATATTTACCCTAGTATATAAATAAAGTTTCAGAATTCTTATCCCATACCCAGGTGAGAAACAAATTTTCCACCTAGAGTACAGGTTTTATGTATAGTATACAGTCCAGACATTGTTTCTGTTTCCTGGGTTAGCTTTTTTCTTCCTTATAGACTTCAGCATGAGGATGTGATTCATTTATAATACAGTTAGATTCATTTCTTACATCCTGTATTCCATTTTGCCCCAATATCTTGGTTAATTTTTTAAAAATTTATATACTATAAAATTTACATACTGTAAAACTTACTTTTTGTGGTGTATAGTTCTATCAGTTTTGATAAATCCACATCACAGTTCCATACAAAGCATTTCTGTCAGTCCAAAAATTCTCGCATGCCATCCCTTTATAGACAGTCCCTCCCCTGACCCCTGGCAATTCCTGATCTGTTTTCTTCCAAGTTTTACCTTTCCAGAGTGTCATGTAAATGAAATCATGAAATATATAATAGCCCTTTGGGTTTGGCTTCTTTTACTTTACAAAGTATATTTAAGATTTACCCATCTCATTTTATGAATCAGTTTTTTACTTTTTAATGCTTTATTACAAGCATAAAGCAATAAAAAGTTTAAAAAAATACAGTTTATCGATACATTCACTCTTTGAAGGATATTTGGGTTGTTTCCAGTTTGGGGTGATTACAGTTAGAGCTGCTGAGTCATGTGGTATATGTGTGTGTTTAACTTTACAAGAACTGTTTAGAACTAAACTATGCTAAACTGTTTTTCCAGGGTGGCTGTATCTTTGTATTTCCACTAGGAATATACAAGTGTTTCAGTTACTCTCCATCCTCGCCAACTTGTGGTATTGTCAGTATATTTAAACTGTTATAATAGGGGCTTTCCTCTATATGTTTCTCCTTGAGCTCCCCTTTTTTGGTCCTCAGAACAGAAAGCAAGGGCTTAATTTACCCCTCTCTTTTATGTGCTTCCTGTGGCTACTTTGTGTCAGTGCCAGGTGGCTCAGTAAAGAGAAAAAAAAAATCAACACAGGTTCACCTCACCCTCTTGAGACCACACCTTCTCTGGTAAAAGAGGAGGGTTTCCCCCCCTCAGAATTTTAAACTTCTTCTGGTCCCTGTTACTGCTGTACCAATGCTTCCATGAGATTACTTGAGTGCTTGAGATTACTAGAAAGGGAGAAAAGAAAAAGGGATTTTTTCACACTATTTCTGCTTCCACTCCTCATGCCTGAATTAGAGGGCTTCTTCTGAAGGTCTTTCTGTCTGTGCTAATGTCCACTTCTAAGTGTCAGACTCTATTATTGAGTTCAGGTCATTGGATACTAAAGGAAACAATGATAAACTAACTCATCACCAATTTAATGGTACTTCAGATGTTGCTGGTCTTCACCAATTTGCCTGCTCCTATTTTTCAAGAGTCTTCTAAGAGCTGCTCCATGTAGTTTGTCTAGGTTTTATAGCTGCACTTAGTGGGAGAGACTGAATGGGTTATGACTGATTACCCCAAACTGGAGCTGAATGTACCATTTTTCGTTCTCATTAACAGCATATGCAAGTTACATTGCAACACTTGGTATATCCAGGGTTTTTAAAAAATTAATTTTTGGCTGCGTTGGGTCTTTGTTGCTGCGCGTGGGCTTTCTCTAGTTGCGGCGAGCGGGGGCTACTCTTCGTTGTGGTGCGTGGGCTTCTCATTGCAGTGGCTTCCCTAGTTGCAGAGCACGGGCTCTAGGTGCGCGGGCTTCAGTAGTTGTGGCACGTGGGCTCAGTAGTGGCTCGCTGGCTATAGAGCATAGGCTCAGTAGTTTTGGCGCATGGACTTAGTTGCTGCGCCGCATGTGGGATCTTCCCAGAAAAGGGCTCAAACCTGTGTCCCCTGCATTGGCAGGCAGATTCTTAACCACTGCGCCACCAGAGAAGTCCCTCCAGTTATTTTTAATTTTAGCCATTCTAAATGTGGATGTGAAATGGTATGTTATTGTGGTTTTAATTTGTTTTTCCCTGATGACTCATGATGCTGATAATTGCTTCTGTGCTTCTTGGCCATTTTTATGTCTTTATGAAGTGTCTGTTTAATTTTTCCATTGGATTGTCTCATGACTTTAAGAATTTTTAATATATTCAAGATACAGATCCTCTGTGTATTGCAAATATTTTCTCACAGTCTGTGGTTTGATTTTCATTTTCTTAACTGGTGTCTTGATGAAGAAAAAGTTTTAACTTTTATGAAATCCAGTTTGTTAATTTTTCTGTTGGAAGTATAGTTGATGTGCAATATTGTATAGGTTACAAGTGTACAATAGAGTGATTCACAATTTTTAAAGGTTATACTCCATTTATAGTTATTATAAAATATTGGCCATATTCCTTGTGTTGTACGATATATACAGCTTATGTAGCTTAATTTATGCATAATAGTTTGTATCTCTTAATTCCCTACCCCTATATTGCCCCTCCCCTTTCCCTCTCTCCACTGGTAACCACTAGGTTGTTCTCTATATCTGTTAGTCTGTTTCTTTTTTGTTATATTCACTAGTTTATTGTATTTTTTAGATTCTACATGTAATTGATATCATACAGGATTTGTTTTTCTCTCTCTGACTTAATTTCACTTAGCATGATACTCTCCAAGTCCATCCATGTTGTTGCAAATGGCAAAATTTCATTCTTTTTTATGGCTGGGTGGTATTTCATTGTGTGTGTGTGTGTGTGTGTTCATCAGTTGATGGACATTCTAAATCTTTCTTTTATGGTTAGTACTGTTTTGTGTCTTGTCTAAAAATACTGCCTAACCCAGTGTTATGAAAATTTTCTCCTATATTTTCATCTTGAATTATAGTTTTAGCTTTATTTTTTAAGTCTGTGATCTATATCAAACTAATTTCTGTATATACTGTAATTTACACAGTTTAGGATCATTTTCTTTCACTGGATATTCCAGCACCATCTTTGAAATAATGATTATTTCCTTTTTGAACTTAGTTCGCATCTTTGTCAAAAATCAATCGGCCTTTTACATGTGGGTTTATTTTTAAGAGTTTCTACTCTGTTCCTTTGAACTGTCTGTCTTTACAGCTATACCATAATGTTTTGATTACTGTAGCTTTATAATAAGTCTTGAAATCAGGTTATGTCCTCCAGCCTTGTTTTTATTTTCAACAATATTTTTTGCTATTTTAGGTTCTATGCATTTCTGTATAAAATTTAGAATAGTCTTCTCAGTTTCTCCAAAAAAACCTCCTGAGATTTTGTTCAATGTTGCATTGAATCTATAGATCATTTTGTGAATGATTGACATCTTAGTAATATGGAATCTCCCTATGAATGAACATGTTTTTTCCCCCTACTTATGTAATGTCTCTCAGTAAGATGTTGTAATTTTCAGTGTGTAGGCTTGCACATTTTTCATTAAATTTATTCCTCATTATTTTGTTTTATGATACTTCTGTATATGGTATTTTAGATTTTGTATTTTCTAGTTATTTGTTGATTGTATATACAAATGCTGTTGTCAAACCAGTTTATCAGTGCCAACAAGTTAATTTTAATTTTAATTTCTTACTCACTGGGTCAGAGCTTCCTTGCTTACTCCAGGATAATTTAGGCAATTTGTGTGCAGTGACCATAGGGAATTTAGGCAAGGTAATACTTCTGGTGGTTAAGTTGAGGCATACCTATTTGTCCTCAATTTGTGTCTAGTAACTTCCCTATGATTTAGGGAGTGCTTTGTTTAAATTTAGTGATATCCTCAACTTTAATGTCTATTCTTCATAGACACTCACGTTGCCAGGGCATGAAGAGCAGTTTTACTTCTTCCTTTCCAATCTTCATGTCTTTATTTTTTTGCCTGATGCACTGTTTAGGACATTCAGTATAATATTAAACAGAAGTAGTAAGAGCAGTCATCTTACCTTATTCCCCATCTTTGCGTGGGTGGGGGAGTGGATTTAGTGTTTCATCAAATTTGATGTTAGCTGTAGATTTTTATTAGATGCATTTTATGAGATTAAGGATGCCCTCTCATATTCTTAGTTTGCTGTGAGTTCTGTGAGTGGGTGTTGAGTTTTGTCACATGCTTTTCCCTGCTGTATTATCATATTTGTTTTCTCCTGTCTGTTGATATGAATTATATTATTATATAATATTATATATATTATATAAACATATTGATTAGATTTCAAATATTATTCTTACTGGGATAAATCCCACTTGATTATGACATATTGTCCCTTTTTATATTTATTGCTGAATTCAGCTTGCTAATACTGGTCTATAATCTTCTTGGAGTGTCCTGACAGCAGAGTTACAGTGGCTTTTAGAAAAAAACCTCTTTCTCATTTTCTGAGTTTGTGTCAGAATGGTATTATTTGATTTAAATCTACCATATTACATTTTGCTTTCAATTTGTACCATATGGTTTTTGTTCTTTCTTGCCTTCTTTTGTATTAATGATTTATCTTTTATTATTCCATTTTATTCTCCTTATTGGCTGTTTTAATATACATCTTTGTTTATTTTTTAGTGGTTGTGGCCATCCCGCAGAAGTGGGATGGACTCCCACCCAAAATTTTGTTCAGATACCTAGGCTTCAGACACTCCTCAAACCCAGAGAATTTGAGAGGAAGTTTATTACTCACACAGGGGAACCCCTGGGAAGAGGTGGGTGGGCACAAGTAGGTCCAGGCTGTCTTGGGCACAGCAGAGAGGGCTTTGTAGGGTGGAACTGAGAAAAAAGTCTATATATGGGCAGTTTAAATTTTCTGCTGGTGCCAAAGGAGGAGGAGGCAGTCATACTCAGGCTTATCAGCCTTTCCAGATGTGGAGCAAAAGGTGAGGCTTAAAAAGAAGTCAGTAATCAAACATCAAAAATTGTGTCAGACTCTATTGCAGTAGTTATTGTAGAGATTATCATATGTATTCCTAATTTATGTATTATCCTTCTTGCTAGATACAGTCTACCTAATTAATATTTTGTTAGGAATTGTACATTTGTGTTCATGGGGGATATTCACCTATAATTTTCTTCTCTTGCAATATCTTTGAGTTTGGTATGAGCATTGGGCTGACCTCATTAGTATATCAGGACACTCTGAAAGAGTTTGTGTAAGATTGGTACTATTTCTTTCTTAGATATTTGGCAGAATTCACCATTTTGGCCTGGAGTTTTTATTATAGATTCAATTTCTTTAGTAGATTTGACTATGCAGATTTTTTTTTTCTTGTGTCAGTTTGGAAAGTACTCTTCAGTTAAATAAGTTGTCAAAAATTGTTGGCATGAGTTATTTTCACAATATCCTTATATCCTTTCAATTTCTGAATCTCCAGTGATACTAGCTTTCTTATGTCTGGTATTAGTAATTTGTGTTTTATCCTTTTTTGTTTGGTCACTCTTGCTAGGGCTTTAGCAGTTTGGGTTTTTATGATCGTCTGATGTGTTTTTTTCTGTTTCATTAGTTGCTGCTGTATCTTTTTTTTTTTTTTCTGTTTTGGGTTTAAGTTAACTTTTTCTATCTTTCTGAGAATAGATACTTTTTTTACATATTCATTAATTTTTAGCTTTCTTGTCTAGTGTACACAGATTTTTATGTAGTTTTTCATCATCATCTTTGTACAAAATTATTTTCTCATATCATAACTTTTTCTTTGATCCATGGCTATGTAGAGATGTGTTTCTTAATTTCCAATTATATAAGAACATATACATGATTTTTTATTTTTAGTTAATTCTTTTTGGTCATTGAGATTATATTCTTAATGATTTCAGTATACTTAAATTTTTTAGAACTGCTTTATGATATGATATATTTTTATTTTGATCAGTGTGCAATTGAAAGAAATGTGTATTCTGCCATTGCTTCTTGTGATATTCTGTGTATGTTACTTTGGTCCATTTGGTCAGCTGTTATGTTGAAATCTTCATTTTTACTGAATTTTTGTCTGCTTGTTTAATCAGCATTTGAGAACAGCATGTTAATACCTCCTTTTTTCTCCTTAGCCATGTGGTAGTAAGTTATTGACCTACTGCCCCATCACTCTCATCGTTTCCTATGAAAAGAACATTCTCCTACATAACCAGTAAAGCTGTAAAAATCAGGAAATTAATATCAATGTGTTATAGACACTATTCCAGTTTTTCCAATTGTCCCAGTAAGATTTTTTATAACAAAAAGGAGCAACTCAAAATCACATGTTGCTTTAGTTGTCATGACTCTTTAATTTCCTTTAATCTGGAACAGTTCTTCAGTCTTTCCTTCACTTTCATTACCTTGACACTTTTTTTAAAAAATTAATTAATTAATTAATTTATGGCTGTGTTGGGTCTTCGTTTCTGTGCGAGGGCTTTCTCTAGTTGTGGCAAGCGGGGGCCACTCTTCATCACGGTGCGCGGGCCTCTCACTATCGCGGCCTCTCTTGTTGCGGAGCACAGGCTCCAGACGCGCAGGCTCAGTAATTGTGGCTCACGGGCTCAGTTGCTCTGCGGCATGTGGGATCTTCCCAAACCAGGGCTCGAACACATGTCCCCTGCATTGGCAGGCAGATTCTCAACAACTGCGCCACCAGGGAAGCCCTACCTTAACACTTTTGAAGATTACAGGTCAGTTGCTTTGTAGAGTGTTTTTCAGTTTGGGTTTCTCTGATGTTTCTTCGTGATTAAGTTCAGGTGAGATATTTTTGGTAGGGTTATCACAGAATTGACATTGAATTCTTCTTATAACATCTTAGCAGCTGTCGTACACTTCTATTTGTCCCACTGCTGACAGTGATCACTTTAATTACTTAGTAAGGTTGTGGGCTAGGTTTCTGAACTGGAAAGTTACTGTTTTCCACTTTGTAGCTAAGTGTTTTATGGGGAGGAACTTTGAAATTATGTAAGTATCTCAGTCCTCAGAAGACTTCTAGTTTATTTATATCTGTACAGAATCATGCTTTCATTCAGTGGGTTATGATTTATTACTATCTTTTCTTCACTCTTTATTTTAAAAATACATAGACTTAAAAAGAGATTACAAAAATAGTCCAGAGAGTCCCAGGTATCTATCGCTCAGCTTTCCCATTGGTAATGTCTTATATAACTATAGTACATTTTCAAAATGACATTAGGAAATTGACATGGGCACAATATAATTAACTAAACTACAGAACTGAACCATATTTCACCAAGTTTTGCATGCACTCAGGCTTTTTTGAATGCATATGTGTATAATTTTGTGAAATTTAATCACATTGTGATTTCACATAACTACTACTATAATCAAGATACAGGAATATTCTGTCACCACAAAGAAATTCCCTTATGCCTGCCCCTCTGTAGTCACACTCCTCTCCCCTGCCCTCTGCATTCTTTAAACCCTGGAAACTAGTGACCTGTTTTCCTACTATATGGTTTTGTCATTTTGTGAATGTTTTGTAAATTGAATCATATAACATGTAACCTTTGAGATTAGCTCTTTTTACGTAACATGATGACCTGGAGATCCATCCAAGTTGTTGTGTATATCAATGGTTTTGTTTTTTTTTAATTGCTAAGTAGCATTCCATTGTATGGATACATACCAGTTTATTTAACCATTTCTCTGTTGAAGGATGTTTGGGTTGTTTCCAACTTTTGACTGTTATTAATAAAGCTACTGTGAACATTCATATACTTTTTTTTACACAAATGAAGTTTCTATTTCTCTCAGACAGTGATTCTCAACCAGGGGTGAATTTGGCTCCCCGGAGACAGTAGCAACATCTGAAGTCATTTTTGATTGTCACAACTAGGAAGGAATTTTGCTGTTGCCATCAGGGATGCTGCTGAATACCCTGGAATACACAGAGTAGTCAGTCCCCCACAACAAAGAAGTATTTGGTTCAGTTTTAGTAGTGCCAAGGTTGAGAAACTGCTCTAGGATAAGTGCCCAAGAGTGTGATTGTTAGGTTGTATAGTAAGTATATGTTTATCTTTTAAGAATCTGTCAAACTGTTTTCCAGGGTGGTTGTACCATTTTGCATTTCTGCTGGCAATATATGAGAGATCTAGTTTCTTCACATCCTTGTCAGCTTTTGTTATTGTCAGTATTTTTTATTTATTTTATTATTATAATTTTATTATAAATAATTATTTAATTTTATTATTTTATTTATTAGCCATCCTAATAAGTATATAGGGATATCTCATTGTTGTTCTAATATGCATTTCTCTAAATGACTAATGAGGATGAACATTTTTTCATGTGCTTGTCTTCTGTATATTATCTTTGGTGAAGTGTGTGTTTAAGTTTTGCTATTTTCTAACTGCATTTTTTTTTTACTGTTGAATTTAGAGAGTTTTAATCTATTCTGTATAAAAGTTTTTTGTTGGATATGAGATCTTATACAAAGTTATGTTTTCTTATATTCATTATTACTATTGTAATTTGTTTTCATGCTCAAAATGCCACTGATTTACTGACCAGTGGCAGCTCCTTCAAGCTGGTTTCTGTATCCTTTTTACATGTTCTTGTCATCTTTTGCACATGTCTTTGCCTTCTGGCACAACAAGACACTTCAGGCTCATAACTTCTTCTTCCCCAGCTCTGAAATTGGCCATTTCTCCAAGGAACCTGCTTTCTTTTAGAGGAAAGTGATATTTAGAAGCCAAGATTTGAGCATTGCTATTGGGTCGCTCCCAGCCTTCTTAGTGGATTTATGTACATACGTACATACATACATACATAAATACACACACATACTCATTTACATTTATTTCTGTATCTGTCTATATATATTAAAAACCATAAGCTCACACCCATGTATACAATTCTAATTCAGTTTTATTCTACTTTTTTTTCTCTTTCTGTGTTTGTAACTCCCTTATCCAGTAGTGAGAACCCTCACTTCTTATGTGCTTTATATATTTATTTATTTATTTGCTCAATCTGCCATGTGTAACTAATCTCCCATCATTCCTGCCATCCTCTCCCCAGTTAGGATTGCCCTCACTCACTGCTTGGATTCTGACTCTCCTTTCAGACTACCTTTTTGTTTGGATGTTCTTCTTACCCTGCTGGGGCTTTGACACTCCATTCTAGACTACCCCTAAACATAGATAACATCCCCAACTTGGTTTTTGACTTCCTCCCATCAGAATGCTCACCCCATGTATGTGGACACCCTCCTCACCTCACTTAGACTCTTAACTCCCTGAGATGGACTACTTCCTCACAGGAGCATCTTCCTCATCCTGCTTAGGCTTTTGGTATCTCACATTGGGCCTCCTCTCTGCTTGGATGCCCTCATCCTGTCTAGGATCTGACTCAAGATGCCTCGCTACCCTGTTGGACACCCTCATCACCCAGGCTGTGACATCTCAGGTCAGATTACCTCCCCTTATCCTGTATGGTAGATATTGCTGTTACCTTGCTTGAGCTCTGACTCACCAAACCGGGCTACTCCCAAACCCTGGATGACACCCTTCTCATTCTGCAGGGGGTCTGACTTACCAGCCCAGGCTGCCTGTCTGTGAAGATTATTTTCTCTACTCTGCTCTAGTTCTGCCACTTTATGTTAGGCTGCTCCACTGTAGAGACGCCTTCCTCATTCTGGCTGGGCAGTAAGTTCACATGCCAAGCTGGACCTTCTTCTTCATGGAAACCCTCCTCATCCTTCTCTGGTATTGCATAACAAGCCACACCTCCCCAGATTCTCTTTGCCCTGATTGGATTGTGATACTACATGCTAAAGCTACTCCTTTACATGGGCACCCTCCTCACCCTGATGAGGCTCTTATACCTTACTCTGGGCCACTGTTGCCCCACCCACTGTGAATGTCCACCTAATGGTTTTAAGATTCAGTTGTTCAGGAAGGGAAAGGTAAAAGGAGAGAATAAAAAGCCAGGAGGAAGAGAAAGATAAGAGGAAGCTTATTTTTGATTAGTGTTTGCTTGGGGTATCCTTTTCCATTCTTTTAACTTAGTATATCTGTGACCTTATATTAAAGCGTTTCTCTTGTGAATAGCATATAGTTGGGTCTTATTCATCTTGTCAACCTTTGTCTTTTAATTGGGATATTTAGTTCATTTATATTTAATGTAATCATTGAGGTGGTTGATTTTAAGTTTTGCCACTTTGCTGTTTTCTATTACTCTTGTCCTTTATTATTTTAATCAATTATCTTGATTTCATGTTATCTCCTTTACTGGATTTTTTTGTTATACTTTTTCTCTATCATTCTTTTAGTGATTTTTCAAGAGCTTATACTTCTTGACTTTACAATTAACCTTAAATTAGTATTCTTACCATTTTATGAAAAATGAAGCATCTCACAACAGTTTAACTCCATGTGCCCCCTCCTGCTGTTTGTGCTTTTGTTGTATATTTCTGTTCTACATCCCCACATTATTATTGTTTATTTATAAAACAACATATAAATATAAAGGTGTATGTACCTGGGTATATGTACATGTATATATTAAACACACACACACACACTTTAAATGCTCTTTGTTCTTTCCTGCAGTTCTGTTCTATGTTGGGCCATTTTACTTCAGCCTCAAAAAATTTCTTCTGGTATTCCCTAAGGTCTGCTGGGGATCAGTTTTCTTATTTTTCATTTATCTGTATTTGATTTTTTAAAATTGATTCCAATTTTCTGTTGACATTCTCCATGTTTTTTTTTTCCTTTTTTGCGGTACGCGGGCCTCTCACTGCCGTGGCCTCTCCCGTTGCAGAGCACAGGCTCCGGACACGCAGACTCAGCGGCCATGGCTCAGAGGCCCAGCCACTCCGCGGCATGTGGGATCCTCCCAGACCCGGGCACAAACCCGTGTCCCCTGCATCGGCAGGCAGACTCCCAACCACTGCGCCACCAGGGAAGCCCTAGATTCTCCATATTTTTATCTATTAATCCCCATCTTTTACTCTCAATATAGTCATTTTAAAGTTCTGTGCTAACTCCAGAATCTGAATTCCCTCTAAATCAATTTTTCTTGTTTTTTTTGTCTTAATTTTTAGTCACTTTTTCCTGCTTTACAAATTTCATAACTTTTGATTGTGTGCTGGACATTGTGAATAAAAAAATCATAGAGACTGAAGATGCTGTTGCTTTGCACCAGAGAAGATTTACCCTTTTCTCTGCTAATCAGAGTGGCTGATCATTTCAGTCATTTCAGGAATTTTACTAGATCAGAACTGGGTTGGAGCTTTAGTTATCTCATCCTACCTATGATTTTTCCTAATTTGTGGCCTCCCTGGATTTTTGCTGTAAGCCTGACAGGTCTTTGATTCTTCAATAAATACAGTCAGTTATTGACTTCAGTCTTTCAGATGTTTGAATTCAGCTCTTTAGGCTCTCAGTTCTCACAGCTTCAGAGTATGGCAAATGTAAGGAGAGACCAGCTATGTGTTTGTTGCCATTACACTTTCTCAGTGAAAGTTTGTCTCATAAACACTGAAACATTGCAGATGATTTCACTTTTTCTGACTCAGCCCCCTTCTTGGGGATAGCACTTCTGGGTTTTTACTGTGAGTCTGGTAGATCTCTAATTCCTCACTTTTGAAAGTTCTCTCCCTCAGGCATTAGGTATTTAGCTTCCTGCTTTATATAGGTTCAAAAACTGACAAATGTCTTGAAGAGGAGACCTAATGATTGTCACAGGCCCCTTATCTAGTGGGATTTGGTTTGTTAGTGCCATGACTGTGCAGGAAATTTCACTCTGCTTTCTTGGCTCAGTTCCCCATAATCCTATACCACCCTGACACTAAGGAAATGTCCTGTGGGGGAAATTGGCTTGACATTCTGCTAGATTTCACTCCATCATGCCAGCAAATGAGTTCATCAAAAGCTCTGGTGATTTCTCTTTTCCAGTGGAGTATGTCTCCCTACACCAAACCCCTGCTCCAAATCTCTAAATGTCCCTCTCTAGCATATTAGTTGACATTGTTTCTTGATTGCTTCCTTAGCTCTATGATCTTTTATTCAATTTTGTTTGCTTGTTGCAGCAGGAGTGATGGCCTGTGCCTTCCTAATGCAGGCATATTAATACGGAGATAGGGGTTTGGTCCCAGACACCACAATAAAGAGAATATCATAATAAAGCAAGTCACACGAGTTGTTTGGTTTCCCAGGGCATGTAAAAGTTATGTTTATGCTATACTGTAGGCTATTAAGTGTGCAATAGCATTATGTCTAAAAAAAGTACATATCTTAATTTGAAAGTAGACTTTAAAAATGCTAACCATCATCTGAGCCTTCAGCAAGTTGTAATCTTTTTGCAATAGTAACATCAAAGATGACTGATCACAGATCATGTAACAAGTATAATAATGAAAAAGTTTGAAATATTGTGAGAGTTACCAAATGTGACATAGAGACACGAAGTGAGCAAATGCTGTTGGAAAAATGGCACCACCGCTAGACTTGCTTGACACAGGATTGCCACAAACCTTCAATTTGTTTAAAAAAAAAAAAAAAAGCGTTATCTGCAACGTACAATAAAGTGAAGTGCAATAAAGTGAGGTATGCCTATACATCCTGCCTCAAAGTAGAAATCCTATTTAGATCACCTTTAATTTCTCTCTATGATATATTAATAGTTTTCTGTTTAGGGTTCTTACATTTTTTAGTATACTTATTACTAGGTATATGATGTTTTGATGATAATGTATATGGCATATTTTTTAGTTTTTAATTTTGTAACTTTTCAGACACCAAAAAATGTTAGTGGAATTTTTTAAAGTTTGGTCTCTTATCTGGCAACTCTTCTAAAAACTAACTGATATTCTAATAAGTTATCTGTAGATTGTTTTGGATTTTCTGTATCCTTAATTATATCAAATATGGAAAGTATTATTTCCTCCTCTCTTATCCTTATATTTCTGATTTCTTTTTCCTGCCTTACTGCTAATGCCATTTAATACTTTTACTAACATGTTGAATAGAAAAGGTAAGAGTTGGCATTCTTATTTTGTTCCTAATCTTACAGTGGACATTCTCCACATTTCACTGTAAATAGGATGGTGGCTCTAAAGTTTTTTGTAGTTTCCCTTTGCTATGAGTTTTTAATCATACATAATTATTGAATTTTATTAAATGTTTTATCTGACTATACTGCTATGATCATATACATTTCTCCTTTATTTTATTGATGTGGTGCATGACATTTGTTGACATTTGAATGTTAACTCACCTTGCATTTCTGGAGTAAAACAGCTTGGTAGGAATTCACACACACACACACACACACATTCACACATTCACTCACTCACACACTCTACATTTGATTGTCTAACATTTTGTTTATGATTTTTGCTTCTATATACATAAGGGAGATGGGCCTATTTTCTTTTCTCATAATTGTCCTTTTAATTAGTAAATAGTATATAGAGGGTAGAGATTTAAAAGACCTTTTAAAAGGTCTTCTTCTTCTGTGATATAATATAATACAGTATTACTCCATTTTAAAAAAATGACCTTTTTTATTTTCAAATAATTTCAAATCTGCAGAAAAGATACAAACCATAATAGAGTTCCCTTTACCTCTCTCCCAGTTTTTCCTATTGCTAACATCTTATACTACCATAGTATACTTTTCAAAATTAAAAAGCCAACATTTATATATTACTATTAACTAAACTTAAGACTTTTTTTTGATTTCACCAGTTTTCCCGTTAATGACCTTTTTCTGTTCTAGGACCCAATCCAGTATATCACATTCCACTTAGTTAGTTGTCATGTCTGCTTAGTCTTCTCTGGTCTATGACAGTTCCTCATTCCTTCCTTGTTTTTCATGATTTTGACAGTCCTGAGGAATATTGGTCTGATATTCTCCATCTGGATTTGGCTGATGTTTTTCTCATGATTAGACTGGAGTTACAGGTTTTGGCAGAGAATACCGCAGAAGCGAAGTAACCTTCTCATCACATCATTTACAGAGAGTATGTAATGTCTCCGTGACATCACTGGTGATGTGAAACATCATCACTTGCATAACATGGTGTTTGCTAGGTTTCTCCACTGTAAAGTTACTTTTTCTCCCATTTTATACTCTCTTTGGAATTCAGTCATTAAGACCAGCCCAGGACTAGACTTAAGGGGAAGATTAAGCTTCACCTCCACCTCCTTGGGGAGGAGATGGATGCCGGGGGTGAGGTTACCTACATATGGAATTCTTATGTTGGCAAGATTTGTCTTCTCCCTCCCTCCTATTATTTATTTATTTATACACTCATTTATTTACTCCATTATGTTTTAATATGGATTCTTTATAATCTATATATATAGTTACAACCTTAAAAACCTCTGGTTCCCCCACTGACATATAAACTTTTTGAGGAAAGGCTTTGTTTCTTTTTTATTTTTGTACACTCTATGCGTTTAGCATAGTCCCCTAATTTATAGTGGACTTCCAGTAATTATTTTTTAATGGATATCTTTTCACTTCAACTGAAAAGTACCCTTTCCTTATATAATAGCATTCTAAATCCAAAATAAAAGTAGATTTTAAAATAAGTAAAAGTAAACTCATGCATGATCACACTGTAATAAGTATGTAAAAAAGCAAAGGGTACTGCAGAAATAACTTAACCATTTGAGTTGGATGTCTCCAAAAAATATTGAAGCCACATTTGGAAAGAAATTACAGTATTTGATAAGCCAAGGATATGACCTGCTGTGTGTTTTCTCTTTTTTGTTCAGATCACCAAAGGAGACTAAGACCCCGTTTTCTCCCTTCTCTGGAAAATTATCATCTGATGCAGTCACTCAGATAACAACAGAAAGTCCAAGAAAAGCCATGTTTTCATCTGAGATTTTTGTTAATGCTGAAGATCGTGGACATGATATTCCAGAGCTCAGTACACGGAAGTTGGGCAAAGTTCCTGTCAAGTTTGCTTCATCGTCTTCAGTCCAACAGATTACTGTTCCTCATGGCACAGATGGTAAGAGAATTTTAGGTCATATTACCAACTTTTGTGTAATTAACTAAGAAATTTCTTGATTGGGTCTTTCTAGTTAGAAAACCTAATTTTAATTTTAAGCAATAGGTTGTACATGATTATATCATCTTTTATTTACATAGCTATGAAGAGAATATAATTTATTATGTTTTTACTTCAATTTCTAGTGAAGTTAACAACCTATGTGAAACTCATGCTACTGTGGTTGATGTATTTTCAACTTATAATACTTGTCATAAGAATGCAAGTAGTTCATGAAAACATAAAAACTATAGAGGTTCAATTTTAGGGAGGTAGATAATTATTTGGCATTTTTTTTTACTATTGTTTTGCATGATACAATGAACAGATAGCAAACACAATACCAGTCTATTTCTTTTTCAAGAAACGTTGACCAGGGACCCAGGTTGACTGTGACCCTGCTTTCTTTAAAACATGGAACCTTGGATTCATCATCATAGTCAACAGGAAGGGACGAAAAGCATGGAGGAGCACACGTTGGGAGGCTTTTATGGGCTAGACCTAGGTGTGGCCCACATCACTTTCCACTGACTAGGAATAGTTTAGCTGTGCTTTCCAGGATGAAGAAGAAATGAGTTTTGGTGAACAGCTAGCAATCTCTACCATAAGGTCTACATTTAGAGTGTTCATATGCTATCATGACAGTGATATTTTTATAGTCCTTATACTATATAACGTTCAAAATTATAGCAAGTTATTTTCTTTTTCAGACCAGTAACTAGAAAGTTAAGTTCCCATTCTACCTCCAAATGAGGGTGGGAACTTTAAATTACTAATTTTAAAGTATTCAGTAGTTTGTACAAATCTATTCAAAATATATTTTAAGTTTTCCTACTTATGCAAAAAGTTTATCTGTCTGTAGGTATAAATGGAATATGCCTAAATGTATAAAGAAAATTGCTTAGTTCCACATTTAAATTGTACTGAATTTAATTTGAATAAATATATTTATATGTTGAAATGGTTATATTTCTTTTCTTTTTTTAAAAAATTTTATTTATTTTATTTTTTGCTGTGTTGGGTCTTCATTGCTGCACACAGCCTTTCTCTACTTGCGGCGAGCGGGGGCTACTCTTCATTGTGGTGCCTGGGCTTCTCATTGCAGTGGCTTCTCTTGTGGCGGAGCACGGGGTGTAGGCGCATGGGCTTCAGTAGTTGTGGCGCATGGGCTCAGTACTTGTGGCTCGCGGGCCCTAGAGCGCAGGCTCAGTAGTCGTGGCACATGGCCTTAGTTGCTCCGCGGCATGTGGGATCTTCCCGGACTAGGGCTGGAACCCGTGTCCCCTGCATTGGCAGGCAGATTCTTAACCACTGCGCTATCAGGGAAACTCGAGATGGTTATATTTCTTATACATTTTTATTGTGAAGTAAAATTTTGCCCCCCAAATGTATAGTCTAATAAATATCACACAGAACACCTTTAATGTGTCAGTTACCTATTGCCACCATGATACTGTATAAGAACCTCGAAAATCTCAGTGCTTTGTAGCAACAGACATTTTGCTTTCTTCACTCATGGGCTTACGAGTCAGTTGGAGTTTGGCATCAGGATGCAAAAATGGTTTGGGTCTGTTCCACATGCTTGTACTGAAACCCAGGCTACTCTAGGCTATGTTGTTTTCATGTTGGTGGCAGAGCACAGGAGAGGAAATCCAACTGTGAAAGTGTATTTTATACCTCTTCTGACATCAAACGGATCAGTCTATATAGAGGCCACAGTTCATGTTTTTACCTTTACATACAGGTACTTCGTAGAAAGGACTCCTTTAAAAGATAAATATTATTTGGTTTACTAATAAAATATTATTTTTAACTCTGTGGATTCAGAAGTAAAATTTTTAAAAATATTTTAAAAGTATACAGAGTAGTATGTTGAATTTATGACTATGTGTCCACTGCTCTGAATTAACAAATTAAGAGTAATATGTTATATGTTTATATTTAGTTCTATTTTCAAGTTTTTTGAAGAAATAAATTTTATGGTTGGACTTTCTTCTTTACCCTTCTCCAGTCCTTTCTTTCTCTCCCAGGAACAACCATTATTTGCTGAATAGTCGCTTCTTCCCCCAGAGATAGGCAGTCCAAAGTAACTTTAAGACTTCTGCATCCAAACATAAAGTCGTTGAGAATTTCAAAAAGCCACTTATCTTGTCTCTGAATTCTCCATCTCCACATGGTGACCATTCTTGCTCTGGGTCCATTGTAATTCTGCCCAATTGTCGGTGTCCATTTTCTGCAAACTTTTTTTTTTTTTTTTTGTGGTACGCGGGCCTCTCACTGTTGTGGCCTCTCCCGTTGCGGAGCACAGGCTCCGGACGTGCAGGCCTAGCGGCCATGGCTCACGGGCCCAGCCGCTCCACAGCATGTAGGATCTTCCCGGACCAGGGCTTGAACCCGTGTCCCCTGCATCGGCAGGCGGACTCTCAACCACTGCGCCACCAGGGAAGCCCCATTTTCTGCAAACTTTGAACTAAATGGTAAATTTAACCATCACTACCAAGCTTTATATACACTGGTGGAGGAAGAAAACTAATAAATCAATATTCTAACAATAATGACTACAGCAATGTCCAAGTAGAAGTAGAGGCTACAGCCTATTTTTTTCTGTTATTTAAATTCTCCCCTTCTCTATACATTTCTTCATTCTCCTTGAATTCAGCCAGGTTCTCATTGGCTGGGGTTTTGCCTGATAGGTTGGTACAAGTATTCCTAAGTAGTCTAAGACTTTGCTAGCCCTGCATAGGTTTAATGTAATTTTTTGTTAATTTCGATGACCAGGCTTGGTAAAGTGGTCCCCTAGGTGTAAGTCATACTCCTATTGACTTTCTTTTTTTAAGGTAACCTTATTTCTCCCCGATAGTTAAGGTCAATTGTAGTTTTAGTCAACACTATGGCATCCTATTCCCTGTATTGTTTCAGTGACATAAAGAATGTAAAATGACTAGATGGCTCCTGTCTCCTGGTAGAAGTGCCCCTCCCTTATTTCTAAGATCTTCCATCAAACAAAGCAGAGTCATAGAGATAGAAAGCAAAAGATTTTAAAGGCTTCTGCCTTTGTTCCTAAATACATGCATTCTGTCTGTGGGATAGGCAAGTACCATATATGGTTCTGAGCACATGCCATATTCTGTAAGCTAGCATTCCAACCTCAGAAAGTTATGCCTCCCAGCTTGTGCCATACCAGTTATCAGTAAATTGTTCACTCACTTTTTTTTTTGAGTTTACCATAGTTGTGGGTGATCAGGCTTGTGATGAGAACAGTGACTCCTTTTAGGCATCAGCCTTTTGTCTCATTTCCTTCAGTATGAAGTCAGTTCCTTGGTTGGAAGCAGGGTACTAATAATATGGATTCCGTGTCAAATCATCAGAATGATGGAGTGGTCAAGGATGGTAACACAATTCTAAATAATGTAAAAGTTGTTATTGTGTCCAGAATGAAGGAGATCTCATTCTACTCTGGGACTATCAGACTCTGTCTAGAGTATTTTGATTTTTATAAACTAGACATGGGCAACTAGGAGTCCATCTCTTAGAGGTAATTACAGGATGCAAGAGAAGACCATGGTCTATAAGGATAAACTGAAGAAGCTGTTGTGTTTAATCAGGAGAAGTGGAAGCTATCTACAAAATTTTATTTGAATGAGCAGTACAACCCCATAAATACTCAGGAGTAACCTAAACAAGAATTTTATAGGACTCATGTGATGGAAATACTAATCCTTTGTGTAGGCATAGAAAAGGACAGTAGACTAAAAGAAGGGATGGGATATTTCTGAATGGGAAAATTGAATATTGTAAAGATGTCATTTATTCCCAAATAAACTTAAACTCTAACGTAATTCTACTAAAAATTCTAATGGAATTGTTCTTTTGAACTTGTTTAATTGATCTTAAATTTTTTCAGGAAGAATAATAAAGAAAATACTGGAAAAGAAGAGTAATGGGGAGGATAAAGTTTAGCAGCAGCCAGTGGAGTGTTTTAATGGGATGCCTGGAAGTTGCAGGCATTATTCTCACCCTTGACTTATGGGCCCAGACTTAGTCATATGTCCATACATGTCTGCAAGGGAGATTGGGAAATAACAGTGTACGCATGAGCAGTATGTACCCAGCTAAATATCAAAATGCTGTTACAGAGAGAGAGTTTCTACCATATCATGAAAGAAAAACGAGTATATAGAAAAAGATTTCAGGGACTTCCCTGGTGGCACAGTGGTTAAGAATCCACCTGCCAGTGCAGCGGACACGGGTTTGAGCCCTGGTCCGGGAAAATCCCACATGCTGCGGAGCAACTAAGCCCGTGTGCCACAACTACTGAGCCTCTGCTCTAGAGCCCGCAAGCCACAACTACTGAGCCCATGCTCCACAACTGCTGAAGCCTGCGTGCCTAGAGCCTGTGCTCCACAACAAGAGAAGCCACCGCAGTGAGAAGAGTGAGAAGCTTGTGCACCACAACGAAGAGTAGCCCCCCTCTCCGCAACTAGAGAAAGTCCACGTGCAGCAATGAAGACCCAATGAAGCAAAAAAAAAATAAGAAAAAGATTTCATCTTCTATAATAATCAAATTACTACCATGTCATAGACATTTTAGAAAGAATTTTACCAGTTAGTATTTAAGAAAAAGAAACTTTATAAATGTAAAGTAGAAAAACTGAATTCCAAATTATACATACTCTACACAACTATGTAAACAAATAAGAAATACAGAGGAAAGACCTGTAGAAATACATTAAAATATTAATAATAGTTATCTTTGAGTGGTAAGACTTTGTCTTTTTTATTTCTGTGTGTTTTTTTAATATTGAGAATTTATACTTTTATAATGGAAAACTTATTTTGAAAATCTGCCACATAGAAGAGAATTAGATTTACTTTCTATGACTCTGGAGGGAGAACCTCCAAAGATCAGTAGTAGGGGTTAACAGTGACCAGGTTTGGGTTCAATATAGATAAAGTATTTCTTAGTTAGAGCCATCTAAATATGGAATAGATTGCTAAGAAGTCATCTTCTCAATGGATCCTGCCCTTACCACTCTATTTAAATAAACAGCATCCTGCTGCAATTTCCCAAATACTTCTAATCTTCCTCAGCATTTTCTAATTTTTTGGCGGGGGATGGCTGTTTTTTGGGTCTTTATTGCTGCACATGGGCTTTCTCTAGCTGTGGCGAGTGGGGGCTACTCTTCGTTGTGGTGCACAGGCTTCTTATTGTGGTGGCTTCTCCTGTTGCGGAGCACGGGCTCTAGGCGCGCAGGTTTCAGTAGTTGCAGCATGAGGGCTCAGTACTCACAGCACGAGGGTCCTAGAGCACGTGGGCTTCAGTAGTTGTGGCACATGGGCTTAGTAGTTGTGGCGCTCGGGCTCTAGGGCAGGCGGGCTTCAGTAGTTGTGGCACACGGGCTTGGTAGTTGTGGCACACAGGCTCAGTAGTTGTGGCGCACAGGCTTAGTTGCTCCACGGCATGTGAGATCTTCCCAGACCAGGTATCGAATCCATGTCCCCTGCATTGGCAGGCAGATTCTTAACCCACTGCGCCACCAGGGAAGTCCCAGTATTTTCTAATTTTTTTTTTTTTTTTAAAGAAGATGTTGGGGGTAGGAGTTTATTAATTAATTAATTTATTTTTGCTGTGTTGGGTCTTCATTTCTGTGCGAGGGCTTTCTCTAGTTATAGCAAGCGGGGGCCACTCTTCATCGCAGTGTGCGGGCCTCTCACTGTCGCGGCCTCTCTTGTTGCAGAGCACAGGCTCCAGACGCGCAGGCTCAGTAGTTGTGGCTCACAGGCCTAGTTGCTCCGCGGCATGTGGGATCCTCCCAGACCAGGGCTCGAACTCGTGTCCCCTGCATTGGCAGACAGATTCTCAACCATTGCCCCACCAGGGAAGCCCCGTATTTTCTAATTTTTTATGTCACTAATAATTTATAAAAATACTAGATTATTTACTTATTTAGTACGCTAATTGTTTACTGTATACCTCCCTCTTCTAGAATGCTAGTTTACTGATATATTCCAAGAATCTTGACCACTCCTTGGCACAATAAAGGTACTTAATATTTGTTCAGTTAATTAATAAATGTTTTCTTATTAATTATTCTGATCTTTATCTCCTTAGGCCAGCCTTTACTGTTGCCATATAAGCCTTCTGGTAGTACGAAGATGTACTATGTTCCCCAATTAAGACAGATTCCTTCATCTCTGGATTCCAAGTCAGACACCACCATTGAGAGCTCACACTCAGGTATTGTGCAGAAATTATTCAAAATTTTATTTTTTGAAATTTTATTTGTGGATTGGCTGTTTAATTCTGGATGACATATGAAAGCTCAGTGCTATTTAATCTTTAAGTGAAACATGGAGCTTCTCATGACTCAGTCTCTGGTTCAGATAGGTGAGTTATTTGGTCAGATGTATTGTGTACACTCAAACATTTGATAAATATTTGAAGAAAATTGTATGAACAGTTACTTGTTTGGGTTAGTGGACTCCATCTAGGACAAAGGTTTCCGAGTTTTCTCTGTTCACAGTCACCTTAGTGTTTGGGTGATTTCTTTTCTCATCATCATGGGGATATAAATCAGCAGCAGCATATAAATACATGAAGTATTTTTTCAGATACTAAGCTATTACGTTATTAGGACATAAAAATACTTACCATTTTGATCGTACAACTTAATAAACAAAAATATTTTTGGTTTTGTGTTTGAAAGAAAACATTTTACTTTGTTCATAAATATGCATAATTACTTGCTAATGAGATATATGTGGCTATTAGGGCACAGTTTCTCAAACCTTGAGATGAAATTGGACACAACCACCCCCATTTATTGCTTTTGTTGCAGAAACTGTCAAGAATCCAACTCTGCAGAGATACAGACAGCAGCATTGAAAGGAATGTAGCAGTATCTAATGTTGGAACTTTAAACTATCTTTAGCTATTAGTTTTTGTCCTGTACACCAGATATTAAATATCACTGTTTCCCTAGAATTTTAAAATATCCCACAGCATCCCTGTGAGATCACCACAATAGAACTGCAGATTTAGAAAATGAATAGCATCCCGTGGAGGAACTGAATAAATATTTTCTGTGGAAAATTGTAAGATAAGGATACTGAGTTGGTGTGGTGTGGGGTTTTGATTGTTGGGATAACATATTGATCGGTCCACAGGAGTTGACTCGGTTCAGTTTAGATATAAATTGTTAATGATTTGTCATAAGACATCTTTATAGGTGTAGAAATTAAAAAGAAAGTAGTTGTCCCTGGTCTTACGCAGATTTTCTGTTAATTTTAAGAGGACCCAACTAGTATCTGATAGTAACTGAGTTAAAGCCCCTGGTAAAATTGCTCCTGATTTCCCACTGTGATGCCACTGAAAAAAAGAACCACAAAATGCTCATATGTTAGGATTGATTATTAAGCCTATAACCAGGAACTGGAAGAAATTTTCACTACCTGCATGGCTATGATTTTAAAAACACTTAATGGCTACCAGAAATAAAACAAGCTTACTTAATTGATTGTAGGTAGGAAAATCTTTTATCTCAGTCTCACTTTCAGCCGCCTAGTTCAGAAAACAGAATATAACAATAGAAGTCTAATCAGGTGTTCCAGTATTTTTTGAGGCCTCCTGTGTACTTCTGTTCATTTACATCCTAACTCTTCCCTTTGGAGACATTAACTTTGAGAAAAATTGGACAGTAGTGGGAAGAGAAGATGACTCAGGGATGGTACATTGTATCCTGAGGTATACTGTCCCTATAAATAAAGTACTGAATGCATCAATTAGACAAGAAGAGATCTGTTAGCTATATACACTTGAGGTTGTCATTTATCATGTTCTGCAACTATTCTGAGAGTGAGGGAGTTGACAGTTTGAAAATAATAGTTTCTTAGACCAGTAGAGCTGCTCTAGATGAAAGCCTAGGAATTGTTCTGATAGATATTGTCTATTAGTATGTTGTGATTCTATAGATATTAGAAAGATCCAACTAGAGTTTGGGGCCAAGGGCAAGTCATAAACCATTGCAGATATTTGGACCAAATAATTTCTCTCAGTTGAGAATGAGTAAACAATTGAACTCATAAAATTCTTTTAAAAACAAAAACAAAGGGACTTCCCTGGCGGTACAATGGTTAAGAATCCACCTGACAATGCAGAGGACATGGGTTCCAGCCCTGGTCTGGGAAGTTCCCACATGCCACAGAGCAACTAAGCCCGTGCGCCACAACTACTGAGCCTGCGCTTTAGAGCCTGCGAGCCACAACTACTGAGCCATGTGCCACGACTACTGAAGCCCGCACGCCTAGAGCCCATGCTCCACAACAAGAGAAGCCCGCACACTGCAACAAAGAATAGCCCCCACTCGCCGCAACTAGAGAAAGCCCGTGCACAGCACCAAAGACCCTACACAGCCAAAAATAAAAATACATAAACTAAAAACAAAACAAAAACAAAAAAACAAGGCAAAGGTAACCTCGCAAAGAAAGAGATAGATGTTAGAGATTTACTCATTAGGTCAAGTAACACTCTTAAGTAGTAACAGGATTTCATTTATATGTAAGTTCTGTGAATATAGGTACAATAGATGTTAGAGATTTACTCATTAGGTCAAGTAACACTTTTTTGTGTGTGTGTGGTATGCGGGCCTCTCACTGTTGTGGCCTCTCCCGTTGCGGAGCACAGGCTCTGGACGCACAGGCTCAGCGGCCATGGCTCACGGGCCCAGCCGCTCTGTGGCATGTGGGATCTTCCCAGACCAGGGCACGAACACATGTCCCCTGCATCGGCAGGCGGACTCTCAACCACTGCGCCACCAGGGAAGCCCCAAGTAACCCTCTTAAGTAGTAACAGGATTTCATTTATATCTGACAGTAAGTTCTTTGAAGTTAGGTACTATGTCTTTTTTTCTTAAGCCATTTTATACCTCATACCAATATATAATATAGATGTTATTTTTATATTCATTTAAAGACATTTAAATACTTTATGTACTAATACTTACTGTCAATAGGAGCAAAAAGCCATGGGGAGAGAACTGGCTGGGATTTTTAAAACAAAGTGACGAGTTAATAGCAGAAAAAAAGGGTGGAGTAAACACCTCCAAAATTTTGCCCTGTGATAAAAGCAACAGAATTTTGGCAAAACTTTTCCAAAACTCTGGAAATTAACCAAAGGCCTGTAGCTTTTGTAGCAAGCATTTATTCAAGAAAAATGGCTGAACCTTGATAAGAATAGTAAGCTTGTGGCATTTTAACTTGCCCTCTTCTCATTGCCACACTCAGCTCAGTGATAAAATTGAAAAATATCAGTCTGCATTCCCAGGACTGGAGGGAGCAGAACAGAGCTGGACCTCTTTCAAAATTTCATTCCCAAAGAATTATCAGTATTTGACCTGTCTGATGGCTCTCTGGAAAACTCCACTCAAAAGGCTTATCTTTATTTGACCTTACTCAGAGCTATCCAGTGTGTATGAGCCTCTGTGTCTATGTGTGAGGTGTTTGTCAAAAAACACTTACAGGCAAGTGTTTTATTTTAGTTTCTTAAATATTTATTTATTTTGGCTGTGCCGGGTCTTAGTTGCACCACTCAGGATCTTCGTTGCGGCATGCAGACTCCTTAGTTGCAGGACCTAGTCCCCTGACCAGGGATTGATCCCAGGCCCCTTGCTTTGGGAGCTCGGAGTCTTACCCCCTGGACCACCAGGGAAGTCCCCAGGCAAGTGTTTTAATGCCACAATGCATGAGGCAGTGGATAACACTTGAGACAAACAATAGACTAACCAAAAGCTTTAACGGAAAAACTGAGGATGAGATGTCCATAGATATTTTGAAAAGCATTGACATATTCCTAGGACTCTAGAAGACCACAAGTGTGCACAGGCCTGAGTGCATGCTGAGGAAAGACCTGAGAGGGGCCTACCCTTTACTTTGGCTGCCCTTGAGGCTCTGGGCAAAAAGAAAGGGAAGGCTAAGGCAGAATTGATAACTCCCTGCCCTCAGCGTTGACGGCTATGTGCACGTAGTCCCTCAGCAAAGACTGGGAGATTTGTTGTTTCTAGATGTTTAAGGATATCTCCATCTAGGCGTTAGCTGACCACTAAGCTAGTTGAGTGGCAGCTTCCATAGACTCTATAGAATTTGTTCAGAAAAGTTACTTTAAAAAAACAGCATAAAGCAACAGCAGGAAACCCTAGGGAGGTAGTAGACTCTGATTTCCAGGATTGTCACATTATATTTTTTAAGATGTCCAGTTTTCAACAAAAAGTTGCAAGATATGGAAATTCAAAATAAAAAATATATATATGGTCCATACAAAAGAAAAATAGCAGTTTAGAAACTGTGAGGAATCTCAGACATTGGACTTACTAAATGAAGACTTTAAAATAGCTATTTAAAATATGTTCAAAGAACTAAATGAAATCATGTCTAAAGAAGTATAAGAACAGTGTCTTACCAAATAGAGAATATCAATAAAGAGAAATTACAAAAAAGAGCCAAATAGAAGATCTGTAGTTGAAAAGTACAATAACTGAAATAAAAAATTGACTGGAGAAAGCTCAGTATCAGATTTGAACAGGCAGAAGAATGAATCAGTGAACTTGAAGATAGGCCAGTTGAGATTATCCAGTGTGAGAAACAGAAAGAAAAAATAATGAAGAGAAATTAACAGAATCTCAGAGTCCTATGGGACACCTTCAAGCATCCTATTATATACATAATGGGAGTTCCAGATGAAGAGACAGAAAAAGAGACTGAAGGAGTATTTGGAGAAATAATGGCCTAAAATTTCGCAAATTTGATGACTGCTGTTAATCTGCACATCCCAAAAGCTCAAGGAAGTCCAAGCATGATACAGTCAAAGAGATCCAGATCTAGATACATCATAAACCATCAAATGACAAAGATAGTGTTAAGGCAGCAAGAGTGGAGTTATCATGTACAAAGAATCTTCAATAAGACTAATTGCTGATTTTTCATCAGAAACCATAGAGGCCAGAAGGCATTGCAATGACATATGCAAAGAGCTAAGGAAAAAAACCTGCCTACCGAGTGTTCTGTACCTAGCAAAACTACCCTTCAAAAATGAAGGAGAGATTAAGACATTCTCAGATAAACGACAGTTGAAAGACTGCTAGCAAACTGACCCACAGAAAATACTAAAGAGATTTTTTTCAAGATGAAATGGTGGACACCAGACAGTAACTTAAATCCACATGAAAAAAGTACTAAAGGTAACTACATAAGTAAATACAAAAGACAGTATAAATGTATTTTTGTTTGTAATTCAGTTTTTCTCCTATATGACTTAAAAGACAAATGCAGTATAAGCAAGTCCCAAATACATAAACAAAAACTAACAGAATTAAAATGAAAAAACCTGACACTATTTTTTAAAATAAATTTATTTTTATTTTTGACTGCGTTGAGTCTTCGTTGCTGTGCACGGGCTTTCTCTAGTTGTGGCGAGCAGGGGCTACTCTTAGTTGTGGTGTGTGGGCTTCTTGTGGTGGTGGCTTCTCTTGTTGAGGAGCACAGGCTCTAAGTGCATGGGCTTCAGTAGTTGTGGCTCTTGGGCTCTAGAGCGCAGGCTCAGTAGTTTTGGCGCACGGGCTTAGTTGCTCCGCCACATGTGGGATCTTCCCAGACCAGGGCTCGAACCCATGTCCCCTGCATTGGCAGGTGGATTCTTAACCACTGTACCACCAGGGAAGTCCAAAAAACTGACACTGTTAAAGGGAGAAATAATTCAAGCCAATAGCAAAAGGTCATATATTGTATAATTCCATGTATATGAAATGTCCAGAATAAGCAAATCCATATAGACAGAAAGTAGATTAGTGGATGCCAGGGGATGTTGGGGAGGGGAAAATAGGGAGTAACAGCTAACATATACAAGATTTCTTTGTGGGGGCGCGACAGAAATGTTCTGGAATTAGATAGCAATATTGGTTGTGAAAATACTAAGAACTAGTGAATTGTACACTTACTTTAATTGGTGAATTTTATGTTTTGTCTCCATTTTGAAAAAAAGTGGGGGGGGCAGGAATGAACATATGAAGGAAAAGACTGCCTAAAACTAAAGATTTGGTAACAGATTTAAAATACATTTTGCAGGCAAGAAAGGGTGGAATTAACATGAAGGAAGTTAAATTAGTGATGAGGACAAATCTGAGAGTCTGCAAAATTACAGAGGAAAAAGAAGAAGAAAATGAACATGCTGTGAAAGATGATGAGAGACATAAGAAACATAGCTAAGTAAACCAAACCAAGAACTATATCTGTAGCTGAGGAAGAAAGTAATATTCAAACACTTAATTGAATAAAACATCCCTCTCCTGAAAAGGGGAACACTGTATGCAGATTGAAAATTGTCTTAAAAATCCAGGGAAAAGTCAGAGACTGAGATACATATCAGAAAAAGATTTTTGAGTCAAAATAAAAAAAGGGCTTCCCTGGTGGCGCAGTGGTTGAGAGCCCGCCTGCCGATGCAGGGGACACGGGTTCGTGCTCCAGTCTGGGAAGACCCCATATGCTGCGGAGCGGCTGGGCCCGTGAGCCATGGCTGCTGAGCCTGCGTGTCCGGAGCCTGTGTTCCGCAAAGGGAGAGGCCACAACAGTGAGAGGCCCACGTACCGCCAAAAAAAAAAAAAGAAAAAGAAAAAAAGAAAAAAATCCCATAAATATACAATTAAAAAAAAAGTTAGAACAAAATTTATTCTGATATCAGGCTTATTTAAAATACTAAATGTAAAAATAATGGAACCAAATCTGTATTTATTGGGAAAATTCAAGGATTTATGGATGGACCCAGTGCATTTTCATTAAGCAGTATGACAATGAAGAGACATTTTCACAAGTACACAGCAGCTAGAAAGTATATTCAACCTCTGTACCTTCTTGAAAAATTCACTTGAAGACTCACCCAGCTGAAGAGATGAATCAAAATGAAGAATTCATTACAGAGAAATGAAGCAGTGCTGAAAGTGATCAGTGGTGAACTTTGAAGTCAGTTTAACACAACACTCATCTAAATAGAAAATTTAGTTACAAAGTGGGAAAAGAAATGCCAAAAGTTAATTTTGGAATGAAAGGCATGAAAAGAAAAAACAATTGTATTTTTTGTCTTTTTGACTAAAGAGCTGTCATTTTATTCATGACTTGGTGATCAGATAGGTTAAAGAAGTTTTCATAAAAATAAATTGGACTTGATTAAAATTTAAAACTTGTGTGCACCAAAAAAAACACTATCAACATAGTAAAAAGGTTGCTCACAGAATTGGGAAAAACATTTGCAATTCATATATCTGATGAGAGATGACTATCCATAATATATGAAGAACTCTTACAGTTCAACAACAGCAAAAAGCAATCTAAGTTTTAAATGAGTACAGAATCTGAAGAGACATTTCTCCAGGAAAGATACAGATGGCCAAAAAAGAACGTGAAAAGATGTTTTACATCATTAGTCATGAAGGAAATGCAAATAAAAACTACAAAGAGATACCACTTCATACCCATTAGGATGGCTTTTATGAAATAAGAGCAAGGGTTAGCAGGGATATGGTGAAATTGGAACTCTTGTGTATTGCTGATGGGAATGTAAAATGGTATAGCCACTGTGGAAAACAGTGTAGTGGTTCCTCAAAAAATTAAGCATAGAATTACTATATGATCTAGCAATTCTGCTTCTAAGTATATACCAAAAGAATTGAAAGCAGGGATTTGAACAGATTTTGAACAGCCAGGTTCATAGCAGCATTATTAACAATAGCCAAAGGGTGAGAACAATCCAGATGTCTATGAACTGATGAATGGATCAATACAATGTGATACATACATACAATAGAATATTATTCAGCCTTAAAACGGAGTGAATTTCTGACACGTGCTACACTGTGGATGGACTTTGAAGGCATTGTGCTAAGTAATACAAGCCAGTC